>NC_081826.1:104252321-104572142 GCF_030867095.1 Alligator mississippiensis
AAAATGTTTTTTGAGGAAACTTGGGACTTTTCTACATTTTTTTTAAAAATGCACTGTTATAACTATGTCAGTTTAAGTAGTGCTGATGTGGTAGCTGTGACAGTACAGGAAAGAGGAGAGAAGCAAGGATTTTTGTGGGTGATATCTTTATGGGACCAACTGCATGGTTAGGATAGATTTAGACAGGCTTTTGAATGCAGTGCATTCTTCTTAAAGGTCTAGAGAAAAGCAGGCACAACTAAATCACCCTACAAACTGTTTTTATTCTTCCACTTTACTGTCTTTTCTCTCAGGTCTAAAGATGAATGCATTGTATACAAAAGCTTGTCTAAGTCTATCTTCACCGTGCTGCTGGTCCAATAAAGATATCACCCACAAAAATTGTTGCCTCTCTCCTATGTCAATTTAAGAATTTTAAGCATTGAATATGTTCATTTAGAAAATAGAAGGAATCAATGCTTAGAAGAAAAGGGAATAATAAGAAGAGAATAAAGTCAAGTTATGGGTAGGATTCTGTTGCCCTTTGTGCACCTAGATGGCAGTTTTCCAGCTGAATAAATGGATCTTTTGGAACTTAAATGAATTCACGATTCTATTACTTTCTATTACTTGGGTAGTCTGGATGCATACATGCATGCATATATACTGACAATACTTAGTAGGCTAAGCACTGGCTGGGCAGCTGGGTAGGTACGTTAGCACACCCATTGATGAGTGTAAGTCACAGAATTGTAGTCTGAAAATATCCCATTATAGTAGGTGTTAGAGGAGGAGGAAGACAATGATGATGACAAGTCTCCTATGTTTGGCTCCAGTACCTGAATGGTTAGGGTGCTTGAATTCAGAGGGGTTTTGAACCAGTATATCCCATTCCTGAGCAAGTACCCTAATCACTCAACTACTAAGATTAACACATGGGAGGTTCCTCCTCTGCCTGTTTTGGTCCAAGCCTTACACCTATATATGTATTTATATAACTGCATACCTGCCCAGCTACCATATAGCCAACTGTGCATGCTCAGGATATGAACAAATACTTGTGCCTAAGCTGTGTGGGTAATATCACAAAGGATAAATAAGTGCCAAAAATACCACTTAGGCAACTAGGTAAGTGCCGTTTAGGTGCACAAAGGGTAATGGAATTCTGTACCGTATATCGGTTTTTCCATATAAATATACAGTCTAGTTCCTTCTCCTAATTGTAACCCCTAAGTACTGTCTTCAGTTTGCACATATACCAGGCAGAAAATCTTGTCATATTTTGATCTTAATTTCCCTGTGGTGTACAACTGTATAGCTCTTAAACAGAAGTGAAGTTCACCTTCCCCTTTTTTTATTTCACCAGTTTTACTATTTCACTATTTTATTTTACCTCAGTGAAGTTCCATTCAAAAACCTCATGTAAAATGTACCTGCCATATTCTGCTGCCCCAAATGAGCATACATATTAATTACTGGTAGAAGGATTCAGAAACACAAGACATTTTCCTAAGCATAAGCTAACAGAAAATGTTGGTTTCTGAGAAACTAAAAACAGACAGAATAAATAATTTAAAGGCAAGACATTGTCTACAACCTTCTGGAAGGTTTCAAAGAAAAGGTAATTACTTCTATAGCTACGTATGAAATCACTTGTATGGAAGTGACTAAGTTAAATGTGTGTATTAAGGGTTAGATCTACAAAGAAACATAGGAGTTGCAATTACTGATATGACCTTTTGCAAAAAAACCCCTCAAATTTCTTTTGTCCAGAGATACTCTTTAGTCTGAGATTTTCCAGTAGAGTGAATTATTACATAAAACTATTAAGGGCAGTACTGCTTCTCAATGAAAGCAAAGACTGCTGTTTTGTACAACGCTTGTTCCTTTTGCTGTTCTGAGAAACCAAAGACTCTTCAAGAAACTTAGGTAGAAGAATACCCAGACTAACTATTGCAGTTTGGTTAAAGCAGTTCTGAATATACTGAAGCAAAGCTTTTGATGCCTGTGGAACTTCACTGGTGAAAATACAGCCATTTGAGAAGTTAAGAAGGGGCAGGGGTGGATCTAGAGAGGGTACAACGGTGTGGTTATGCACTCCTTTTTCTGCCCATGCAGCAGAAGCAGCAGAAATTTCAAAGAAGGTAAGAATTACCTGCTCTGTGCTCAGAGGCACATGTCCCCCTTCCCCTCCCATCCTCTGCCTTCCCATGTCCCCCTCCATTACCTACCACTGCTGTCCCTGGAGCAAGGGGAGCACCAGAACCACTCCTTCTGGGATGTGTCAGGGCTGGGCTCAGCCCAGTATGTTGGCACTGGATTTATGACCCAGACACCTTGTTCTGGTACCCAAACCCTCAGACTGACCACGACCTCTCCATTCGATAATAGGTGAATTTTGTTGATACACAGTGGTAGCAGATAAGAATAATGCAAACTATTCTATGAGTCCCAGGGTTCACAGAGTCAAGGTACATCTGGCAAGTACATGAGCTTCACTCTGAGGTTCTGTCTTGAATGTCAGATGTCAGCAACCTGAAGGTTAGAGGCTGAAGCCTACCTCCTCCCTCCTTCAGTGGGGTGGGTGAGACAGGCTGGTGGTGTGCCCTCTGTCCTCAGTGGTCTTCTTGGGAACCGTTTGCTGCTCTGAAATCCCTCCTTTTGTATCATTTTTCCTCTGTGATGACTCTTCGTCTCTGGGCATCACTGATTGGTCTTCCTGTGGTTGTCATACTATCCATGTTCTGTCCTCTCAGCATATTTCTTTGTTTCACAAACCCATAACATGCATTAATCCAAACTTGGTTCTTTCTGGTTTCTCCTAATTTGGTCTATCTACAGAAACTGGAAAACTTAAGGGCCCTGCAGTTGGGGACTGTGATCTGGCCAAGATGGCAGAGCCCCTTATCTCTTTTATGGAACAGTGTGGTACATGTCTTCAATTTTCCACCCTGTGTGCGTCTGTTTGTTGCTTGCCTGTGTCAGACACAGTGGGCCTTGAAAGAGACTTTGCCACAAACAGGCTTTTAGAAATCGATTAACCCTTGCCATTACCCTGGACCATTGTTCTAATGCAATATCTACTTTACCTACAAGCCAATTCCCAAAAAGCAAACCTCTAAATACCATTTTCTAACCAGCACAGGACAGCAGCAGCAAGTGAGCATATTCCCCACCATTGTGCCTGGTCCCAGGCTGGTGGGGAACACCCAGGGGGAACAGGCACAGTGAAGGGGAATCCACCTGTCACTTCCACCACCTCTACCATGGTCCCAGCCTGAGCCCAGCCCTTGCACATCTTGCTGGAGTGGCTCCCCTCACCCCCAGGACAGCAGAGACACCAGCAGCTGCAGGCAGGGGAGAGAGAATGAGATGGGAGGAGACAGGGAGGGAAGGGGATGTGCCTCTAAGCAGGGAGGGAAAAGGAGCAGGGAGAATTCTTATCTTCTTCAGAACTTAGAAAGGTTCAAGCTGCTACTCCTGTGGTGCAGTCTGCCCACCCCAGTGGGGATTAGTTGTGGGGGGAGAGAAAGCTGATAACAGGGTTGCAGCCACCTCTGCAACATCAGTTGCTGCTTCTGCACCACGTTTATAAAATTCTGGGTCTCTACCCTGGAAAGAGGTATTGAGGAGTTTTTGCCCTGTTGGACTTTAATGTCTACATTCACCTAAATCCCACTTGGGAACTTAAATCTTTCTATGTATTTTGGCCTAATCCTATGAACTTGCCCATTGTGAACTGTTCCACTGTTCTAAAAGCTTGAAAAGGCTAAGACTGAGATGAATGTTTGTGTAGTTAAATAGTACTGTCCTTTCTCTCATGACAAGCTTGATTTTGAGAGCTGTTTAAATGTTGTGTTTCCTCATGAAGATTCACTTGCATTTAGGGAAAATGAGTCTCCCAGCTGTAGATCTATATCTGCTACATTCTTTCTCAGTCAATAATCATTTAGGGAAAAAATAGCTCTACTAGTCTGCACATAAGTGGCTATGTATGCATTGGGACTTCTGTTTTCTTTACAAACTGGTTTTAAATAGAGACACTGGACATATAACTAATCTGATGTATACCAGCCTTCCATAAAATAATTAAGTATCAACGAGTAGGTTTACCTAGTTTCTGTGAATTGTACAATATTAATGTGCAAATGACTTCTGAAAATATATTTTCTGTCACTGACTATCTTCTGATTAGACCCAGCATGTGCATTTTAAAATAAAATTACAAAAAAAGGAAAGGAGAAAGGACAGGACTACAGTTAATAAGAGGATGCTAATTAGTAAGATTAGGTTTATGGACTAATTAACATCACTAATTGGCATTGCTGTCACCAATTAAAGATATCTGTTTATATTTTAAGCATCAGACTCAAATGAAAAATATTTAAAGTGTTCTGTCCCAGGGGATGATATTTTCATAAAATGTGAATTGCCATCTCCAAACATGTCTAACTTATTTCATATGATGGTAATTTGAAAATAGGAAATAGATCTCCTATTTTCCTTAGTTGTTTTCCTTAGTAGGTTAGAGATCTTGGGGGGAAGCATCACTGGAATTGCTTCTTAACTTATTTGTGTTAGGATAATCTTTCTTCCTTTAAAGTTTCAATATACTTGTGTAATGTTTATCTGATCTCTTGTTTAACTTGTCCATTAGTTCCCTTGGCTCAAGCATAATCAGAAAAAAGAATCCCTAATAAACCTCATTATGTAAAAATTCTTGTGAGTTTTAGTTCCCTGAACATCTGCAGTCCAACTATAGCACTGATATATGTGTAAATTGTAATGCACAATCTGTGACAGTTCAATATCATGTACATTTTAGTGGTAACTTGTGTCCATTTTCAAAACACTGAAATGCGTGTGTCAGATGCTTTAGTGGATGGTTTGCCACTCATGTTTGCTTTGTCTTTTAGCTCCAGACCAGTTTGACTGAACCCATGACATTATCCAAGTCAATTTCACTTCCTCGTAGTGCATACTGGCATCATATTACCAGGCAGAACAGCGTTGGAGAAATCTACAGTTTACAAGGCAAGTATCTTTAAAAATAAATTGGTATGTCCATTAGCTTCCTTCACATTGACCAGAATTCATGCAAATTGCTTTTCATTTGCATTGGTTGTTTTTTCTCCATTTCAGTTTATCAGTTGTCAGGAACCCCAGTGGGACTCCTAAGATTTACAGTGGACATTTTTATCATTTTGTAAAACTAATGGTGAAAATTACTTCTAGAATTGCCATGTAGATGAGCAGCCACTTTGCCATAGGGACTTGAATAAAACACTGTACTGTGTGTCTTGTCAGTATGCAAGGAATAGCAGATGTCAGGGAGCCCTTCATAGTATGTTCTACTTAGAGTTTCTGTTTTTCATCTCCTTTTCTTGAGCAGATGGTATATGACCAGGTTAAGAAACGCCTGGACACAGGAGGAGGGGTGGATGTCGTATACCTGGACTTCAGGAAGGCCTTCGATACGGTATCCCACCCCATACTGGTGAACAAATTAAGAGGCTGTGATGTGGATGACTGCACAGTCCGGTGGGTGGCGAATTGGCTAGAGGGTCGCACCCAAAGAGTCGTGGTAGATGGGTCGGTCTCGACCTGGAAGGGTGTGGGCAGTGGGGTCCCGCAGGGTTCGGTCCTTGGACCGATACTCTTTAATGTCTTCATCAGCGACTTGGACGTGGGAGTGAAATGTACTCTGTCCAAGCTTGCAGATGACACAAAGCTATGGGGAGAAGTGGACACGCCGGAGGGCAGGGAACAGCTGCAGGCAGACCTGGATAGGCTGGACAAGTGGGCAGAAAACAACAGGATGCAGTTCAACAAGGAGAAATGCAAAGTGCTGCACCTAGGGAGGAAAAATGTCCGGCACACCTACAGCCTAGGGAATGACCTGCTGGGTGGCACGGAGGTGGAAAGGGATCTTGGAGTCCTAGTGGACTCCAAGTTGAACATGAGCCGGCAGTGTGACGAAGCCATCAGAAAAGCCAATGGCACTTTATCGTGCATCAGCAGATGCATGACAAATAGGTCCAGGGAGGTGATACTTCCCCTCTATAGGGCGTTGGTCAGACCGCAGTTGGAGTACTGCATGCAATTCTGGGCGCCACACTTCAAGAAGGATGCAGATAACCTGGAGAGGGTACAGCGAAGGGCAACTCGTATGGTCAAGGGCCTGCAGACCAAGCCCTACGAGGAGAGACTAGAGAAACTGGACCTTTTCAGCCTCCGCAAGAGAAGGTTGAGAGGCGACCTTGTGGCTGCCTATAAGTTCATCACGGGGGCACAGAAGGGAATTGGTGAGGATTTATTCACCAAGGCGCCCCCGGGGGTTACAAGAAACAATGGCCACAAGCTAGCAGAGAGCAGATTTAGACTGGACATTAGGAAGAACTTCTTCACAGTTCGAGTGGCCAAGGTCTGGAACGGGCTCCCAAGGGAGGTGGTGCTCTCCCCTACCCTGGGGGTCTTCAAGAGGAGGTTAGACGAGTATCTAGCTGGGGTCATTTAGACCCAGCACTCTTTCCTGCTTATGCAGGGGGTCGGACTTGATGATCTATTGAGGTCCTTTCCGACCCTAACATCTATGAATCTATGTGTTATAGAGGCTAACTTCTGGGTGTCCAGTTAAATCTATGTAAAACTGTTGCATTAGTTTCAAGGCTAAAATAACAGCAGCTAGAATAACTGTGATTTTTGGTAATGTGCTTACATTTTTAAGTGAATAATTTACCCTGTGTTAGCTAACTAGGGGACTCATTTTGAGAGGTGATGAGATAGATGGGCAGTGCATTCTAGCATATAGGATACTGTACCGTGGCTCAGGTGAACTAAACTTATTCTCAGGTCTGACAATGAGCTGCTGTGTGTGACACTTGAAAAATATATCCATTTCCTTATGTCTCTGATTCTCCTTCTATCTTTAGTTAGCGAGCTCTCTGAACAAGTTTTTATTTTATGTGTTTGTATAATATCTAGCACAGTGGGGCCTTTATTTTGGTAGAGGTTTCCAGGTGTTCCAATTAACACAAATTATTAATACAAGTGATGATGATGAGTAACGGCAGATGCTAGTGATTTGCATGTCATGGAACAAAATTTTATGCACTTAAAAATATAACCTCTGACTAACAATTATAATGTTTTCATGTAAATTAGAAAAAAGAAAAACAAAATTTGCAGGTGATCTGTCCCTTTGCATCATTTAACCAGGTTGTCAGGCTTATCTATTCATAAAACATTTGAAAAAAATCAATTTATCGCCATAGCCAGGCATTACAAAGTACCAGGTAGTACTCGTGTCAGATAGCAAGAGTACTTTCCACAAGAAAATATTGTACATATTTTTATTTTAAAAGAATTACCATATTTACTCAAATAGAAGACAATGCCGATTATAAGATGACCCCTCCTCCAATAATTAGCTTCTATATATAGAAAATTTAATTTGTTATAATATTCTAGGTATAGAATCTAATTATTGGATGTTTACCTTGAATGTGTCCTCTTCCTAGTGTTAGAACATTATAAACTAGGGTCTAATAAATTCCAAATTCACTTGAGCAAAGCCCAAGAGTCAAATTCCAAAATTTTACTGAGCTAAATGCAGTCATTAAATCTGTTGGGCTGTACCATCTGACAAGTATTTTCCCTCCCAGACCCATCAGTGTAGGATTTCAGATACTCCCCAATCCATGGCGGGCATCCTATGTGCAAGCACCAGGTCTGGAAGCCTTGGAGTTCAGAGGCCCCCTAGTTTTACTTGCTCCTAGTCAAAAAGCCAAGGAGTGAACTAGGTAGAAAACACAAAAGCAATACCTCATTGCCACAAAATGCCTAGAATGCAAGGGCCATTCCTCAGCCTATAACTTTAACTTTATTAGTGAATGTTAAAAAGGGTAGTTACAGAATTGAAGGGGTAGGAGAAAATACAAATATCTGGACAAGGGTGGCTACATAGTACAGGGTTGGGGGAAGGAAACAACTAAGTTATATAGTAAGGATGTAGCCTACTTAGCCTGGAGGTGGGTTTGGGTGGAGGATGGGGAGCTAAAAGGCACAACATGTACAGAGAAAAGAAAATACAAAGTGCCTTGTACAAGGAAGCCACATTGTAAAGAGTGGTGGGTTTTAAGAAACATACACAAGTACAGGTACATATACTAGCATGTGGGGTACAATTGCAGGGGTGTGAGAGAGTCCAAGTATAAGTGTCCTGGTTCATGATCCCTGGGTGGGGGGGTGGGGAAAGATTGGGGGACAATGACAGCAATCAGGTCATCTCTTCTGGGTCACTTCCAGCTGATGGTCTATTAGAGTCCATATACTAGCACTCACCCATGAGTGTATAAATTGAGCCCAGCAGATGGATAGCTATTGCAAAGGTTTCAAACGAGAGCAAACATCCATATATTGAAGGATGTAAGTCTTGAATTCAGCTATTGATGGGAGTTTCTTTAACAGAATACAACATTTCTCTCTTCTGGTACCTCATCCAAAAAGGTTAACTAAGTCAGAAAGACAGTAACAAATCAAACACTTCCATTGTTTTATATTAGAAACTTAGTCCTGAATTTTAAAATATTTCAAGACTTCCTATAAAACATTATAGGTAAAAATTAATATAGGTGCACTATACCTATATTATATATAAGGGTTCCCACACACAACTAGCAAGGTCAAGTATTTTGTATTCAAAGCATTCTTCACATTCAGGGAAATAAAAATCATTTCATTGTGACAGACAACAGAAGGGAGTTTACTTGCCTGGCTCTTTTGTTTTTTCTGTCTGTTTACTTGACTGTCTTGAAAATCAAGTCATTTAATCAAAAGACATTCTGAAGTTAATGGTGAAAAACATTTTAATAATGGATCAGTTTGGATGACTTTACTCCTATCTTCAATATTAACATATTTTAGTGTATTGATACCTATAAATAGAATGTAGCTGTGCTCAGATGTTCCAATTTTTGTTATGTTCCTTTTGTATTATATATTTTTTTTAAGTTCTTTGACATATTACCATTTTTGGCAGTATGCTGATATGATATATGCCTTGCATTCATGATAATGATACAGCTGTTTGGAACACGGTTCATTCCCTGTCATATCTTGTTTCTCAAATAGCTGATCTATGTAGTACAATACAAGTATAACCAAGATGTAGAAAATATGGATAGACATGCATAAATGCATTATATATGCAATAGCATATATAATATTCATAACAATTAGCTTCCTAGGAGACAGTATGTTAAATGCATTTTTAAACAATGAGGAATTCTGCATTATGGACAATTGTAGGCTTACTTATTCTTATTGAGCATCAAATAAATACTTTAGTATTTAGAATAAGTGTTCATTTGACTTATGTATAGTATAATGAGTGCAACTGAAGAAGGAAGGTTACATTTGTTGTTAGGGGATCAGCAGTACATGCAGAGGCCAAGATATCTGAAACCTGAATGGTCTGTACTTCCTATGTACCTTGCTCCTTTTCCTCTGTATATATCTTCCTTGTATTCATTCCTCAAACTGCGTAACACTTCATGTAACACTGACCTTGCGGAGTCAGTGAAGATGTCTTTCCTACAACACTATCAGGCTGCTGCTTTCTGATAATTAAACACTGTACATCCATGAAGAGGCAAGTATGAGCATAAGGCACACCCTTTCTGTGTCTTCCTGGACTCCTCATATTGCTTATCCAAGCTCAGTGGACACATTACACTCCATGGGGATAGTGCCCATTCCTTCATAGATGTGGGTGGAAATTTGTATAGCAGAGGGAGTGTGTGAGCATAACCACTAACCACTAATTGTTAGCATGCCAGCCAGCAGAGCTGAGCAGCTGCAGAGAGAGAATTTGCTAGTGGTATGATCAAATAATAGATCATTACATTTTTTAGAAAATGGGTAAAAGAGAAGGAAATTTGACTCTAGGATCACAGTTCCTACTCTAGACAATTTCTTGGACAGTGCTGTTAGGTGTTATCCGTACTTTGAGCTAAGAGCAGTATCTCAGCCTAATTTAAATGATCCTCACTGTGTGTGAGAAACACGTGAAAGAAAAACTATCTGCTTCTAGCTACAATCGTTCCTGGCCTCTTAAGGGTAAAATTACACATTATACTTACTAAGGGCACATAAAGCATGAATATCTATACAGCGTCTTAAAGGTCTTTGACTCATGCTAAGTACCCTCTGAAGGTCTCAAAGTTATGCCACCTCAGGCAAGGGTTTACTCTGGGCTTTGTAACCTAACTCATTTTAGGGTAAATTCAATCAGCTCCGTGGAAATAAAATGAGCAATTTACAGTCCTCCAGCATCCCAGGATGCACTGCTTCAAGCCCCTTCCATCAAGACCAAGGTTAGTGTCCAGCCTGATTCAGTGACCAAATCTCTAAATTGAATCAGGAGACCCTTTAATATCTCCAAATTGAATCAGAATCCTCTGAATTGATTTTGAGCGATTCAGAAAGATTCGACGATTCAGACATAGGCACAGCTTTAAATGTTTTTTCTACATACCTTAAGATACCAGGTGGCTCATGAATGCTGTGATGGTAGGGCAGATGGAGCATCCCACAGGAGTGCCAGGGGATCCCCAGTGCACTCAGAAGCAGACCTGGAAGTGGACGAGAAGCACTTCCAGTCCACTTCTGGGTCTGCCAGGGAGCGCGCTGGGGGCCCCCCCCAGCTCCCTCCTGGCTCAGCGATTGGTGCCTCCTGGGTCTGGGGGGCACCTAGGGGTCCCCCTGCAGCTGATCACTGAGCGGGGGGGGGGGGGGCCTGCGTGGTCAGCAGCAGACCCGGAAGTGGGCCAGAAGTATCCAGTCCACTTCCAGGTTTGCCGCCGAGCACACGGCAGGGGGCGGGGGAGGGCCTACGCTCTGACGGGACATTCTATCTGCCCCAGTATCACAGCGATCATGAGCCACACCTAGTACCTCAAGGTATGTAGAAAAAACACTTAAAGCTGTGTCTATGGCCGAATCGTTGATTCTCCAAATCAGCACTGAATCTTCAGATTCGGATTTGGCCGAATCGAATCGAGACTGATCCAAATCAACAAATCGAATCACTGTCCCCAATTCAGGCTGAATCCTAATCGAATATGACCCGTTTCACACACCCGTACTATTCAGATGATTTGAAACATCCTTATAAATGCTGGTGGTAGGATATCTTTTGGCTTCTGTTTGCATTCAGAGTTTTTATTTTTAAATTAGTACAAAACTGCAGAAACATGAACACATGTGCTCAAATACTGCCAGTGTTTTTCTATGCTGAAAATGATGGCAAGCTGACATAATATTTATTATCTCCCAAAGATTTATAAACCTGGATACAGATAATTAAAATAGTTCATAGAAGTTCAATAGCAAAATGTGCCTATCCTCAAGCTGCTTTCTTTGCCATTATTCTGACATATTTTCATATCTGTTTCTCAAAGTTTCGTAAAGATGTTCAACAGGCACAAATCTTATTATTTTTAAAAGCTAAACATGAATGCCTACTGTTATTAGAAAATGTCATTTCTGATTATTGTAAAATATTGTTGTACCATATTTTTGGCTTCTACAATATGGTACATTTGCTGTGAGCTGACAATTAGTAATCTAATTCTTGCTAGGAAGCAATTTTTTAATTTTTGAAAATATTGCAACTGTTTTAAATAATTGATTTGGTTCTGTTTAAAGTCAAGCCAAAATAATTTTTTTGTTATCAAACCTGTATTGGCCTTCTTTTACATTTCTGTTTTACAATCATGGAAATCCCTGAAGAATTAAATACAGAAAAAGTAATTAAAGGCTGGCATTTCTCCAAAAAAATCAAAATCAAGCTTACATACCAGCTTCAAGTCACTCTGTGGTGTCTAAGTCTAAGACTGCCAACTCTTATTCATGTTGGTTAACACTTTTCATTCAAGTACTGTATTCCCATTCACTTCAGCAGAAGTGTTCATATGGGTAAATGCATACCAACATAGGCATTATTAAAAAAGGCCCTACATAATTTCCTATTCAGAAGAAAATCTACTTTTTTTAATCCTGTAAAATTAAATAGAAGGTAACACTAAATAAGTTTTTATTATTTTTTATTAGAAATCCCTACAAGAGCATTCGTATTTCTTAATTAAAAATAAAAAACGAAAAAAAAATCCAAGCCTGTTTGCTAAGAACTACCTTTTTTCCCCTCTTTCAAACTCAATGGGAACATGTTACTCAGTATGAGTAGTAGGGAAAAACCTAAGCTGTAGTACTTCAACTGAAGAGTGCATGTTAAAATAAGGCCAACACACTGGGTGCGCACATGCAATAAATGCGAAGCATTAAGCTCCAGAGTTCATTGCTCCCATGTAAGCTGTTTGAACTTGTGCCTGGGAGCAATAAATTCTGGGGTAATAAACTCTACAGTTTATTGCTGTTTGAATGTGCACTCAGGAGTGGAGCACATTGAGCCAGGTCAGAGCAGCGTCAGCTGGTAGGGGATCTGAGGAGTCAGCATGCCAATCTGGGGCTGCTCCCCCTGGCTCAATGTGCTGCAAAGGGTCTGTCTGAGGCACCAGGGAGCTTCATTGCAGGGCTAGCTGTCAGGCAGCCCTTGCAGTGAAGCATTGTCACACCCCAGCCAGCTTGGACAGTGTCTACACATGCACTGCTGTGGAGTTTTTTACTCCATAGCAGGACAGTACTTGTATTTACCATGCTGCAAAGTAAATTAGTTTAACCAGCCTAATAGAGGGGGCACATGTAGACACTAGGATGTTTGCTCCACAGTAAATATCTCATGTAGACGTGCCCACTGAAAATAAAATTTTGACCACATTCAAGTCTATTGGAAGACCTGAATTTTGGAGGGTTCTGGCTAAATAGAACAAGCAAAGAATTAGCCCACTTTCTCTGATAAAAGCATAGGAGACCACCTCTTTCTCCTCTCCTTCCTTGGTCTCAGTAAGCAGTGTTATCCTATGCCTCCTTCTTTCCTGGTCTACATTGGTGAGAGCTGCCCCTCCTCCTTCAATATACTTTACCCACTGAAAAGCGGTCATCAATTCGAACACATTTATTACTAGTGCCACTTAAACCCAGAGGCCGGGTACAGACATAAACTGGTATAAGTGATCAGAAACTAGTCTACACTTATAAACAGAAGTTTAGTGCACATAGACTGGTTTAACAATGATGGAACCTGGTCTAAGATAGACCAGGATTGATGTGGTATCTGATTTAAGTGATTTAGGTTAGACCAGTCTATCAAATTTCTGTACCAGATCCCCTACTGACTCAAGTTAGGCATCCCAGGCTGTTTTGACCCCCCACCCCCGCCTCACTCCAATTAACCCCAAATAGCAGGGCTGTGCACTGGAACTGGGCTTATGCTCAGCTGCTCGCTTACCCCAAGGCTGTCACGGAGTCATGACAACCCCACCAGGGGGGAGGGGATGGGAGAAAGGGAGCCATCTGTAGCTCAGTATTTTTCAATCTTTATACAATGTCCCTAGGCAGGGGAGGGAGGGAGGCACTCTGCAGAAGGAGGGATAGGGCCACTCAGAGCTCCGCCAAGCATTCTTCCAGGAGGCGGGCAGGGAAGGAGCAATCTGCACATTGCTGCTGCGGTCTCCAGCCAGCTGGGCTGCCTGCAAAGTAGCTCCTCACACCTTCTATCTGGAGCTATCTGACTCAGCTGTAGTAAGTACAGAGAAGCTCCCAGGCCTCTCCAGCCCTGTACTGCAAAGCCTGTCTCTATTGCACACAGATTCCTCCTTCATGCTGGCTCCCTGCCAGAAGGAGAGATGGATGAGGGGAGGAGGCAGGGAACGAGGAATCTCCCACTGTGGAGCCAGGCTCTCTGCATAGCTGCTCCCTGCAGCACGGGATAGGAGCAGCTCTGGGGCTCCCCCTGCAACCTGTACAGCAGGGAAAGCAACAACCTTTCATGACAATGTAACATGATTTATATAAGATGTCAGAGGGGCCTGATCCTTCCTTCTGCAGAGTGCTTCCCACCCTGCTGCCACTGGCCCAGCTACCAGGTATGCCATGGTGACCCTCTCTGGAGCTCTTCTGGAAGCCTAGGGCTCAGTGTGGGGGTCAGTCCATGACAAGAGGGGTTGGGGGCTCATCCATGCCTGGCAGCCAATCAGGAATGGCCCAGCCAGTCAGCTCTGGGAAGCATGCAACAGTGCCCCCAACCTGCTAGCCTTGGCCTGTACATACAGTCTGCATGCCTCTCCCCCCAACCAAAGGGCAAATGTGAGTTTTGTTCACTCCTGACCTAATCTAGGGCATTTAGCGTAAAGTGTGATCTCTTCCACCTGAGGCTTTTTGCACATCTGTTCTTAGCTAGATAGGCTAACATTTTAATATTAAAAAAGAGACAAATGTCACATATACATGATTTCTCCCAGACACGCACAGTCCCACATTTTGCAAAGCATGGGCAGTGCTAGTTGGAAAAAAAATTACAAATATGCAGACAATCTCCAGGTACCTAAACATTTTAGAGCTGTTTGAATCACCTGCTCAATTCTCCTTTAAGCTAATTCTCTGGGCATTTCTTTTGTGCTTCTGTAGCTTTCTACAAATTAAAGTATGTAAAAAGAATTGTGGGACATTCATCATTTTGGCATTTCCATTGTTTGTTCATATTCACAGCAACAAAGTGCAGAATTCATTCTCCCATATAATTTTGATGCCTGAATAATGCAAATGATACAAAATGTTAGAAATATCTGTTAAATAAATCAGATCATTCAGTTGTATTTCACAAACCGTCTGCCAGCAACTAACAGAAAATGACATCTTGCCATTTTGTTTGCTGAATTGGGACTTACCTGGCTTGAAGTTTGAATAAAGGAAGCCAAAAGTGGGACACCATCTATGTACAGAAGTCTAAGGAAGATCCATAGTGTTCAAAATATTATTAAATTATACTATGTGTGTTCCTTGAGCTTACACAATAGCTTTGATCCTTTTTTATAGAGTTTTGAAACCCTATGCAAATATATCTATCACCTAATGCCCTGTTAGCTTTGTTTACTTTTCACTAGCTTTTCTAAAGTTATTTCACAACGGTTTATATACAGGAAGCTTTAAAATATTATTCCAAGTCACTAATGCCCACATGAAGTGGTTCTATCCAAGACTAACTGCAAAACTTTTTTCCCCAGCTGCGTTTGAGGTTTCAGATCAGATTTTGGAAGAATAATTTCAGTTCCTTTCTGATCTATTTCATATGGATTTCCATTTCCCTAGTAGTTGAACACCTTTTTGCCCTTTTTCCTTTAAACTTTGGTATTGAAACAAAAATCATATATTTCGTAAAGTCCCTTTATTTCATGAAATTGCCAATCACATTCTGCTCCCTCATTCTGAATAGTTATTTTCTCCATTGAAGAGATTCTGCAGCCTGTGCTTTTTAAAATTTCACTTTCCTCTCTTGTTTTGCTTTTTGCCTTAAGTAGACACTTCTCCAGAGCTTCTTATTCATCCATTTAGGATCCTGGTGCAGTTTACACTGACATACAAAACTACTGTAAACTACATTGCCATAAATTTGTTGTGTGCCCTGGTCCTACACAGGTCAGGACAAAAAACTGAAAATGTTGTTTTAATCTATCTGTGAGATTTGGGATTATTAGATGTCTCTTCATCAAGATCATTGTATTTCCCACCCCCAAGAAAACACGTAGGAAAACATAAAATAAAATAAATATCTTAGGCCTCCATTTACTATATATTTTTGTAGTCATCCGACATGATGATGTCAATACAGTGCTAATTTCTAATTAGATTCCCTATCAACAAGTGGAAAATATTGTACACTTGTATATTTTTACAGTCCTTACAGCAAAAAGATTCTAGTGAAAATAAAAATAAAAACTACAGGTATTTTTGCAACATTAAATAAGCAAGGTTCCCCTTTTGAAGTCTGAGGTTATGTGTAAGACTAGTATAGCAAATATGTGTATGTCTTCCATTTTTTCTTTCTTACCTTCAGTCCATTGTGTACCAGTATCTAACCAGGATGTGTTTAAAAAACATGAAGAGCCTTAGGTTATAGATGGCTATCCATTATATTGTGCCATGCCTATTTCCTTCTTTCACCATCTGGGTGCCAATTACCTGAATATAGTAAGGTGGAGTCATATGCCTAGTTTCATCCCAGGCTATCTAAAGGTGCTTGTTGGACACAAAGGGGAAAAATTCACTGAGCCCTTTCAGGAATACAGTTCCTGAATCCATGTGTGCAGCTGGAATCACTCAGGAGGATGATTCTGATTAAACAACCTCTTCTTGTAAGCTTTAACTGTTACCTAACTTTTTCAGGTTGTGCTTCGAGCACAATGTAGCTTTATTCATACAGAAACAAAACATTTCTATAACAGTTTCAGATTTGGGCCTGCAACAAAACCCAAGAACTTTGAGGAAATTCAGATTATGGTCCACCTTCGATAGTTCATTTCTACCTCACGTCAGTTTTAATATGAAGGTATTTGCTATGAAGATGCATTGGGCGGTAAGTATCTTAACTGGGAACAAGACTGTCACTTTATTTAGAAAAGCTGTGTGGGAGATGTGAAGTTTCTCACATTTAAGTCTAACAGAAGTTGGCAAAGGGGAAAAAGGAGTTCACTTTATTCAACAGTAACTGCTCTGACTAATTAAGAAAAATAATTAACAATCTCTGAAAGCTATCCTGACAATCTTGTTCATTCTGAAGGATGATAGTTGAGTAATCAGGTTACTAAACTTGTGAATTATGTAAAATAAGAGAGAGAGCTATGAGGATTTAAAAATGCATCAAGATGACCAACTTTTAAAAAATGTGTTCTGGATTGTGAGAACTTGAAAATTGTTTTTCAGATTGTGACAACTTTTCTTACAAGAAGTGGTAGCTCAGGGAGACCATTTGCAAAGTGAGGTGATACTTGCTGGGTGCATCCAAAATGCAATTAATGCAAAGCAATAAACTCTGGTACATATCATGCTGGAGTTTATCGCTCCTGGGCACCATATTTACACATTCGTCCAGGACTGCAACATGTTGAGCTGGGTCAGAGCAGCCCTGGCTGGCAAGGGGTCTTGGGGGTCAGCCTGCCAGCCCAGGGCTCCTCCAACACAGCTCAGTGTGCTGTGGAGAGGCTGGCTGGGGCACAACGATGCTTCAGTGCAGGGCTAGGTGGCAGGCAGTCCCCACAATGAAGCACCCTCGTGCCCCAGCCATGTGGGGCAGAATCTACATGTGCTGTGTGGTAAATGATGCCACCGCAAGATAGTGCTCGTATTTACAAATACTAATTTACAATGGTGTTTATTAGTTTACTGTGACCTAATAGGGCCACACACATAGACACAAAGATGTTTACTGCACAGCTAATCAGTCAACTGTGCAGTAAATGTCTCATGTAGACGCACTCACTGTGAGACTCACAATATATCTCTTACCGTATTAATGTGCTTAGTTCCTAAAGGCATCTCTGAAAGGAATCATAACAAAATTGTTTCACAGTAAATAATTTATTTAAAAAAAAATTAAGAGACTAATGGCTTTTCTTTCAGGATGGATCAAAATGATCTTTGACCTTGTTTAGTTTATGTCTATAGCAAGAGGATTGCAATTTTAATGACATTTTCTGATGCCAACTCCTCTTATGGCTTGTTTTTGCTGCACTATTAGTTCGATGTGTAACCCAAGTTTGCTTTTAACCCAACTCCTATCCACACACAGTCTCTATCTTGAGTTAATTGGTACTTTAAATTCAAACGAGCAGGCCCATGATAGGGTATGAATCAAAGCTTCAGTGCTGCTAATATTCAAGATATGAATGTGCTGGGGATATAGCTATGGGCTACAACTTTGAATGAGCACAGTGCATCAATTGATAATCTAGTACTTTTCCTAAACCAGTCATCCTGTATAGCTCGTGTTGTTGGGGGGTTTTTATGTGGATACTTTTATTCAAGCTGGGCTACGTGAAGTACAGTAACTGAAGCATAATAAATCAGAAGATAATGTTTCAGGAGCTAGTGATGTATACAGATACCTTAGAAGTGGAAGTCTGAAAGCAAAGTGTTACTTTAGTTCCATCAGAACTGGGCTTTCTTCTTTGTACTGGAATTAATACTTCATTTAAGAAGAAAGGAACATGAAGGCAATTTAAACAGAAAATTCCTTCAGCTTCGGTATTTATTTTATGTTAAATAATCAGGCAACAGATGCTTTGAAATTAGAAGACTGGAACAACAGATAGGTTTCCCCAAAACACAGTAGCTTTTCACAGTATGGAAAGTAGGAGCTATAGCTCAGGTGCCTGATGCCCCTATTATTTCTGTAGGTTAGGCTCCCTGATTGGATTTCATCTCACTTTTGTTACATCATAGACAACATCATACAACTTAAAAGCCTGGCTCACACGGGGCAAATGGTGACATCAGCCATTGCACCAGATTTCAGTCTCTCCCCTCCTTCATTTTCCACACTTCCATACCAGCAGTCCCAGTCTTTTTGCACAGCAAGTCCCATTCTCCCCACTCTAGGAACTTTATTTAATCACAGCCTCTCCCACAAGTTTCTTGCTTTAATCTGCCCTCTGCCACCTGGGAAGTCTGGTTTGTGAGGTGGGGTGAGCCGGGGCTGGGGCCAGGGCCATGCATTCATTCCAGGGTTTGGGTACTTCCCACAGTGGTCTCCATGGGTCTCCACTGGTTTCCTGCACTAGTCTCTGAAGCCAGGCATCAGCCCCAGCCCCTCCTCAGGGTAGAAGGGTGGCCCGGAGGTGACACTGGTGGTGTCAGGGTCCCAGGCATAGAGGCAGTGGCAACAGCAGGTCTTTCCTTCCAGCTGCCAGTGCCACCAGCCCTGGGCCCATGGGAACCGGCATGAGCTGGGCCTGAGCCCCAGGCTGAGTGCAAAGACCTGGACCCAGCTTGCCCCATTTCAGGGGTTTGGGGTCCCTGCAGTGCCTTCTCCAGACCTGCCCACTCTGGCCATGATGAGCAACAGTGGCAGATAAGCAGAACCCACAGTCCACATCAAGGCTGCCCTGTGCTTCTCCCCACCACCACCTCCAAGATGCTGTGGGTCCCCATGCCCAGTGGGGTGGCAGAGAGGAGCCACAAGGCAACCCCGGCACCCATGCCAGCCTACCCACACCCACGCCAGCTCCCTGCCATGTAGGGAGGTTTGGTGAGCTGTTGTGCCAGAGAGGTAGAGGCAGCGGTGCTGACCCAACCTATAACAGCTCCCCAAATTTTCCTTTGTGACCCATGGGCCCAAATAATTGCCCACCCCTGGTATATGCACAAAAGCATGGAGCCCTTTTAAAAGGGGAACATTTCAAAAGGGCAGCAGAAAACTTTAATATCCTTTCATCCAGGGTTAAAGTTAGAGATGTTTTGCTGCATTTGAATCATTTTCAGCTTGTTCACATATAAAAAAAAAAAAGAATGTACCAGCCTTTTAAAAGGGCTCCAAGCCTTCCTGTGCCCACACCCTAAAAACACAGGGAAGATGGTCTCTGTGCTTTCCCTTGCAGAAGAATATTTGCCAACTCCAACAGTGGTGGGCTGAAGTATACTTAGTGCACGTGGACTCTACAGAGAATGTATCTGCTTGACTCTTGTTCAAGTTTCAAGGAGATACGTGGAGGGTTTTTTGTGAACCTGCAGCTAAAACCGTTCAAAGCAAAACTCGTATCACTTGCTGGCAGCCTGCTGTCATCCCACACACAGATTCAGGGGCCCGCACCCCCCGGGAGGACTGTGGGGCTGTGGCAGACTCCTCCTGCAGGGCACGGGCCCCTGGATCTGTGTGCAGGATGACAGCATGCTGCCACTGCTGTCTGGAGCCAGCACCAGCACCTGAGTCTGCTCAGTGCACCCCGCACAAAGTGCCAGAAAGAATCCAGTGTCAACCTCCTGTCATCCTGCACATAGATCCAGGGACCCGTGCCCCTGGGAAGAGTATGGTACATCCCCACACCCTTCCCAGAGGGCACAGGCCCCAGAGCTGCATGACAGATGACAGCATGCTGCCACTGCCAGCAGGGGCCAGTGGCAAAACCAATCTTCCGGATACTCGGCATGGGGTGCACCAAGCAGAGTCGGGTGCTGGCACTGGCACTGGCCCCAACCCCACACACAGATCTGGGGGCCCATGTCCCTCAAGAGAACTGCAGGGCTGTGCTGGACTCCTTCCAGGGCGGGGTGGCCCCCAGACTAAGCCATGGAAGCAAAAGCCAGGGACTTTTTCTAAATCCCCAAATCAAGTAAGAACCTGCCCCACTGGCTCTCAGCACCCTATCCCTTCCCCTTTGTGCCAATGGCACCTCCCTTCTCCTCCCCTCCCATTTGCTCCCACCTCCACCCACTTCTACTCTCCCTAACTGCCACTGGGATGGGGGAAGCCCCAGAGCAGCTCCTCCCTTGATCCAGCTGGACTGCACAGGGAGCCAGGTTCAGCTGGAAACAGCAGAAGTGGTAGGTGGATCAGGAAGGGAGGAGGAATTCACCTGCACTTTGGTACTTCCATTGTTCCTGGCTGAACTTCCTGTGCAGTCTAGCTGGAGTGGGGTAGAAGTGGCTCAATAGCTCCCTCCGCCCCGGAGCAGCCAGAGGTAATGTGCACAGCAACAGTGGTGGGCAAGGTAGGGAGCAAATAAAAGGGGAGGGGAGAAGAGGGGAGGGGAGGGGAGGGGATGTGCTGCTGAGCACGGAGGAGTAGGTGGGGTGGTGGGATTCAGGGACTTAAAAAAATTCCTAGCTGTTACTTCTGCAGACTAGTCTGGAAGTGGGATACAACTGTACCACTACCCCCTTCTGGATCTGCTCCTGCCTAGGGAAAAAAGGCCAAGTACATAATAGGAGATACTTGGTTATGCAGGAGTACTGCATAGAAGATCTGAGGGTTATGATGGGTCACGAAATCCACATGACTCAGCGAAGTGGTACAAATGTGATTGTGGACTGCATTAACAGAAGTACCGTATGTATGCAAGAGACAGTAATACCCTGCTCAGTCTGGTCAAGCCTCAGTTGGATTATTGTGTACCATTCTAGTCTCTGTATTTTAAGAAATATATAGGGAAATTGAAGAGGATCCAGAGGTGAGCAACAGACATGGTAAAAGGCTTGAAATGCAAGCTTTGCAAGCAAAGGTTGAAAAAATAAGATATGTTTAGTTTGGAGAAGAGGCAATTAAAGGTGGGGGACATGATAATAGTCTTTTGATATTTGAAATTTTGTCAAGAAGAGTAGGGAGAGCAACTGTTCTCCTTGCCACAGCAGACAGGACACAAAACAATGGATTTAAACTGCAGCAAAGTAGATTTAGATTAAATCTCAGAAGAAAAAAAACCTTCCTAACTGTAAGAAGAGTAAGACAGTTGAACAAGCTGCACAGGGAAATTATGGAATCTCCTTCACTGGATGTTTTCAAAAAAGTGGTAGATGCATATTTTTCTGGGATGGCCCTTGAGATTTTTCCTCATATGATCTATGATTCTATAATCAAACCACAAGACTTAGGCATTAATTTGTGTATACTAAGCGTGTTCCTATGAGGAGTTAATGCAGAGTAGTTAGCGTACTATGAATTTAAAGCTATGTTTACTATGAAGTAACTTGCCTGGGTAGAAAAGGCCTTGACGACTTTTTTTTTTTTGGATGTTCTACAAAAAAGACAGGCTTCTGAAAGCATGGAGGAAAGGACTCCGTAAAGTATAATTCACTTAATATTTATGTTGACAGAATACTGAATTGAGAACTAGCTAATTCGGTAAATATATATATGGAAATAGCTTTCCAAGCTTTTGAAAGTAGAAAAAATGTTAGTTAATTTTCAAATATCCAGACTTCTGCGCATAAGCTTCAGATGTATTTCATCATCTCTGTACTGAGTGTGTATTTATATTTTTCTTTGGTTGACCTTTGGTTGCAGTGTCCTAGAAAACAGTCCCATACTCACAACGTTGCTCATTGCTCTTAATGTTATTAATTTAGTGCTTTGATGCACTTAGTTTTATTTTTTTTCTCCCCTGCTACTGTGTATGTGTTCCAGAGAGTGGGTTTGATGATATTATATGGAATGTAAAGAAGCATGAGTCTATATTTGACCTCACTTTATTTCTTTCCTGAACATGCCTTCAAACAGATAAAAATAATACAATATTATCTTCCTGAACACCTACACAAATAAGCCAGAATGGCAGGCCTGTATCCATATGTTTGCCTACATTTTTGTATAAACAGGAATGATGCTTGTTTTTAAATAAGATTTCTGTGTGCTATATTAGGATGTCTAATGGGAGAGTCGTCAGATTTCCTGGTTTCTTGGTCACGGACTGATGACATCAAACCAGGGATGCAGGTACAATGCACTTTTCTATTTCCACTCATCATCAACCCAAACTTCAGCCTTTGGAAATGCTCATGAACACTGCTGATGCTGAAAATGAAATTCAGAGCCTGTTTACATAAATGCCAAAGCATGAACTTTAATTTGAAAAGGCATACTCTCATCATAATTATTGTACATGCAGTGTCTATTTGATTGGATGATTACTGACAGGCTTTGGCTGCTTGTTTTCTCCATTATTGCCATCATATTGTTCATCAGTGTCTCAGCAGTTTTGCAGGGCTTTATTTCTGGGATGACAGTCCTATCATCAGAAAGCTTTTGATGTCACAGAGATTTTACTGTGGATAAGATGGCCTGTTTGAGGTTAGGAAATGGAAATGTATATTATTCAGTCTTGTCAATGGTCTCATTACTTCTCATTCATTAGAACAGGTATTTAATTCTGAGAAATAGCTCAGCAGTTTTTCATCTCTTTCATGCCTTAATAGAAACACTTCTATCTGATCAAGTATGCGCATTTTGGTTTAAGTGTCAATCTGTTGCTCTGCTTGCTCGTATATCTGTTTCTGAGGTGCCTTGTTTTTTTTCTTTAACTCACCATATATTATTGAAGACAACCTTTAATTAATGACTTCTTGTCGGGAAAAGTGCTATAGGATCTGGATATGAGCTTCAACTGTATTGCAGCTGTTTTGCATAGCACCAGTGATAATGAATGACTCTCACAGCTGTGCTATAGAGAGCCTCCCCACAAGGGGGGTTTCTCTGGTGGTGTGGAGACATCAGAATGGTCCCTATGCCATTTGTCTTCCCTTTAGCCCATGTAGGAACTATGTTCAGGAAAAGGGGATGAATCTGCAGCTTCTTGGTGGCCCATGGATTCCTGGCCACCTTATGAAATGCTCTCATCTGTTGGTATCTGTTGTAGGTTAAAGTAGTTCTTAGGCTAGAGGACTAGACCAATGCCCCATGTCCCAAGGCTGGAGAAATGTAAACATGGTGTGAACCCCCTTTTTGCATACTCCTCTACCACCTAAAATATGCTGTGAGCCTCACACAGAGCCCCATCTTTCTGCATTGGTATATAGTCTGTTAAAAATCTTTTGTAGGAAAAAAAAGCATCTTTTGTGGCATAATTCTTGTCTCATCTTCACTGCTGTAAAGTTGGACTAACCCCATTAACATGAATAAAACTGTAACATTAAGACAGTGAAAGAAAGAAATGGAGAGAGAAAGCAAGCAAGCAAGGGAAGGAAGGAGGGAGGTGGTAGGAAGTTGATCTTTATTTTCATATCAATGTGTCTTTTTCTATAATTTTATGTACAGATGAGGATGGCTGTTCCCTAATGTATTATCTGTCTTGTTTTGGGTGAAGGCACCATTAGATGGAGGGAATTTTTTACATTGCAGCTGTAATGTAGACAATGAACACTTTAAGGATATCATCACAACCACATGGCAGTAGTCGATTTCTAATGGCCTCTGTCCCAGTACCTTCACACAGCATGAAATTGCCCAAACATACTTAGTTAATACCCAGAGATTGGGTCCAGGCCACTGTACTAAGTATCAGCAATACAATATTCAGCCCCAGGTAGCAAGGGATTGCTGATCCCCTTATCTCCCTAAAAACAGATCTTAGTTAGGAGGAGCTCTAAGGGCCTATGACTCCCAGTGTTACTGGCCTGCTGCTGCAAATATTATCCATCTAGAAGGGATAGATACAGTTTCCTTTGGATGCTGTCTGTGCTAGCCCCTGCAGAGTAAAAGGATGTCACTGTTAAAGGTAAAATATGACTCACCTTCTAATCATTCACACATTTCCAGGTTTCAGTCACAGAGAACAATGGGCTAAATCCAACAATTATTGCTGTGTCTCTTCTCTAACAATAAATAGCTGTTCATAGACAATAAAGAAGTTGATATTAGGCTGTGCGAAACAGGCCGTATTCAATTCGGATTCAACCCAAATCGGGGACAGTGATTCAATTCATTGATTCGGATCACTGTCCATGATTCGATTCAGCTGAATCCAAATCTGAAGATTCAGTGCTAGCAATTCGGCCATAGACGCAGCTTTAAATGTTTTTTTCTACATACCTTCAGGTACCAGGTGCAGCTCATGAACACTGCAATGCTGGAGCAGATGGAGCATCCGACAGGAGCATGGGGGCAACCCCCGCATACTCAGTGGCAAACCCAGAAATGGACCAGAAGTACTTCCAGGAGCACACAGGGGAGGCCCTGCACCCCCTCCCAGCTCAGTGATTAGCCACAGAGAGACCTTGGGTGCCCCGCCCAGACCCAGGAGGCACCAGTTGCTGAGCCAGGGGAGTGCAGGGCCTGCTGCCGAGCATGCTAAGGAGCCCCCTGTGCTCCTGTGGGATGCTCCATCCGCCCCAGCGTTGCAGCATTCACAAGCCACCTGCTAACTTGAGGTATGGAGAAAAAACATTTAAAGCTGTGTCTGCCAAAAGAGACTTGGGGGTCATGATTGACCGCAATATGAACATGAGCCACCAGTGCGATGTTGCAGCTGGTAAACCAACCAAACTCTGGCTTGCATCCATAGATGCTTCTCAAGTAAATCTCAGGATGTCATCCTCCTGCTGTACTTAGCCTTGGTGAGGCCACAGCTGGAGTACTGCGTCCGCAATTCAAGAAAGACATCAGTAAGCTTGAGAGAGTCCAGAGGAGAGCCATGTGCATGATCAGAGGGCAAGAGAATAAGCCTTATGAAGAGAGGCTGAGAGCCATGGGACTCTTCAGCCTGGAAAAGTGTAGGCTCAGGGGGGACCTGGTGGCTCCGTGTAAGTACATAAGGGGTGTGCATCAGGATTTGAGAGAACATCTGTTCACCAGAGCGCCCCAAGGAAAAACTAGGACCAACGGTCATAAACTCCTCCAAGACCATTTTAGGCCAGACATAAGAAAAAATTTCTTTACCGTCTAAGCCACCAAGAACTGGAATAGACTCCCTCTAGAAGTGGTGCAGGCACCTACTCTGGACTCATTCAAGAAACATTTGGATGTTTATCTCGCTGGGATCCTTTGACCCTAGCTCACTTCCTACCCCAGGGGCAGGGGACTGGACTTGATGGTCTTCAAGGTCCCTCCCAGCCCTAACGTCTATGAATCTATATCCGAAGCGCTCCAAATCGATTTGGAGGGCTCCAGTTTGAAGAGATTAAAGGGTCTCCTGATTCAATTCGGATTCAGAGATTCAGCCACTGAATCGGGCCAAATCCCCGCCAAATTGAATCAGCAACTGAAGCTTTGCACAGCCCTAATATATACACCATACATATATCATATACATATACGAACTGAATATGGATTGGCAGCTGTTTGAAATGACAGTGAAACTTTACCTTTTAGAGGTAACTGGTTCTTTGATGAAATCCTATTCAAAATAAGTACACATCATTTTATTCAAAATACAAATATAAATACTTATGGATTTTTTCTCCTACAGATTAATTATGTTTTCAAGAATGACAATTTTTTGTTAGTTTCATTTCTTTGTATTCAATATTGAGTTTTTAATCAAGCTTGTTAACAACAATGGAGCTATAACTGCTATATTTATATGTGTTAGTCTTCCCCCACATCTCTCCTAACCCAATTAACTTGCTACCTAAACCCACGCAAATAACAAAATAAAATTGCATCATGCAGAATGGAGTGTATGACTCAGTGGAATGCATACATTTGGATGGATCCTACCTGTAACAGGTATCTGCTCTGGGCCGATCTAAACGTGACCTGCACACCTGTTCCTGGGGCAACCACCCTCCTTCTCTCCTGCCATGCTTTGCTGTTAATTGATGTTAATTAGTGGGAGGCTGCCCTTTTACTGCCCTGATGCGAGGGGGCGCTATCTGCGGCTCCGTTTCCTCCCCTACACCGCAGCCCATGCCGCGCCAATGGAATTGACTTTGTTCAGTCTGGGCCTTGTTATAATCTGGCCCCCTTTTTCTCTCTCTGGGCCCTGCGCAGCCCTGTCTTGCTCTGTCCCCCCTCCTGGGGCTTCTCAAAGTGCTGCCCCCTCTCTCCTGGGGCTTCTCAAAGTGTCGCCCTTTCTGAGGCTGGGGTCAGTGCACCCCAAATGCTGCGCCCTAGCTGGCACTGGGGTCCCCACACCGCTGGGGGTCCCCTATGAGGCCTCCTCCAACCCCTAATAGCCTCACCCAAACCACCGGTATTTAAACAGCAACAAAACACAAGCCCCTGGGCTGTAACATAAATTAAAGCTGCCCAGCTAAAACATCATTCACTCCTACTGGGGAATACTCCATCCCTCTGCAGTGTCAAATGCTGCTTCTGCAGTCAGGCTTCCTACATCTTCCCTGAGAGAGCTCCTTCCCCCTTGGCTGCTGGCAGGGAACTGCCAGCCTGGCCTCAGCCCCTGGGCTTTATATGGGAGCCAGGCCCTCCCCCTGCTGGTCAGCTGACCTCCTCTGGTTGCATGCTCATTACTCACTGCTAGGGCTCTTCCACTAGCAGTTTTCTCCCATCTTAAGAGCCGGGCACCTAAGTGCTCTGCGACACTACCCTATTTACAAATTGTTCCAACAAATATACGGTTACATGTTTTTAACTCGTATGTAACCCATGAATTGTTTCAATTTGAACATCTCCCCTATTCTATGTTTCTAAATAGTTCTATGCCACATGAGTAGAGTAGCCATCATGCATTCTGCTTCCATTGGAAGGGCATTATATTTTCATTTCCTTAATTGTTGCGTTTCCCATCAGAAGTCCAACTTGCATCAAGGTGTGGCCTTCCTCAAAATGTTTTTTTTTAGACCAATACTATTTTATGTTCAGTGCAGTTAGCTGCAAATCCCTATTATTTATTATAATTTCTCAATTAACTTTAAAGTCCAAAATGCATCAGAAATATTTGTTGCATAATGTTGATAATGCCTGTAATAAAAGTCTGTAAATTTCCCACCTTGTTCTGTATATATTTTAATAATCTTTTTTCCTTTGTCTTCCCATGTAATTTTATTTTCATTTCTAAGAAATACATTATTCCTGCTTTCTGAACTATTATAAGAATGATATATCCTTCATGAGCATTACATCTGATTTTTCTGTTATATGGCATCAACAAATGAGAGTCAGATGCTCAGCCATTGTAAAGTGGCATAGTGTCATTTGCTGGCCTACTGACTTGTGCACTAAAAAATACTTTACTCAGTCACAGAACATATCAGAAAGATGTGTAATTTATCATAAACACTTAGTCATACCTTAACTTTTATTATTTGTCCACATACGCTGGGTACTATTATACTTAATAGTCATTAATTAAACATCTCAATATTTTTTCTCATTTAAAACTCATTAAACATCCTGGTATCTATTTACTGTATCTTACAGATAGGACTGGGGGTTTTTGGGCATGCACCAAGCTATGTTTTGAGTATGATTCTGCACTGAGGGTATTCTGAAGCACTTTTTACATACTTCAGGCTACAAACGAACATCACATTTGTCCCTGGAGAAACCAGTTTATCCCAGGACAAAGTGCAGTCATTGAGATGTCCCTGTCCATTGTCCCAGGATAAACACTAAAGAAGTTCATAAGATAAGAAGTGCAAACAGTTTCTCCTGGGACATCATGTAGTGAAGGGGTTGACAACCCCCTGGCATGTGTGCTAGTGTGTGGTACGTGAAGGCATTTTGTTTGGTACACACACCTCGGGACAGATGGTGGGGAAGGGGCTGAGGCTGCACTGCCACACCAAGGATCAGGCCCCTTGCAGCTCCCCCACCATCCGCGCACCCACTGCCAAGAACAAGCCAAACCAAGGCTCCAGAGACCTTGTTGCAGCTACTTGCAGCCTCCCAGCTGCCTGCTGTGAGCAGCCCAGGCTCCATGGTGGGCAGCAGTGGCCTACCCAGAGCCCAGGTTGCTGTGGCAAATGGCCAGGATTGCTACAAGGGGCCCATTCCTTGTGGCAGTGCAGTCCAGCCCCTTCCCTGCCATCTGCCCTGAGGTGCATGCGAGTCCACTGCCAATAATGAGCCAGGCCAGGGCTCCTCAGACCTCGGTGCAGTGTCTTCCAGCCTTCTGGCTAACTGCCACAGCCAGCCTAGGCTCTAGGCAGGCCCCTGCCACCTACCATGGAGCCCGGGCTGTTCACAGCAGACTGCGGGGAGGCTGTAAGCAACTGTACTGAGGTTTACTGGGCCCTGGCCCGGCTCGTTGCTGGTGGCAAGTACATGCACATCTCCAGGCAAATGGTGAGGAAGGGGCTGGGGCTGTGCTGCCACAAGGAAGATTGGGCTCCTCATGACTCCCCCATCATCTGTCCCTGGCACGCCAGCATCCTGCGAGTTGAGTTTGGGATGTTTTTGGCACTCTGCCCAAAAATGTTGCCAGCCCCCAATATAGTTCATCTGAACTGTTGTCCCATGATTCCATTATTGAATCAATAGCAGAAAATTGGCAGTTCATTCAGCTGCTTACTAAACCCTGATTAGAAGGATAATGTGTGTACACACCAATTCCAGGACTTTCTGTCCTGGGACAAACATAGACACAGCTTGTCCCAAGACAAATGGAATTTCTGTTCTCAGACTGGATTAGGAAGCTCTCTATTTGGTCTCAGAAGCTGCAAACCCCACATTTCCTGCCCCACTATGGTTAGAAGTCTGATTCCTGGTGGCAAGACACAACTCCATTCACAATTACTATAAGCAAGTTTCTTAATTTGGATACTAGAGAAAATTAGAACAATCTGGAGCCATTAAACTGTTAATATTTAAATTACAAGTGCTTTTTAAAGAGATATACTGTAAGGAAGGCAAACTGTGAAGCCATTTTACTCTTGCGAGTTGAATTTGCTATGAGTGTCAGTATGTTAAAGAATAGAGATGACTGAGAGGAAGTCCAGTTAGCAAACTTATTTGAATAATATTAACGAGTATTGATATACTTGGAGACTGCGGGCACATCTACATGTCACCTTAAGTCACTGTATTGACATGCTGTATCGCCATAGTGCATCACTGTGTCGACATAGCGATCATGTGGGTCTACATGTGCCTGGCAGCTACTTTGCTGTAGCGGCGCTCTCCCCTGTTTTAGTGTGCCACTACAGCAAAGTAGTGGCAAAAAATAACCATGTGCAACATGCATGCCGCAGTACAGGCAGTTACTGTGCCATGCTTTAGTACTTCCAAAAGGACATAAACTTCCTTTTGGAAGTACTGAAGTGCAGTGCAGTAACAATGTCACCATAGGGCAACGTGTAGATGCACCCTGTGTGTCTTAAAATGAATGTCCATTTGATGATAAGTATGTGCCTGCTTTTATTATTAATGCAAAGATATTAATGTATGTCTTAGACATATGAATGACTAAAACTGAGAATAGTTTCTTGCTGATCAGTTTGCTTGTG
This sequence comes from Alligator mississippiensis, assembly GCF_030867095.1. Classification (NCBI taxonomy): domain Eukaryota; kingdom Metazoa; phylum Chordata; order Crocodylia; family Alligatoridae; genus Alligator; species Alligator mississippiensis. Next base: position 104,282,088 of record NC_081826.1, read on the forward strand.
ATTCCTTTTATATATAGAATTAGTCCCAGTGTTTAAACATCCCAGTCACAGCTACCTTTTGCTCTTGTGGTTTGCTATATGCCAGTTGAATATTATAGTTTAGATTTGTAATTGGCTATAGCACTGTAGTGCTTCAATCCTTTTGCATATCAGCCTAGATTCCTAGAAGGCAGAAATTAGCATTGCTTCAACAAAAACCAGGAGAGATGATTGGGATCACCGGCAAAGAATCCTGCCATACACATTCACTCAAAGCCTGAGCTTTAGGAAAGGTTAAGTGCTTTTTACTCCCATCAACTGCAGTAGGAGTTGAAGGTGTTTTAATATCTTGTGGGAAGCTCTCAATTCTTCACAGGGTCAGACACCAGAGGACAAGATAAAAGCTTTAGAAAATAGTGCAGATAGATCCAGGGACCAATTGTTTTTAAATGTTTGGGATTTTGTTTTGTTTTTATTTTTGTATGGGCAGGCTATATCCTTAAAACTCAGGTGCATACGATTCAAAACCTCTAAGAATAATCTGCTGATCGGGTTCTGCAAGAATGTTCTTTCATCTCTGCTTCCAGTCTTTCTAATAGATTCCTTTGCCCTGTTTTACTCCACCCCTCCCCTATACTTTATCATATCATATTGTTTTCCCAAGTGATAAGACATGCTCTAAAATTGGATCATCCTACTGGCACAGAATGGGGGGCAGCTTCTGCAGTCGGGATCTTTTCCATGAAGGTTATTGGGAGTTATTTGCTTGCTTCCAGTACTATAATTCGATACAATGAGAAGCAGTTTATGTATTGTAAATGCTTATAATCTAGCATCATTATGTTCCTTCCTTTTTCTCATCATATGTTTATGACTTTGACAAATGGCAATTATGAACTTTTGGTCATTAAACAATGCACATATTAAATGGTCTGAATCTAAAAGCATTACCATGAAAAGATCTTTTACAGTGATTTTTAAGCCAGGTATTTAACAATGGGGGAGATTTTAACTTTCCTAATATCTGCAAAACGCAATGTGTCCACAAGTTCCAAACATGTTTAGAAGACAGCTTTCTGTTCCAGAAAATTAAGGATATGACAAGGTAATCATATATCTTGTATCATCTTGTTCTAACCAATAGGGGAAAATTGGTTGAGAACTCAAAGGTAGTTGGAAAATTGGGAGGAAGCAATCATGTTATGATAGAATCAATAATTCTAAGAATGGGAAAGTGCAAGGCTTCAACACCTCAGAGAAATAATAGGTAAGGGACCATGGGTAGACAGACTGAAAGATAAAAGGATCTGGAAGGTCTGGCAATTTCCAATGGGTATACAACTGGAAGCTCAAAAAATGCTATTTTAATATGGTAGAGATAGAAGAACAATGGCAGAAGACCAATGTAGCTATTAGTCTGTGGAATTATAGACCAGTAAACCTGACTTCAGTACCTGGAAAGTTAGTGGAGCAAATTATAAAAGTCAATTTATAAATGTGTTAAGGAGAAAAGGCTTATCACTGCCAGCCAGAATGGATTTGTTAAGAACAAATCATGTTAGACTAATTTGATCTCCTTCCTTGCCAAACTAGTTCAGTGGATGAAAGGAATGAAATGGAGGGGATGAAGGGAATAATGGACATAAGAGCTTGGCAGGACTTTTGATAAAGTCCCCCATGATATTCTCATAATGAAACTGGAGAAAGGTGGGCCGGATAAACTTACTATAATATGAGTACCTAAGTGGTACAACAACTGCAAGCAAAGTGTAATAATACATGGATGAATAGCAGGATGTTTCAAATGAGGTTCCACAGGGGTCTGTCCTTGATCCAGTGCTGTTTTACATAGATTCATAGATGTTAGGGATTGGAAGGGTCCTCACAAGATCATCAGGTCCAGTGCTTGGACGGGAAAGACTTCTGGGGTCAGATGAGCCTAGCAAGGTGAGTGCCCATATGTTTTTTGAAGATTGCCAGAGTATGTGCTTCTACCACCTCTGGGGGAAATATGTTCCAGACCCTGGACACTCGTACTGTAAAGAAGTTTTTCCTTATGTCCAAATTAAAGCAATCCTCTACCAATTTATGACTATTATTTCTTGTCTTCCCCTCGTATGCCTTGGTGAATAGAAGCTCCCCCAAGGCCTGATATTCTTATAAGCTGCCACCAAATCCCTTTTAAGTCTTCTCTTCTCCAGGCTGAACAGTCCCATGTCTCTCAGTGTCTCCTTGTGACAGGGGGGCTCCTCGGGGCCGATCTCCACGGCCCGCCCCCGTCACCGTGACAGGGGGCCTACTCAGGGCCGAGCTCTTCGTGGCCCGCCCCCTGTCTCTGGGCAACCGCCCACCTCTCTCACCCGCCACGTCTTTGATGATAATTGATTCAATCTGATGTCAATTAAGCAGGAGGCTACCCATTGTAATGCCTCGATGCCAGGGGACGCTCTGCGGCTCCGACCTCCCCTAATACCGCAGCCCAAGCCTCGCAGATGGCATCATGGTGTTCACATCGTCACCGGCCCCACACTGGGCCCCAGAATCATCCATACAGGACCCCTCTCTATGATCCTCTCTACTCAGGCGGCCACTCCGCCATCATCCGGGCTACCCAGCCCCCCCCCCCGAAGCCATGTTCCCCTCTCGGGTGTGGTTCCCCTGGAACCTTCGGCCTATTGCCCTGCCCCACCTCAAGGCCAGTTGGGACCCCAGGCCCCCGGCTCTTGGGCGTCCCTCGCGGTGGGCCCCCGGCCCTTTTGACTCTTCTGGTCCTGGCCCCAGCTTGGGCCAGTTGAGGGTACTCTCCCCTTCAGGCTGGGTCTCTCTAGTGCCTCACTCGCATCCTCAGGCCTCACCGTGCCACTACTCCCTTTCTCCTAGGGGCAACCGCAGCACCACGCCCTGTACTCCATCATGCTCTCAGGGTCCGCCCTCTCTGGGCGCCCTCACAACACTGGCCCTCCAGGCCCCCCCAGCAAACACAAGGTTAACCCACCCGGTGGTGGTGGTGGGAGCTAGGGGTTAAGGCGCCCCGACCCACCTTTCACCGGGGTGATAACTGGCCTGGCATTTCCTGGGGGCTCCCGCGCCACTGAGAGCCCCACCAGGCCACCCACTCCCGGCAGGGTGCAGTTTCAGGTCATGCCCAGGACCAGGAGCCTCCTTACCAGCCCCTTGCAGCTCCCCCTTACCTCCAGGTCATTCTCAGGAGCCCTCCAGCCAGGCAATGTTGCTGCCTGGCCTCCAGGCAGCCAAACTGCCCTGTTTATATAGGCAGCCCTTGTCTCCAAAATGGCTGCCCTAATCAGGCACCTGGAGGCTGCCAGCTCCAGGCCCTTAAAGTGGCAGACACACCCTGTGCTCTGCCACACTCCTCATATGGCTTGCTTGCTCACCACCATGTGTGTGGTGCTCCTTCGGACTCTCTCAAGCTTCTCCACATCCTACCTGAAGTGCAGCACCCAGAACTGGAGCAGTACTCCAGATGCGGCCTCACCAAAGCCGAATAGAGTGAAAGGATGACATCCTTAGTCATGATGGCCCATGTTCATTCTATGGTCGATCATGACCCCCAGGTCTCTTTCATTTGTGGTGCTAGCAAGTGTACCACTGCTGAGCCTGTAAATGAGCTGCTGATTATTTCTCCCCAGATGGAGCACTTTACATTTCTTGGTGTTAAGCACCATCAGGTTTTGATCTGCCCACCTTGTGAGCCTGTCCAGATCAGCCTGTATTCCCAGCCTATCATACCACATGACTGCACTCCCACATAATTTGGTATCATCAGCAAACTTTGCCAGTACACATTTAACACCCGTATCTAAATCATTAATTAATATGTTGAAAAGACATTATTAATACTGTTTATTAATTATTTGGATGCTAGAATAGACAGCTTCCTAATCCAGTTTCCAATTGACACTAAAATGGGAATGACTGTAAATACTTTGGCGGATAAGAGCATAATTCAAAAGGACATTGATAGACTGGCAAGCTGGGTTGGGGATAACAATGAATTTCAGTCTAGGCAACCTAGACTGTACTACCTAGGGAAAAATAACCAAGTACACAAATACAGAATGGGAAATTACTGATTGGGCAGTAGAGTTGCTGAGAAAGATCTAGGAATTTTGGTAGATTGCAGACTCAATATGAATCAGCAACATGAAGCAGTTGCAGAAAAAGCAAGTGTAATGGTAGGCTTCATGAACAGAAGCATTAGGTTGAAGAAATGGTTATGATAGTACCACTCTACTCTGCAGTGGTTAGGCCTGAGCTATTGTGTGTGGTTCTGTACTCCATATTTTAAGAAACATGTTGAGAAGCTGGACAGGGTCCAGAGGTGATACAGAGGTTGGAAGGCAAGCTGTATAAAGAAAGGTAGAAAGAGCTAGGATTGTTTAGCTTGGAGAAGAGTAGGTTGGAGGGAGGGGGTGAAATATGATAGCAGTTTTCAAATATTTGAAAGGCTTCCATAAAGAAGGAAGAAAATAACTGTTGTCTCTTGCCACAGAGGTCTGGACACAAAAGAAAGGGCTTTGTAGCAAAGTAGATTTAGATTGGATCTCAGGAAAACCTTGCTTACTCTTAGAACAGTAAGGCAGGGGAATAGATAACTCATACAAGTTGTAGAATCTGCTTCATTAGAGTTTTCCAAAAGGAGTCTGGATAAACATTTGATAAGGGGTAGTTTAGGAATAGCATTCCTACATTTGTTCAGGAGGTTGAACACAATGATCCTTGAGGTCTCTCTCAATGCTATTATTCCAAGATTCCAAGGCATTAATAAATGTAAATGCCCAGTTCCATTATTTTTTTCAAGAAACTTCTTAGCTGATCTGGGAAGATCAACACATATTGAAAATAACTGAAAAGTTGACAACAGTCATTCTTCTCAGCTCTTCCAAATATTAGTTTTCAAAGGAAAAGTATGGAATCTACTTTCTAGACCCACCAGTGTTGTATTTGCCAGGATGCAAGTTTTATTTTTGAGGTTTAAAATCATTCTCATAGTTAATAGGAAAAAGATCTTCAGTTTTGATCCTTAGTGGAAGCATGAAGGAAATAAACTTATCTCATTTCTCTTAGAGCCGGTTGTCCAGCTTCTCAGAGGCTAGGAGCCACATACCCAACAGGCCACACTAGCAGGGGCCAAATGCCTTGTAGGCCACACCAGGCAGTGTCATGGCCCCCTAGCTACATACTGTATAGATGCTCCCACCCTGCTGCAGTGTGTGCCTGCCCCCACTCCACCCCCACACACTGCTTCAATAACCCTGCATGGATGCCTCCACCCTTCCCCACACCACTGCACTGTGTGTCCATGTGCCCCAGCCACATTGCTGTGCTGCATACCACCCAACCCCAGCCTTACCCCGATGGCCTCATGCCATGCCATGCCACACTGCACTGCATTCTGGGGTGGGTGCAAAACACGGAAGCTAGAGGAGAGAAAGAGAGCCTACAGTCTCCGGCTGCTCTTGCAGCCAGGGTGATCGGGGGAATTACAGCCAGGCCAAAGCCCCGAAGCCTCAATTTAACCCCTTCCAGGCTGCATCCCCGTCCCTTCCCCCACACCCCAGCTACCAGTTGGACAGCCCTGTCTTAGACTTCATCTTTAAGGTTCACGAGATTGTCTCTAAGGCTTTCGTCATAGTTGTATATCATGGGCATTTTCATACACTGATAATATAGTATTGTAGCAGAACTACACCATTTGTTATCTGCATGGCTTATGGAAGGTCCCATATTTCATGCAGCAAGGTATTTCCTAAAATATCTGAAAATTTATGAGGTTTGTATTTTAGTAAAGGTTGTAATGACCAAAATATAGAACAACATTTTAGGATAGAAAGGAACAAAATGCTCTTCCTTCTGGCAAAAACAGTGCTGATGTACTTTATTTATCAAACATATCTGTATATCAGTGCTTCCAGCATCATAGTATCTATGCTCTTAAGTGTATTGAAATAGCATTGGCAAGTTTACTGATTGGACAAAACAGTGATAGCAAATGAATATGGTATTTTTGAACAAGAGTATGTACGTTATAAGAAGAGATAGAGAATATCAGAGGTATTCTGTGCCCAGAACACTGACCTCAAAGACTGAGTAGTTTAGTCTTTATCTTCATTAAGTATCCTTGGCCTCTATGCAAAGAATAGCTATAAAGGTGCCATTAGTAATGGTGTTTTTTGTGGTGTAGCCACTTGTCCAAAAAGAAATTAATTTTTCACAAAAATATCTGCTACTAACAGATTTTGTACGTTAAACAGGACTAGGTTTTCTCCAATAATCTAAAATTAGTAAAAAGAATGGTTAGTAAAAAGAGTTAGTAAAAAGTTACTTAGTAAATGTTCTTAATTATTAGACCTTGGTCTTTTCAGAAATCTATAAGGAGTTTCTGTCCAAAGCTAATAATAAGCTTTTGAAACCTTTTACGAAACATGAGTTGGCACCACAACCCAAGAATTAAACAAAGAGTAGTCTAAAAATGTTATACAAAGGATTAGGAATTAATACATTTATTTCTAAAATATACTTTAATCTTTCACTGGTAAAATACCCTTATTATATATTGCAGATAACTGTCTGACTTAGCTTCAGTATTTTTCACAAACATGATGATTCTATAAACTATGAAGAAATTTTGACTTTTTCCAAGGTTGTTTAAGACTTGCAAAACCTGTCATCTCATCTGTGACTCTGATCAGTATTCTCCAGGGATACCTGCACAAAGTAGCTAGCTTCCAAGATTATGTGGGAACTTAGCTACCTGCACAAAGGGACTAAACACCTAAAAATAGGCTTTTTCACTCCTTGGCTGTATTCCTATTCCTTGTCATTAAGTTTCTGTTAAAAGCAATAATCAAAAACAATCTTAGGTCATTGTTTGGATGGATTTGTTTAGTCTCTTTTAGTACTCCATTATTATGAGAACAGCTTTGTTCTTTTCAAGATTATGTTTAACATGTTAAGGAGATTAAACATTATTTTAGAACAAGACGACTGACTGTGATCAAATTACCTTATTGATCATTTTAGAAAAAAATTAGCTTATACTCATTTTTCAGCAAATAAAGAATCTTGGGGCATTTATTAATCAATTTTAATTGTATTAAATTGCACCTGTACCGACAACCTCTATTTTTAAATTAAAAAGACACTTTTTCCGTAAAAAATAATTTGAAAGTAACTAACAGTAATGAACAAGACAGTTGGCTTGAGTTTCACTAGTGTTTGATTCATCATCCAATGATATATTGTAACTATCTCCTGCAAAGGTAACTGTAATAAATACAATTATATTTTTAACATTATGCTGGCTAAAAGGCATGAATGTTTTGCAAAAACTTGTAGAGATATAGAACAGTAGTACATTTTGGATGCTGGTAAGAGCTTTTCAAAGCACATCCACTTACTTTATAATAATAATATAAACTGAGATCATATTGGAATTTTGGGGGTGTTACTTACCCTTTCTTCTGCCCCTTTCATCCTTTTCATTAGGCTTGGGTCATAAATTTAGAGGAAATGTGCTGATAATAGTTAGATTTATAGTGTAAGCTTATCAGCACTTTCAAATAACTGAAATAGAAAAAGACTTACAACAAAGTAACAAACAGATTTTACCCAGGCAACAGCCAAACTGTCAACTTGCTAGTAGTCCAGGAGACATAAGTTATTTTGTCAAATGCAGCAGATGAGACATATGCCTGTGTCCATAGACTAAGAAAGAATGTGCATGCTAGGACCTATAATTTCCAGAGGCCTCACTAGGTGTGTCTACACGTTCATTACTGCACCTTAGTTACTACACATTTAGTTTAGTACCTCTAATAAGAGGTACTAACTGAATGTGCAGTAACTAGAGTTACTGCATAGAAGCACCAGTGCATGGTTTTTAGTGATGCTTGCTGCGCATTAGCTTAATAACACTATGCAGTAGGCTATTAGCACAGTTAATAACCACAATACTACTGTGCAGTGTCATTAGGTTAATGCGCAGTAAGCGTCTCATGTAGATGCACCCACTGACACATAAAGCATGAAGCAGTCATGGAACATGTTAAAAAACTCTGTAGACTACATTCATTATTACTGATATTCATGTTCTAACATTTTATATCGCACTCTATAGAAATTTTTAAAAAATGTTCCTTGCCCTGCAAATATTACAATATGTCTGAATATAGAAAGAAGCTGCTACTGGACCAATAATATGTCTATTCTAGTCTTAATCTCTGGGTAATTTAAGGAAAAATTCCAGATTTTGGGAAGAATCACAGAAAAGTGAGTCTGGAAAGGACTTCAGAAGGTCATTCAGTCCAGTCCCCTGCTTCAGACAGGATCATCCCTTAAAATGCTTTTTCCTTTTTCTTTTTTTTTTTTTCCTTTTTGGGGGGAGAGGGGAGGGGGGGGAAGCTTTTTTCTTAAAAACTTTGCAAACAGCCATCTCACACAATCACTATGCACAGTACCCAAAATATCAAAAACACCCTAACTTTCAAAACAGCAGAACAATGGCACTTTTAATGTCCTGCCTCTAATCATAATTCACTTGTTAAAATATGCTAAAGAGATCTGAGGAAGAGCACAATACCCACCCTACAGGGGAAGGCAAAACCCTTGCAACCCATCTGACCCTGAAGCATGTGGCAGTCTGAGTCTGACCAGAAGAGTAAGACCCTTGAGCGAGGAACCTCTCGAGTTTTTTAGTTCCAGCAGGAGCACACTCCCTGTCAAAATCTTCAGCTTCATTGCCACCTATATCATGATGCTTAATTTACATCATCTTGAACATCTGTAATGAAGGCGATGCCACAACTTCCCTAGGCAGTTTATTCCATTCCCTCACTGTTTTAACAGTGAGAAGTTTTTCCCGATAGCCAGTCTAAACCTCCTCTGCTACCATTTCAAGCCATTGCTGTGTGTCCTACCATCTACAAGTGAGGGAGAAAAACTGCCCTTTGTGGCAGGCCTTCAGATATTTGACTGCTGCCATATGCCTTCCAAACACTTAGTCGTTTTTTTGTCCACCTTTGGAACCCCCTTTTAAAATGTGGAACCCAGAACTGTTTACAATAATTTGTATGACAACTAAACAACACAAAGTGGAGTGGCATGCCCATCTCTTATACCTAACAGACCTATTGATGCAGCCCAGAACCATATTAGCCCTTGTGGCAACTGCATTATCCTCCAAAACTCACTATCCTCCTCTGAAGTGCTGCCAGTCTGCCAGTGATCTTCTAGTCTCTGTGCTTGTGACTAGTCTTCCCTAGGAAAAAACATTTTTTCAGAGATTGAGGAGGTTTCATAAGATTGGATAATCATAGAAATATAGGACATGGGGATAAATCTCTACAACAGATATTGGGCAACAGGGCAGGTAACATCAAAAGGGCATGCAAATATAATGTGTCGTGATTCTGCAGCTTCTTATCTCACTCCACGTGCAGGGGGTGCTTGCGGGAGTGTGAAAGAGAGATTAATATTTCTCAGAGTTTACTTTGGACAATTTTGATTTAGGCCACCTGAGACTAGTAAACTTGGCACAAAGATTCCTTACACAATACAGATGTTAGTTGTTCTCACATCTAAGGAAAGTCTACTATCTCATCTATCAAAGCATATAAAAGACTGTTTAATGTGACTACAAATGTGGCTGTTACCGAGTATTTGCAAACTTGCCATAAGTAGTTGGCACATTGGCAATATGCTTATTTGTCAGCAGAAAGGCTCAGTTGCAATCATAATGTTGCTTAAAGGAAGCTAAGCAATGTCATTAGTGGAGATGAAGAAATGTAACAAGACGACTAAGAAGAAATGTAATAAGAAGACTTGCAAATGTAGTTGTATATTACTGTACATTAATATATCAAAGTACCCCAGTTCATGAAATGAAGAAGAGTGACCTAAAGTAACACAGCTTTCTACCAAATTTATTTTTGCAAATATCTCTAGTTTATTTACAAAATATAAATGATATTTATTTTAGAATAGATGTTACGCTGCCTGCAGTCATACCAGCTTCTGCTTTGATCCTGTCATCTCTCACGACATAATGAGACTGGCTTGCACTTTGGATGAGAGTGTCTGTAATATTTGTTAGTGCTAAACAAATTGGTGTTGGTGATTCACTGTGTCACACACTTCCCTTTGACTGGGTACTAAACCACTTGCCACCCCCAACTGGCATTTTTACAGGGACACAATGGCAGTAAGGCTTGCTATTATTCTGTCAGAAATATAAAACTGAAGTCCTGACTACCTGCATTTATTAAAAATCCTATGACATTATTCACAAGAGCTGGCTTAGTAGTCTATTATGTATATATTTTGGCTATGTTGAGAATCTATGTATTACACATTCTTTTGTGCTTTCCTGTTTTTGTTCAAGACCTGCTGAACATTAACTGGAGCAAAAATGCCTTTTTTATCAAGAAAATTGTTTATATATTTACATGTTCTAAATGTTTTGAGTTGGCTTATCATATAGTCCTGCCTGGATTTTGGCAATATGAAGCGCTCTTCTATTGACCATTCTTATAATACATTTTGGTTGATAATTAGTTGTTAATAATTTGAGATCTATTGCTTTTTATGTAAAATTTAAATCCTTCTTCCCAGAACTACAGAATAGGAAACATTTTCTCTTTTTCTTCATCATATCACAAATGAAACTTGAAACTTGTCTGCAGACCATGAATTGAAACTTAAAACTAGAATGTGTTTTGGTTTTGAGTCAAGAAAAGCAAAATATTAGAACCCTTTTTTAAAAAAAAACCAAGCAGATACTGCTGTCCAAGCCCATGCTTCAATATAATACTCTTCACCCTGACCTTAATTATTAGGTAAGGTTAACCCATGTTGTTTAATAGCTGCCTTGTTTTATTCACACCACTTAAATGATGGATGAAGGGATTCCTGTACATACTTTATACAGAATTTCTGGATTAATATATATTTTTATGGAAAGGAACATAAAAAAAATCTGTACTATGATATGCTTTGTGCATCTCATAATTTTTTTAGTATTTCTATTGTTTCATCAACACTAATCAATAAGATAATACCAAGATTCCAGTGGTATAGGATTTTTATACATATTTTAGTAATAATATACAAACCAATTCTATTATAAAAAATCATGGCGTTTAAACTGGTGTTTAAACCTTGACCTCTTGCATTTCATTTCTTCCATTCTTTGGGGAGGGGGGCAAGAATCTCTAGACATTTCTGAGTAAGAAAACATAATTTAAACATATAGCAATTGGGAGCAGATGAGTATGTACTATGTGACATAAAGAAATTCTTTTTGAAGCCTATTTACTTTTATTGGCATAAGTAAACACAAATTAGCTTTAAAACAGAGAGAACTATTATTAATGGTACTGAGAATTGCTCCTTTAAAGTGCTGAAAAAACCCTTGATATAAGGAGTAGTTGACAAGATTTAAAATGTCATAAAACTGATTCCAAAATGGCCATCCTGATAAATCTGTATAATGATGTAAAGGTTCAGTAAGGGCCTGTTTTGTTTTGTTTTTTATTTTAATAACCATGCAACATAAAACATGTCTAATTTAAAGTAAGGCAGCCTGATATATTTAACTACATCAGAAGTGTAACAGTGATTTTAGATAGGATGACATCACTTAATGATATTTGAATTCTTTAATCTGTATCATGCTAGTCAATGGCTAGCAGCAGAGGGTGTGTTATATTTCTGGTGGTAGAACTGCAGCTCTGTGGGTAGAAGCCCTAAGTGTACAAGCATTCAAACAATTTTTACTGTAACAAAAATGTCAGGTCCACAGAAACTTTGATGTCATCTGCTGATGGTTAAGTTGCCTCCAATAGAGTCTCTACCCGAGAAACAAATACATGGACACCTCTCAGAGAGAAGCCTCCATGCTGCCCTCCATCATCCCAGTGTGCATTGCTGCATCTCCTGCCTCCCCTCCAGAGACAGTCTGTGACTCCACTGGACTCTACTACTTTGGCCAAGCACAGACCAAACCCCCCCCCCCCAAAAAAAAACAGCTTCAGGGCTGGGAAATTACAGCACCTCTTCACAACCCCCAGCCCACCAGCCTCTGAACTTTAGATGTTGCCTCCACCACTCATCTTGGCAACAGGGGCAGAATTTAAAGTCTGGGGGCCAGGAACTGGGTTGAGGAAACCATGACCCCCTACTGACCCCCCCCCCACCCACCACTCCCTAGACTGGAGTCCCCAGTGGCTTTGCCCCCCCTGATTTTGTCCCCCTGGTCTAGGATTGGAAGTAAGTGGAAAGGATAATACTCCCTGACTCTTACCCAGACCAGGGACTGCCTTTCCTGCAGAACAGATTGGAGGTTTTGTTTCCTGTTCCCTCTGCTCCTGGGAATGTGTTGGAGGCTACGGGTGCCAGCTTTTATGTGCCTCATGGGAAGAAATGCTCCTCTCACCCGCATGGCACTTCAGAGCTTTGCACTGGTAACCCACATGTAGGATTGCAGGTGCTACCTTACATTTTGGTTAATGATAATATGTTAATAGTTTGAGATCTTTTGTTTTTTAAATAATATTAAAATCCCTCTTCCCAGAACTACAAAATAGGAAACATTTTCTCTTTTCTTTATCATGTCACAAATGAAACCTGAAACTTGTCTGCAGGACATGAATTGAAACTTAAAACTAGAATGTGTGTTGGTTCTGCAACAAGAAAAGCAAAACATTAGAACCATTTTTTTTCCCAAAAAAAACAAGCAAATACTGCCGTCCAAGCCCATGCTTCAATGTAATACTCTTCACCCTGACTTTAATTGTTAGGTAACGTTAACACATTGTTTAATAGCTGCCTCCTTGTATTCACCACTTAAATGATGGATGAAGGGATTCCTGCATATATTGTACAGAATTTCTGGATCTATATATCTTTTTGTGAAAGGAACTTTAAAAAAATCTGTACTATGATATACTTTGTGCATCTCATAATTTTTGTAGTATTTTTGTTGTTTCATCAGCACTAATCAATGAGATAGTACCAAGATTCCAGTGGTATAGGATTTTTATATGTATTTTAATCATAAGATACAAACCAATTCTATTATAAAGTACCAAGAGGGGGGAAGTATCTTCCCTGTGGGGAACATCCAGATCCCTGTGCCCACAACCCCGCTGGGGTTGAAAACCAGGATGCTGTCTTCCCAAGGAGTACTACAAGCAAGTGGTTAAGCATAAAGAATTTCTGCATGAACAAGTAATTCTTTGATATATTCCTTAAATATAAGATGATAGATTTCACAGTAAATTGAATATAATATAAGTACCCCACTGCACAGGTTTACAACATGTACCAAACATTTTTCCCTTTTGGCTGTGCATTGATTGATTGATTTATATTATCAGAGTGCCAAATAATCCTAATAATACACCAGTTCCCTATCCCATATTGTTGTTTCTGTAGGTGAAAGTTTTAAAAAAGAGAGGAATACAGAGAGATTGTAATTATATATCCTCTGCCACAGTGTGACTATGTATGTGAACAAACATTCGTGAAACCCAGTTTAGGTTTAGGCAGTTTAGTTTAAAGTGTCTCAACCTAAACTAGGAGAGGTGTATGAGGCGTTTGCCACTTGCTGCGTGATGCAGACAGGTAGAGGTAAGTAACTTGGAAGAGAGGGGCTGATGGGATTGGGAGGACTGGTGGGTCTGCTGGAGGGACTGGTGGGTCTGACACTGGCAGGTCCTGGAAAGGCTGTTAGGCCTATGGGGAAGGTTGCCCAGTCTTGGGGAGGGTGATATCTGGTCAGGGTTACTGAGCTGTGGTGGGTGGCTACGTTTTCACAGCCCTGGACCTGTGCTGTAAATGTGTGCCTGTATTCAAGAGACCAGGTTAAACCCTGGCTAGATAGAGTTAACTCTTTCCTGATCTAAAGGTAGTTGATCTCTGAGGTGAACTAGCTTTAGTTCCATTTTTAGGATGACCTAAGCCCTGTGAATACCTGCACACTGGGGCATTTAGATCAACCTAACTTTGGTTAGGTCGATCTAAATGTAACACTTGAATGTACCCTGTATTTGCAAAGTCAAGATCTTATATGAGTTGTATGGGTTCTAGATCTGGTCTATATACCCTAAGCTGCCTGGCAGATTTAGGGTCTGGATAGAAAAAAAGTTAACACTAGTATAATTAACCTTTGACTAGGGTCAAAACGAAGCAGACAGATTCAAGTAAATCCCCACACTGAAGTAGTTTGATCCAATCCAAACAACCAGGGGTAAAACTACATCAGCATAAGTTACAGTGGTATACATGTCATCTTTCTGCTTCCACCCCACTTCAAGAAAGAGTTGAACAGATTGGAGTCCAGCAGAGAGACAACAATAAACAACAACCTGGAAAACAGGACTAATGAGGAAAGGCTGAAAGAACTAGATTTATTTAGTCTAGGGAAGATAAAACTAAGGAAGTATTTGATAACAGCCTTAAAATACCTTAAGGGAGATTATAATAAGGATGTAAATAGCCTTTTATCTGTGGCTATAGGGGACAGAGCTAGGAGCAATCGGTTCAACCTTCAGCAGAGAAAATTTAGGTTGGAGATTAGGAAGACCTTTCTGTCTACGAGGGTGATCAAGTATTAGAATACACTATCTACAGAAGTTGTGGAATCTCTATCCCTGGACATTTTCAAGAGCAGGTTAAACAAACAGTTGGCTTGGATGGTTTAGTCAGGGCTGTTCCTGTCTTGAACAGGGACCTTGTGAGGTCTGTTCCAACCCTACTTTCGTGTGATCTCAAGATATCTGTCTGCACAAAGCAAACAGGCTATTTCCCATTCCTTTACCACTTAGTGATAAGGTGTTGTAATTACATCTACTGTATGAATCTACCCCAAGATGATTCCCTCTTGATTCCAGTGTGATTTACATAAATGTACAGAACTAACGTAAGTTTCACTAGTAGCTGTGTCATCTGTCTGGGCCTGTATATTCAAAAGGGAGGTAGTCTAATTCTTTGGGGTCTCCTTGTTCACAGTGTATTGACTAAGGAAAGTTATGACATGAAAAACACTGTAGTTCTGGCCATCAAAACTTTATTTGGAAGTTATTTCAAACTAGAAAAGGCAGCTTAAGGAATTGAAAGGAGTGCTGTGGCCCCACAACATTGTCTGTTTGTGTGCTATCTAAGAGTCTTTCTTTCAATTATTTTTGCCAGTATCTCCATTGAGTTTCAAATGGTGGTGGGCCCCTAACTTGCCTTTGTACTGAGAAGCAAATCACCTTTGAATAGCTTAAAATAAAAATGTCTACTTCACTTGAGGGTTTTGCCAAGCACAGCTCTCAGACAGTGAACAGTAACAAGACATGCATCACCCACTTTTGAGCTGTGATTCATCAGACTGTAAGAGTTGTGTTAGGTGGACATCTTGTACAAGACTGAGCAAATCAACTGCTATCCTGTGGGACAAAAGGAGAAGTTATTTGCAGTCTCTGTCAATCTCACAAAAAAGAATGGCAGCATATTTGCTTTCTGCCTGATAAGCACAAGATATTTTGTATTTCACATGCTCTATTTGAAAGGAGTTTTTAATAATTAATTTGTTTACTCTAACTCAAGATCCCATGTGCTGTATATGCAGTGGAGTAGAGAGGAAATCTGTCATCCACTCCTTTACCACAGTACTATATATTATTGGTACTTTCAGAGGCATGCAAGTGGGTAAGAAGTAAATAAAACCCTTGCACATTGTTGTTGGCTCAAGGCCTAAGTGTGCTGCTAGTGTTGAGTTGCTAATGTTCTGGGATCGCTGGTCAGTATAGTATAAATGACTATTTCCATAGTGTTGATATTGGAACAGAGGAGACTGCTTCCATGTTCTATCTTTCCAACCAATGAGCATATAATAACATGGCAAATACAGGTTACACCTAAAAAGCAAACCTTGCAAGTGCCACATTTAAGTGTCCAGTTTCCACTTCCTATATTATATCTGCTCCACTACTGTGCAGATTAGTTTGTTTGTTTTATATGCCCTTCCCAACAAAACTTAGGGCAGTTTACAGTAAGAGATAAAAAACTTATAAAACAGGAGAAAGACAAAATAAATGGGAACTAGAATATTGATGTAACGTGGAGACCCCTTAAACAATGACTCCTGGAGCCCCTGCTTAGGATTTCCATCACTGATCTGGCTCACAATAGACTAGTAGCTTCCACAAGGTGTCATTCAAAATGCTACATCTGAAAAGTTAAATCGCTACAAGGCTTAAAAATTTGCTTTCTACCTCTAACAGGGAGCCAAAAGGCTCCTGTTACTTTAAGAGGAAAGTGTAGTAGGCTAAGCTAAATCAGGGAGAACTGGCAGCTAGAAGACAAGCTAGATGCGAATAAACTGGCTGCCAGCAAACAGACAAGCTGCAAATCACATGTAGTGGCTAACCTGGGAAGGTAACTCACCCAGGGAATGGAGACAGAACAGTAAAATGTGCCAGAGCCAAGCACAGAGGCAGCCCAGAAACAATGGGCTGCAGACAGATGAACTAAGGCCTAGCAGAGAAAGCAGGAGTATCATCAGGCACAGAAGGGAAACTCCTGCGAGTGGCAGCAGTCACATAACTGGATGGGGCTGGTTTTATGAGATACATAAAGCCAGTGCCTGAGTCTAGGCAGGCAGTCTGGCCCTGCTAGCTACAGTGTGAAGAGCTCCTACCATGGAAAGCTGGAGTAGGAGCCTGTGCTGACTCTTGAAATGACCTGATAGTACCAGTAAGCAGAGCTGTCCCTGGGGTACAGCGAATCAGGGTGACCGCCCCAGGCCCCACAGAGCCAGGTGGAGTGGCCGCGACGCCTCCCCTGGGGCCCACCTGGAGCTGGCGGCTCAGCCACATGCCACAGAAGAATCACAGAGATTCCCCACCCCTCCGCGCTTTGTGCGGGTACCACGGCCCAGAATTGTTACACTACCCTTCTACACACATGTACTAACATCTGCATATGTGTAGATACTCATATCACCGGAAAAGTTTTTTTTTAAAAGGCAACAGTTGCCATTTGAATATTGGTTATTAAATCTGTAGTTAGAGAAATAGGTGAACAACTGTTCACCAGGGCACCCTTGGGTAAAACCAGGATTAATGGCCACAACTCTTGGAAGATCAATTCAGGCTTAACATAAGGAAAAACTTCTTCACAGTCAGGGTGTCCAGACTGAGGAATAAGCTCCCTCCAGAGCTGGTGCAATCACCTACCCTGGATATCTTCAAAAGGAGACTAGACAGGCATCTTGCTGGGGTCTCCTGACCCCCAGTTTTCTTTCCAGCTTGATGCAGGTGGCTTGACCCAATGATCTTCCGAGGTCCCTTCTGGCCTTAAAATCTATGAATCTATTAAGTGAGCCTTTAAAACCCAATGTTGTGAGTCTTTGACCATGGAAGTAAGAGACGTTGGAATACATTCTGTAGTCTTGAACCAGGCAATCATTATCCCAAATTAGCTAGCTTTGTCCGTTATCTACAAGGACAGTGATCTTTGGAATTATTCTATTCCTCAATATATTTCCTGGCATGTTTCCTTAGATGCTACTGCCCTCCTTTTGGAAATTTCTGTAAACTATAGGAAACTTATTCTTTCATCCTATAAGATGCCAGTAACACCCTCAACATGGTGAAAGATTTTTACCTAACACAGTTCTGTAGCTTGGTGAATCACAAATCAGAGCCAGGTGTCATATGCCTTATGGCTGTTCACTGTCTGATAAATACAGTACAGCAGAAACCTAAATAAAAGAATGTATTCTTTGAGACCATCTGTCCTTAGAGATATCCTCAACATTAAAGACAATAAAGGTTTTGAGCATCTTTTTTAGTTTTCTTCAGTCTAACAACTTGATTGAGCACATTTTCCACTGGGCTTACTTTTATTTCCAAAAGCTAAATTTCTTTAGTTTGAAATAGCTTAGTTGCCTTATTTTTGCTGTTTTGTTTATAGACTTGCAGAACATGATTTTAGTTGACATATCTCTGTATATATATTGAACAGATCTTTGCCATGACTGTACCTGGCAGTGGTGAATAACCCTCTTATGATTATGACTTTCCTTTGCAATGAGAATTTCCACCAACTTGTAACAGGAAGCCATGAACACAGTATTTTTTTCTTTTTTTGCTTGTTATATATTCAGAGAAAATGACTCTTATGGCCCTACTACAAAACTAATAATCTTTAGCAGTCTCACATTATTGTATTGTAATACACTGCAGTTATGATTTCTTGACTGCAAAATCCACTATTGGAAAGCTATTATTAAGCTTTCATAATGAGACTGTGCTTCTTCATTTGGTATGGTTTATTATATGACGTTAGCAGTGATAGAAAAGATGCATTTCACACTGTAGTTGAACCGTAGACTGTATTGCTCTTCCTGAGGGTTGGTCCCTTGTCTTTTGGAGCCAGTACTGCAACAAGAGTAAGATTTTGATTTCATACAATATAAATCTCTTCATGAGAGACCTCTTCATGATATCAGTAGGATATTTACTTATGCCACCATCAATATCTTATATTTTACAGAAATCTTGGGGTCCCTTGAAAAGCTGCTTGAAGACGCAGCTTTTTCCAAAACTGAAACAAAGCTAATATATTTTAAAGGATCAAAATATAAAGCACTCTAGGAAACAGAACTGTACTGTGATACAAATTTTCATGTTTCTGGGTCTGAAAAGAAACCCAGAGGTGAGATGGGTAAAGAGGTGAGAATGAAATTGCAATTCCAAACTCACAAGCTCGATGTTGATCTGCTGATGCCTGCAATGTATTATGTAGACGAATTAAGCCTTGGTAAATGATTGTTTTTAGGTATCAGATTTTGCAATGGGAGAAACAGCATAAACAGCATACCTAATTGATATATTGAGGAGCTGCTTTTACCTGCATTCAGCTACCTGACAGTAAATGGGTGTGCAGGAAGAAGCACCATTTTAAAATCCTGCTTTATTTTCTTCAGAGCCATAAAGCAGGTGAAAGAAGCTCTTGACTGTGCTGAAAAAAGTGCCAGCCACTGAACCATGAACATAATCATCCCGTTATTCTGGGCCTGAGGCATATTCTAGAAGAATGAACTTTCTGCTTGAGTGTTTTTCTCAGAGAAGAGAGAAATGAAATGTCACACCAATTATCTGAGCAGTGGACAGTGTAAGGAAAACTGGCTGTTTTGTGCAGTTGTGGCCAGAGTCCCAATTACAGGATTAGGCAGAGTTTGCTGCTGTTGCTGCTACAGTTTGCTGGCATGCTGCTATGTACTCAGTGACTTGAGTACACTTAGAGGTGAATCAAGTATGACTGCAGCAAAATACTTTGGAAAATGAGGCTCTGATCACAGTGTTGATGCTTTAGGGTGGTTTTATTTTTATTTGTTTATTTAATTGTAGGAGTTGGTATTCAATTGGTTCTCTCTTCCTAACTCAGAATTTGTTTACACTGGTAAAAAGTAACTCCACTGAAGTATGTGGAGTTACACTGTTGAAAAGTGGGTGAGAGTATGAAATAGTAACATCATCAACATGGCAAAGTGGTTAATTAATATTCATAGTTATCAGAAGATGTGCTAGATTGTCATATGACAGCCTGGGATATGCTTCTAAGGGTGAGTACAAGCATGACAAGCCCCATGTTCAGGGCTGCAGGCACAGGCTTTAAAATAAGAAGGGGGGAGCCCACCAAACTCCCTCCCCCACTGACATGGACCAGCAGCTCCCATTCCTGCCCTTCCCAGAGTGCTCTCACCCATTGTTACAATGGGCCCAGACCCCAACCTCACTATTCCTGGAGGCCCTTGACCCCTACCCCCAACAGAAACAGCCCAGCCCCAGCTCCACCTCTGCCCTTTCAAGAGGCCCCAACCCAGTGGCGACACATAGGGAGTGCACGTGGATGCATGTGCACCCCCTGAGATCAGCCATGGACTCCCTGGAAACCCAGCTATGAAACCGGAACTGCCAGCTGGCTCGGCGATTGGCCACGGAGGGGACCCCCCCATCACACTCTGGTGCTCCCCAGACCCAGGAGGCACCAGTCATCCATGCCCCAACTCAGTCCCCCCATAGACCCACCTGACCCACCTTTTCCCCCCATGGTTTCTGGAGCCTCCCAAAATCTCCACCACCTGGATCCTACCAAGATACCAGTACCTGCCAGTGGTGAAGGGGTCAGTGGGCTTTGTTCCTGGTGGGAACTGTGCTGGTTGGATTCAGGAGGTGGTGGGGTCATCAGACCCTGCTCCTCTGTACCCAAAACATCCTGGTCCCCATCAGGAATGACACCCACTGACCTCTGCCACTAACAAGGACCAGCCCAACCCAGCCTCACTGGGACCGGAGACCCCAGAACCCTACCTCCATGGAACCAGATCACCCCACCCCGGCTCCTGGGCCCATACCCAGACCTATCACCCACAAGTACCCCAGCCACCAGCACCCAGGCACCCCCCAACCCCACAGCACTCAGGCCACCAGCACGCACCCCTGACCTAACAGTACCTGACCCCAACCGGACTCACCCAACCTATGCAGGAACTGGGTCCATTGGCTGCTGCCACAGAGGTAAGAACCCATTGATCTGCTGGAAGGGAAATGGGCAAGCTTGAAAAGGCATCAGGCATGCTCTTGGTCCACTGTCTGAGAGCCTGACAGCTTTGATTATGGGAGGGAATGCTCTTGGGAGTGGGGGCACGGCCCTCTGAGGCTGCCAACTAGGCAGCCCTGACCTGTGCCCTCAGCTGCTATCACTCATCTCCAGGCAGACTGGGAACACTGAAAAGCATGATGGGAGCCAGCCAGCCCCTTGAACACTTGCAGAGGACTCTACAGGCAGGGTTTCCAATCACTCCAGCTAAACTACTAAACTTCTACTGGTTCCTTTGAACACTCACAGGCACCCTAAGTAGGGTGAAATGCCTATAGCTGTGATGAATAGGGCAAAGGTATAAAAAAATCTTTAAAGTAACAACAGTGTTCCAGCTGAAATAAAACCACAAAAGCCAGTAAAGATTCTGGATTTATTTAGAGTCTTTAAAGGCAGGAAAACAGCCAGAGGGCTGCAGCAAGACATACTGCATGTAATAAAACAGTTAACAGTGTGTCACAGCTTACTGTGCTTCCATATATCTCTCTTCATTTCCCTCCAAAATATTTAGTATATGCTCTATAAAGTATCTCTTTTTTACTGAGTCCCTCCCTATGTATGGAGGAAACTATCATGGTGAAAGGGGATTGTTACCTCTGGAATGATTTGGATATTTGAACTGTGAAATAAAGGTAACCTTACAAAAAAGCTATAGAACTTTAGAAAAAAAAATATTGAGAAAAAGAATGCATAAAACATAAACAAAATGTGCAAGAGTACTCCTGCCCAGACAATTCCTAATGTGATCAGAGTGCTAATAAAATCTCAAAATGAAGTTTGTTGAATAGTAAAATAAAATAAAATTTACTATGATCTTCAGGGCAATGCTATTTATTTATTATTTATGCTATTTATTTTTTATTTTATATTTGGTAGTATTTAGTATTTGTGAAAATGCATAAATCGTTCACAATTTTGATCATAAACAATTATTGGACCAAAATCTCAGAATGAAAGTATGCTGTTTGGTATTTATCATTTATTATTAACCTATTTTCAAACTTGTCCTCCTCACTGAATCTGGTGGCAATTCTGTGCTTACAAAATTGGTTTGGGGCAAAAGGGCCAAATCGCAAACCTGTTATCATCCACAAATATTTGAACTCTGCACATAGCAGACCTTTCACATGTCCCTATTTACGGACATTTCATATAGTGACAAGAAGCATGATAGAAAAGATACCCATACCCTCACTTGCAACTGCTGGTGAAAGGCAAAGAGAAAGAGAGACAAAAAAGAGATAGGAGAATCATGCTCATTTCTTGAAACACCTCTAAACTCCTTTTCTGTCATGCTAGTACAGTCTAACACTTACCTTTATTCCTACCTTGCTGAGAAGAGAGTTAGGAAGGAGCCTCTGGGTTGCCATGACTGTATTTAATAATAATATGCCAGGATCTATATTCAGTTTCTAGTTAGGATGTATAGAGTGCTGGAAGCTATAGTTCCCCAGCTTCCTGAGAGCATAGTTTCTGGAATTCTTGGTCAGATTAAAATCCCTGTTTTGTTTTGGGGGGTTTTCTGCTGACACCATGGCACGTCTCAGTAGAAACACTGCTCACTAGTTTCATAATGGCCAACCCATGACAGAAAAATTTAGATTCTTGTTAGATAATTGCAGGGTATTAAAACAACTGGAAAGGGCATATTTGATGCAAAACAACATGACTGGAAAGTCTCATTCAAGACACCTAAAATCAAGCTCTGTTTTGAGCCAAAGAAGAGCTGCTTCCTGTCCCAATGGAGATGGGATTATTTCACTTGCTGAGTGGGTCACTGAAGGATGTTACTTGCTTTTCATTGTCTTCTTATCTTCTGCAAAGTGAAAATATTAAAATAGGATTCCTTGTTTTCTGCTGTCAGTGTTGTCTCAACAGAATTGTTGCTTCTAACACTCTTTTGCCTGTCTTATGCTCTACTGAAGTACATGGGGAAAGGGAGATTATGTTGTGCCTATTTAAAAAAAAGTAAATTAAAATCTGTTGTCTTCTTTAGGGAAAAAGAGAAACATGACACATTATGACACTTTCCTGCTGCCTTTTCAGAGCAATTAACTTTTAAAAGGGAAAAATAATCCCTGTCTGGCAGAAGCAAGAACCACTGTGTATTTTTCAGTGTGCTCCTTGTTGCTACTGCTTCTTAGTTTTGCCTTTACAATAAAAGGGTCATCGATAAGAGTATGGTTTTGGTTGCACGCAGTGGTTACTCTCTTTGCCAGTAGATGCTACTTCTGGAGGCTATTAATCACTTGCTTCTTCAGAAACGTGTCTTCCATATATACCTACTTGGATAATCTACTGCAATACATACAATACTTGTATCCACAATCTAAAATGTGTGCAGAAATCTTATCACATGAGAGGAAGAACCTCCATACTGGGATAGATATCACAGTCCTGCCTGCATGCCCTAGTGTCTTCAGTAGTCTCATTAATTTAGATGTAAAAAATGACTGTAGCTGGAAGACCATCTAAAGAAAATGATTTGAACAGCAAGCTCCAGCCACAGTGTGTAAATAGGCTGATTTTATAATGCAGAATCAATGTCTTAAGTAATCAGGATGGTTGAGTCATCACTGACATCACCTGTGGCATAATAAATCCTAGATTTTGTTCTTCTAGTAGTATAAATCACATGTTTTTATTAGTAGCATACTCATTCTTTTAGGATTATCTCATGCCTCACCTAGTCCAGCCTGAGACGCACTTAGTTAAGAACCTGTCAAAATGTCTTAATTCTCAATACCATGAAGCTTTAAAATAACAGTAAATGAGAGACTTCATAATTGCTGGCTTATTTTTTTAACAATTTTATTTCCCAGAGAATGCCACTCTAAGCAGGAAAATTGAAGGAAGTTGACAAAAGCTGTTTTCGTTTTTTATTTACTTGGGAGAATTATTTTGCTACTTTGATTTTTTTCCCTTGTGATTGTCCTGAGTATACTCTTTAAAATAACAGATATTTTCATTTAATTTCATGTTTCATGCCTTTCATGTTTACAGCCTGGAGCCAAGAGTGGTTATTACATATTTGGTTTCCCTGGTTTCCCCTAATGAAAAAAAGTATTTGATCCTCTTTTTGCATTCAATCCAGTATTTTGAAAACATGGAAAACTGTTCTATAATTTCCTTTTAAAACAGGTTTTTTTACCATACTCTACATTACTTGTCTTTTCTTGGTTGGAAGCCATTTGAATTCTGGCATTTATTTTCTTCCTTTACAACTCTAAACTATAAACAATGAAGGCAAAACTTACTTGCATTTGATCATTCTCTGTCTTTGTGCAGTTTGTGAAACAATAGTTTAATTCTGTCCTGTATCCAAACAGCAAATGCTGCGGTTTAACACTTCAACATAGGCATGTTCTTTCTCTTTCCTCTTATCAGATGCAGCATTGGTCTATCAGGTCCACAGTAAATGTGAGAGAGAAAAAGTGGCTTTATTGCTTCTTTCTTTCAGGTCTTGGAGTGCCGTCCCTCCTCCCCTTATCTCCCAAATCCACCTTTCTGAAGTAATTAAGTAGGAAAGCCAAAGTGGCAAACAAATGAAATGTAACTCTTCTAACGGGCACCAGTCAGCAGCAACAAGGGCCGGGTTCAATGTTAGGGTAGTAAATATATCTTACCTTGGCTTGAGCCCCTACCCAAACCACTCGGAAAACACTAAATGAATGGTGTCCCAAATAAACAAAACCTCCTCCTCGAAAGCAGTGTAAACACAGAGGATAAATGTATTACAGAAAACAAAGGCAAAAAACCACCGAAGAAAAACACTAGATACAATTAAAACACTACCAACTACAAGGCATATTTCATACATTTGCACCCTTTTGGGGGGCTTCACCCATGCCCAGGCAGTCTGGGACTTGGGGCTCACCCAAAAGGCAGTTCCAGGGGCTTGCACCCTTACACCTGCCCTTCAGCAATGGGCTGGAGAGGGGGCTTCACTGGAGAGTCCTTTGAACTTGGTTTGCTGGGTCTCAGGAAGCTGCTAGAGAGCATGAGTCCTTCTGCAAGAGAACATGCTAGAGAGCATGAGTCCTCTTGTTGCTCCATGCGAAGCTGTAGTGCAATCTCCACTTCCACATGGTAGCCTTTTGGGGTTAACTGTGGCTTTTGGCAGTGTGCCGCACTCCTAAATTCTGACTCTGATCCCGGCTGTGCTGGGCAGAAACTGCAAAAATAAAATTTAATTTTTTTTTAAAAGGCCCAGGCTTATGGCTGCCTTGCAGACATCCAGTCTCAGCTATACCACACGCTGAGATACTACAGTTACAAAACAGAGGGGGCCAGGCCCCTGTGGCCAGTAACTGCCAGGACCCCATTCCTGGTCAGTCTGCTCCAGAGATTAATGCCCCCATGGTGTTATCCCACTCAAGGCCGGTGTGGCCAAAGCTGCCAGCAAAACTGCCAGGACTCCCCTGCTGATCAGTTTGCTCCAGGGATTAACAACCACATGGTGTTATCCCACTCAGGAAAGAAAAGGGGAAACGAGAAAGGAAACAGGAGTCTCAAACTCCAAAATAGACTTTCTCTGTTGCCTCTCCAGTGAAGAAGTAGGGAGACCCCCCCATGGGGAGAAAGTTTTCTGGCTCCCAGTGCAGCTCTCAGCAGCCCAAAGAGAAAGAGATTCTTAGTGTGTTGTTCTTATATACCTGGTGTGACATCACCCAAGCCTTGTTCTATCAGGGAAGGCCACATTTCAGTCTTTCTCCCAACCAATCTTCCTGAAGCATCCTCTGGGACAGCTCTGGAGTATATGAATGTATGTTCAAGTAAGTTCAAGTTTTGCAATGCTCTACCAAGTCCTTTGTTTTCACTGTGCTCTTTTCTTTCTCCTACTAATATGTCCGTGCCTTTTTCTGCTTACCCCTTGATCTCCTCCAACATCCTTAACACTCTTATCTTTTAATTAGACTTCAACATCTTCTCTAATTCTCTTGCCTACCTCATCATCTTAAATCTGTATACAAAGGACTTGTTCGTACAATTTCAGGAACAGGCCTAAGAATAGGTTAGACAAACTCTTCCAGAGGATGGTTTAGATAGTGATAATCCTGCCTTGAGCAGGGGGCTGGACTGTCTGATTTTTATAGGTCCCTTCCAGCCCTACTTTTCTATGATTCTATGATTATACTACAATAAATAAAAAATGTAAATAAACATACTTGTCAATTATTTACCTATGAATTATTTTTTCCATCAAACCAATAGCAAAATTTCTCTTCAGTTCTTGAATGGGTGAAGGATTGGTTGTAAGCAGTAAATATTACCATAAAGTTGTCTTTTTTCCAGAAGCTCATATGAACAGGATAATGTTTCATGTTTTACATAGTATGGGTGTGTGTTTTCCTGGAAAATAACCTTGGCCGTAGGGAAGATTTGTGCTGTCTTTTTGTATTTATATAGCCTGAGTTACTAATACTTAACTAAGTGATGCAGCAAAATGAATTTAGCCTGAGAGAAGATTGTTTCATAGATCTTTCAGCTCAGGTTTTTAGTAAAGTGTTCATTCGATTTGGCAGAATATAATGTTTTGCATAAGGATGAAACTCCAGCCCCTTGAGAATAAACAGAGCTATGGAAAGATGACTGTTATACAGCTATTGCATTTTCTTTGACAGTAGTGGCCACGATGGTAATGCTAACAAAAAGGATTGAGTGGAGAACAGAAACAGCAGGAAATTGAAAAAAACAGATGTTTACAAGGCTAGGCACAATTACCAGAAAAGATATTTAGAGAATTATTCAAGTTTATTTTATTTACTTTATTTGATCTTATTTTTTGCCTTTGTTTTAATTTAAGCTCCCCTCTCCCCACCCCTTTATTCTTTTTGAAGAAAGGAAAGAACAAAGGGTGTCTACAATCTGGAGATACACACACAAATCAACTGTTTTGACATCTCTTCAATTTCTTCCTGCTTTTGTTTTTTTCTAGCTTTATAGGCATCTAGTAAATATGAGACGGCTAGTCTGCAGTTGAAGTCCCTTTTAGAGGAAGAGAAAATAACATCACTTACATCCATGTTACATCCATTAATGAACCTGTCCATTGCTTTTTATTTCCTAAAGGGTTTTTACAGCTAGAGCAAACTATTTATAGAGTTGTGGAAAATGGTTTAGCTTTCTTTAGTGCTCCAGCAATGTTTTAAGAAACGGCTTGATTTCTGTATAATCTATATAATTGAAAAATCAATGAACTTCCATATTCAACAAAAAATCATACAGGAAGATCATATGTCTGGGTATAGGGGGACTGCCTTATTTTCACGTTTTATTTTCCTATTCTGAATGCTAAAAATAGAAGAAAATTGCTTTTGACTAATAAAGTGACTAAGGAACCTTGTTCTATACTTGAATATAAAGACTAGGATTTTCAAAGAGATTTAAGGGGCCAGTGGCCTGACTTCAGTCGAGATGAGAATGTCAGTAATACTTCGTAACTTTGAGAATTTCCTTTCACCCCCCCTGAACAAGAAACATTATGGCAAACATATTTCAAACCTATTTGAACTAAATGCATCAAGAATCTTTCTAATGTAGACAGTTTATCTAATAGAAACCTAAAATAATGCTAGGCAGGAATATAAAATATGGAACCACTTTCATCTAATCCAGTAATTTGTCATGCTAGTGTCAGATGTATTAGGGGACAGCATAGGAAACTCCAGTAGGCAGAGGTAGGATAATCTGGCCTCTAGTTTAATAGCTAGAGATTTGAGTTAAATCCAAAAACACAAGGTTTAAAAACATCCATTCTAAAGTTGTTTAATTAATTACTATAATTCTTGATATCCATGTGCTGTGTATATTTTCCACTGGGAAATTCAGGATTTGATTTGTGATCAGAGGCCCAGAATGTAAACAAATATGCATTCACTTAATCAGAGTTGTATTTTATAATTAACTTAGGCAAGTACAAAACTCCGTGTGGACACACTTTATTCAATTGATATTGTGTTACCTTAAGCAAATACCTTGCTTACATCAGAGCAATCAATGCAAGCACGAATTAAATCATTTTAAGAATGTTCACACAGGACTTTTAACACATTTAGCTAAATCAGTTTAAGATATATGATGGAATTGCCATGTGGTGACAAGTCCTAATTCTTTTCCTGTCTGGACTATGAAGAATGCAACATAAATGTGTGGAGGAAAGTTCTTAAATTAATCAACAATGACCCTCTGTCAGATTTGAGATGTCATATTGATACTATTGGGATAATGGCTGACAAATTTCACTAGATTACTACAAATCATTTCTTCCATGATGGCATATAAAAGCAGGGGAAATTAAATATTTTTCAGTGGTCCCCTGGGGTTTTAGTCTTTACATGAAGTATTTTTATTATTTCACATTAATTATTATTATATTATTTATCAGTTTATTACTGCTAACAAAGCACTAGGCATTTTGATAATAGGAACTTTTTATTCAGACCCATCTGTGAAGAGTTTATAATCTAAATAGATAACATATAAAAGCGAAGATAGGAGCACTTGCATGGTGAATTTAGCCATGTGTATTGTTCACTTTCTATTTTACGTATGTGAATTGTTTGTATTTGGTTTATTTTTAGTATATCTTTCTAAGAAGACATTTTGTCAATTCCTTAACAGGAATTCAATTGATTATTCAGAAGAAGATGTAAGGGCTTCTCAAAAGAGAAGTGTTTCTTTTGTTTTTTCTTTCCCTTGCCAGGCTTAGAGTAAGAGCAGATTAGGTCAAAGAAAAGGGGATCACTTGGAAGAAAGACAGGGCATGAGTATTTGAGCGTTGAGTATGTCACAATGACAGAGAATTACAGAGGGATCTGTTTTTGCCAAACTTTAAAAAAGGAACTTTATTAGAACACTGAAAAATGGTACTGTACCTAAAGCTAATTATCCCATTTCTTTTCCTGTCACTATACAGCCGCCTCCTAGAACATGCCCTGCCTATGCCACTCATGAAAAGGACAGCAGAGAGATATAAGAGAAAACACATAGATGGAAGGTAGTCTATGCCTTACAAAACTAATCAGAGTCATCTGAAATCTCTTCAGATAATAAAGCCAACTGCTCAACAATTTCACTTGTACTAGTATGTCTCGCAATGTCAGTCTTGCCATTATCACTAAAGTCCTCACTCCAAGAGTTCAGACAACAATGAAGTTGCCTCAAATACAAATGGATATGATCATTTACCTGAGGACTGAACTGCTGCAGAGACTTAAGCACCATCTTTACTTTTTTTTAAGGGGTGGTAGTTTCTAAAGAATAACCTCCTTTTTTTCCTAACACATGGATTTAAAGTAACCCAAAATTTATTTGTAGTTATTAATATTCTCTCTCTTTCACAAAAGCATCCTATTTTACCCCAGTGCTAAAATTCTTATTTGGAAAAAGCTCAGATGCTTTTGCAATGCAGTGGTAGATCTAGGGTGGGGTGAACAGGGTAACTACCAAAAAGGGTTGGGGGGAGAGTGAAAAAAAGAGGCTACTGGCAACCACATGATGATCACAGTCATGATTATGGTGGCAACTGCAAGTCCCCACAGTTCCTGTGCTCTGAGCACCCAGCTGCATCCCTGCACTATTGTTGCAGTGCGTTCCTTTTTCCCCAGAGACCTCTTCTTAGGAATATTAAGGAAATCTTAGTTCTCTCTCCCTGCATTTGAAGTGGCTATTTTGTAGGACTATTTTGGAGGCTTGTTCTGTCTGTCACTTTTCCTACTTGGGCTCTTTGTTCTGTCCAGGTTTTGAGAGATCTGGATTCCTTCTTCCTGTTTCTGGTACAATATTACATAAATCTGACTGCTGTTGGACATTCCCTAAACTATTCAATATAATCTGTCCATTTAGCTCACTACTCATCTTTCATTCATCTTAGATTCTTTTTTCTTGAACATGAATTGTCTAGGATCTTGCATTTCTCCTTTTTTCCTGCCACCTTTTCTACCAGCCTTTTCTGGTGCTGCCATTCTTGTGTTTTGGATTATTTCTGAGAGACCTGTGACTCCAAGATTTCTGATTGTTACTGGTTTTTAGTTAACTGCTTCCTATAAGCAGCAGGTTCTTCAGACCCATTCTGTAAGCCCTTGCATAGTTTCTTTTCCTCCAGTATCCACTTTAATATCTTTACATTTTTAGCATCCTAGTTAGCCTTGGGCAGCTTTTCTTTAAGGATCACGTATTGGGCCTCTTTAGAATTTTTCCAGTTCGCTATCTATGCTTCCTACTTTTGGAATTCTTTGCTCTGAGACTCCAATGAGGCTTTTAAGTCCTATGTTTCTTTCTTATTCTGAACCCATTTTTTTGTCTTTAAACGTATTCCTTTGGAGACTTTTTAGTGAAATACTACTGCATTTTTATTTAAAATCCTGCGTTTGATTTCTTAAAATCTTTGTATGTGGAGTCCATTTGTTTTTCTTTTAAGGTTTTCTGTTGCATGTTCCAATTCCCTCTGCATTCTTTCTAGTCACTGGATTCCATTCCTTTGGTTTTGCAAGCTTTATATTTGGGACTTCTACACTTTGCACCAGCTCTTGGCATGCTAATTCTTGATCTTGAAAGTCAGGTTTTTAATTGTTTTGTGACCTTTTGGTGTTTTAAGGAAGCTTCCAGGAAACCCATTACTGTTAGTCTAATTATGCAAGCTAAATTAGTATTTACCTCTAGATACCTGTCTGTTGTAGTCTTCTTTTACAAACTTTTGACATGCTACTTTACTAGGTTGCCATCTGTATCTAGGGAATCAATATGGCATCCCACTCATTTCTATGAATGCCATTACTAACATTGCTCTGGTTTCATTCATTATAAACTTAACATGTAAAGAGCATGCAAATGTTCTAAATATGATATGAACTGTGTAAACAATGCTCCCCCTTTCAGGCAAAGGCAAACTTTACACCCAAGCCTATCTCCTGCAAGATGAAATCTCTTTTGGAAAAAAGCCTTTCAAAAACAGTTTGTTTGTTTAATTTAACTTTTGATGTCTTTAATCAGAAGGTATGTTAAGATTATTAGACAACGTTTTAGCCAAAGACAGTTCTGTTGACTAAATTGGGCCTGTGCCTTCAAGACTATGTCTAACCATAGAAGGAACCAAAGTCTTTAAATACAACGGGCGCATCTACATGTGATATTAATGCCATGCAATAAACTCTGGCTCAGTTCGTGCTGGAGTTTATTGATTCCAGGCACAGCATTTACATGTGCATCTAGGACCACAGCACATTGAGCCAGGGTGGTGCAGCCCCAGCTGTGGAGGTCAGCCTGCAAGCCTCGAACTGTCCCCCCGGCTCAATGTGCTGTGGAAGGGCAGGCTGGAACATCAGGGTGCTATAGTGCGGGGCTAGCCAGCAAGCACTATAGCACCGTTGTGTCCCAGCCAGCCTTGGTTATAGTCTATACATGTGTTGCGGGAGAGTAAATAACTCTGCCATAAAATAATAGTTGTGTTGGGTGTACTATCCTATGGCAAACTTAATTAATTTGCTCCAGCCTAATAGGGGTGCATATGTAGACAGTGATGCTTTACTGTGGAGCTAATTACTTAGCTCCGCAGTAAAGCATCTTTTGTAGATGCACCCACTGGCCACATCCAGACGAGCGCGGCCATGCAGTATGTGGCACACATGCCACAAGTTCTGTTGTCTGTGCTGCAAGGGAGCAGCACAGAGGGTTTTTTGACCCCTGGCTATCCAGTGCTGGCCCCAGCCTGCCCTACCCCAACCTGAGGTAACTTGCCACATGCCAGTGCATGCGTGGCACCGGCATTCCCCAGGGACAACTAGCGGCGGCACAAGGTGTGCCACCATTATTTGTCCCTGGGGAACCAAATGTCCACACACAGCTGGACATGGCCACGGAGTCCTGTTTTAATACCATATTTACTCAAATCCAAGATGAGGTTTTTTTCCCTAGTCGGTACACAGGGAAAAAAGCAATATCTTGGATTTGAGTACTTGCCCAGGGCAGGTAGCAGCATCACCAGTCAAAGAACAGCTAAACAACAAAAACATGCTCGTTTTCTAACATTATAAGATGAATTAAAATGCAATTCTTTAGCAGTGCTTTACAACTTTGTCTTACCGATGCATGTTTAAATCATAGTAATGCTCTCATCTGCACTGTAAGGTTGTTTCCCTTTGATTGTGTGCTGCTGGGGATTTTTGGTTTTTCTTCTTATCTGTCTCCGCTTGCTGGCTAAAGGGATGAGCTGGGATGAGTGCTGTGAAGACAGTGCTGGTAGCAGAACCAGTTGCTTGTTAAATTTATAACCCTCTTCTCATAACTTTAGAAAAGGAGAAAAACACACCTTTTTCATGCTTGACTGAATTCATTGGTTCAGCACCTCCACTTGTTGTTCTTGGTAACATCTACACCTCATGAACAGATAACCTGTTTAGTGAATTGGCAGCCGCTTCTAATTACCTTTGTCCTTGTGGAAAGAAATTCTCAGAGCATTTGTTAAGTCCGAGTTTTAACTTTTTCTTTTTATCAGTCTATTTTCTAAAGTAGTTTCATCTGGGTTTCATGAGAGTTCACATTCTGTTTCAAATAAGCCCAAGTACATTATATATGAGATAATATACGCTCTGTGTGTGTGTGTGTGTGTGTGTGTGTGTGTGTGTGTGTGTGTGTGTGTGTGTGTGTGTGTGTGTGTGTGTGCGCGCACTCTTTAAGACTTACTTAGATTTTAATAGACGGTTTTGAGGTGGGGGTACTTTTATATATACTTTTTATATAATTTTTATTTATATATATTCTTTAATTTTACATATGTATATTAAAGAATTAATTTGCATATATTTACACATATATGCTTATTAAAGAATTCATTATCAATTCATTGTTATTTTTTCTTTACAAGCTTGGGAGAGCTTTCTGAGTTTGGTAAGGAAGTTGCTTACACATTGCTCAATAATAATTAATTACCCAATTAATATTGCACAATAAGACACACAGCATTTTCAGCTATACATTTCAAAAGAGGCTTATCATCACCAGCATTTAGAGAACAACCAAAGTTTGCATCGCTGAAAGGGAATGTTAATTAGACAGAAGTAATCAATATTTTCATAGAACATTTTCTAACCACCATTATTTCCTTATACACATCCCTACTTTCTTCTTTTCTTCTAAATGAAGGATCTGTATATTCTTTTAAATTCAATACTCTTTTTGAAACATTAATATCTTATAAGGCCTGCTTTCCTGAGATAAAGATTGTGTCTTTATCAAACTCACCTTCTGTAAAAGGGCCTTGTTATTTGCAGGAGTGTTCTTAGTTCCTAGCTTTGCTATATACCATTTATAAATACTTTTACAACTTGCAATTAAAGACTTCCATCAAATACATTAGACAAAGCAGGAATCCCAATGACAAATGCTTCTGCTGGGTAAAATATGCATGCTTATTTCCCAAAACAAAGTATAAAAAAAATTTGATAGGAAATTACAGCTGGATAAAAGTTATAAAAGCTCTATTTCAGAGTCTGTATGAATGCATGTAAGAGTTTTAAGACCAATAATATCTCCTATAAGACCTTTTCCTTGGGTGACAGAAAGAATATCTTTATTTAACCTGAACATCTCACTTAGGCCAGGTACAGACATTGCATATAAATGGTCTAA
Organism: Alligator mississippiensis; assembly: GCF_030867095.1. Lineage (NCBI taxonomy): Eukaryota > Metazoa > Chordata > Crocodylia > Alligatoridae > Alligator > Alligator mississippiensis. The sequence goes on from NC_081826.1 coordinate 104,315,367, forward strand.
GTGATCAGAAATTGATCTATACCCATAACAGAACAGAAGTTCTGTGTACTGGTCTAAAAATGGCAGAACCCAGTCTAAGATAGAACTAGTTTAATGTACACTCAAATCTAATCAATTTAGGTTAGACTGATTAATCGAACTTCTGTACCAGATCCCCTATTGATTTAAGTTAGGTCATTGCCCTCCAGCATCCCAGGCTCCTTTGCAGCCCTCCTTCTACCCCTGCCTTAGTACTTGGCCCACACTCAGCTGGTTCAGCTGAGTGCCCAGTGGGCCTTGCCCCTGAGCGCTTCCAGAGTCAAGTCAGCAAAGCCCCTCTCCCCAGCCCCACCTCCTGCCTCTGGCCATCTATCAGCTACAGGCAGGCAGCAGTGGGGAAGGGAGGCATCTTTGTCCCCTTCATGATCCCTGGAACCTGGGCCCCCATGTCCCTGGGCCATGTCCTCGCACAGCCCCACAGAGCCTGACCCTGGCTCCTGCATACCCAGCCAGGTACCCCCACAGCTCTGTGCTTGGGCACAGCCCCACAGAGCCTGACTCTGGCTCCCACATATCACACCACAGTGGCCACAGCCAGGTACTCTGCCACCCAGACTCAGCATGGACCACTCCCCATGAAGCAGGAATCACTGTGAGCAGTTTGCTTCTGGGGTGGCAAAGTGGCAGGGGACAGAGTATTGGGATTGTGCCTACATGGAGTCAACCCTGACATCTCCACGGCTCAGTGACTGCTGGCAGGTACCCAGACGTGGGCATCTGGTGTGCTACAAGGCTTTTTTGGCCTGCAGCTACAGAGTCCTACAATACTAGGGTGCGAGGGGCATGGGAGGGGCACTAAGCATCCATGATGGAGGGCACTCGCTTTGGGGGTCTTCTGGAAGTCTAGGGCTGGGCATGGGGGGTGGGTCCACAATGACGTGGCAGGGGGTTAGGGTTGTGCATGTTTACCTGTGCCAGGCAGGCAATCTGGGATGGCCAGGGCACTCAGCTACACTTGGCAGTCTCTGGCATCCCAGGAAGGCCACGGGGCCTGCTGGGAGGGATGCAGGAGCACCCCCAACCTGCAGGCCTCGGCCAGTGCAGGCATCTTGTGTGTGTCCCCACCACCAAAGGGTGAACATGTGTTCTATTTGCTGCTGATCTAACCTAGGCCACTTATACAAAACTGCATACTTAGATTGATTCCACCTGGGACTTGTTGAATGTCTGTACCAAGCCTTAATAAAAAAGAAGCTCCCACCTCAAAAAAACCCTCCCAAATGGTTTATATCCTTTAAACATCAAGAGCTTATAAATAAGGGTAGATACAACTTAAATTCAGAAAACGTGTACCGCACATTTGTAACTACCTAATATTTTAAACATAAATTATAATATCTTTATCACTAGACTTTGTGTTATGAATAACAAGGTGTCCTTCCCACAAGCTGAAGTGATTAAAGTGATAGTTAGCTATCTTGAATAGTTTTGGCAGAGAAGATTGAGAAAATTTTGCAGATTTTTTTTGGCAGAAGGAATAGGAAATAATATTATTGAGGAGAAAAGGAGGAACAAAAATCAAAATTACTTTAAAACTGAGAAATTGATCATTTTAATTGTTATCCACCAAAAAAAATTAAAAATACAAATGCAAAGAGGTATTTTATACATTTTTGTAAAGTTTCCATTAATAAACACAACAGAAATGACTAAATATACCACTAAGAAGGAAATGTATGTACTAGAGAACAACTTCTCTGACATTCTAATTGCAGGAAATGCCAACAATATGAAAGACAGCATGGTATGACTTTGAAGATTAAAAGTAAATTATGGCTTCAAATATTAGAAGCCTTATCTACCAAACACTTAATAGAAAATTTTCACTGAATGTTCTTCATAACACCAGTTCCTAGAAAATTTCCACCATGCAAGCCAAAGGTTAAAATAACCTCAGTATTTCCAGTTTCTGTCAATGATCAAACAATATATTATATTTTAATCTGTTCCAGTTGATTGAAAGTTAAATATAAAATGTAAGAGAAATTCTGTTTTTATTTTGTATCATTTTACAAAATACGTTTTAAGACTAAGGAATATGCAATTAACACTATTGAGTATGAGGAGAATCTCTTCATAAAAATGCAGTGGCCATTTAACTCCGGCTTCCACAGTACATATAATATGTTCTATAATGCAAGAGGCAAGGTTTTTTTGAGGGTGATATCTTTTAGTGAACCAATTTGGGAGAGACTTTAGATAAGCTTCCAGGCACAAGATGTAAAAGATATCACCCTGAAAAATGCTTTCCTCTTGCATATTTCCTGGACCATCACAGCCACAATTCATTCCAACACTACCCTCTATTCCCTCACACAAGTTAAAATTAGAAGGTTTGTGAGTATTAAAGATATACTTGAGATATATTGTAGTGAACTGGAGAGAAAATCCTATTTATAGTATGCATATTTATTGCAATACATAGACTTTGGACTATTCGTTTTCTAATAAGAAAGCTCATTGACTTGGGCAGGAGACTTTTGTCAAGCACATTAACAGCATGATCCGCAGCTGGTGTAATTAAACATAGCTCTGCTCATGCTATTTACACTATTTTTACAAGCTGATGATGTACATCCAAAAGATTGTTCCAAAGAGCTTACAGACTTTGACTCAAGAGATCTGTGTCTTCATAGCAGAATACAGCAATCTTAGATGAGACTTTCTCTGTACACTTTCAGCTGTCTCTGTTCAAAATGAAGAGGACTTGTATATATTTTATGAAAAACTGCACATAAATGTAGGTACTTACTGTATTTTCTTGCATACAACACACCCCAGAATAAGACACACACACTTTATTTTGGGGAAAGCAGAACAAAGAGAAAAAGATTTTTCCAGTGTTATGGATGCATAGATCAGAGACAGAGCTAAAAAAGTTCTCCAGACTATAAAATAGGGGAAAAAAGACCAGGAATAGCTGAAAGACAGCAAAATTGTCAAAAGAAAGTTTTCCTTAATTTGCATAAAGGTCATTAAAAAGGAGAGATGATTGTTAAGACTTGTAAAGTGAAGAACAATGAGCTATTCAGCCAGTTAACTCCCTGAATTGCCTGAAAAGAAATGCCACTGCTGCTACCAGGCACGTAATTTAGGAGCAGAAATCAAAGTGGGGTGCTTCTGTTCTGGGCAGAGAAAAATCAGCTTCCCACTTAAAAATGCACATCAATTTTGGAGGGCTGATTTTTTGGGGAAAAGGTTCATGTAGTACCTGAGAAGATATAGTAATGCTGTTGGTAATTTCACTTCTGAGCTGAACTAAAATTCCAAAATCTGCTTCTGCTCAGCAAAGGGGCAACAGTATTAATCTGTCATGTGTATTTCACTAAAAATAAAAATCTTCCTAAATTGAATATTAAAATACAACAAATAAGTGTGTGTGTGGTGAGGGCAGGAACAGTTTTAATTGTTAGTAATCAGTAAGACCATTTCATATAGTTATTCTTTTAGTGGATGTCACCAGATTCTAGTAGTACAAGGTATTTCAAATTCTAGTTTGCAAGCAAATGTTCAATCATGCTAAACTATGCTGAGCTGATATTTGTTCTGAAACTCTGCAAGTTTCTGTGTAAATGCAGTGCTTCTAAGAGAAGTGGCTATGCAAGCAGCCAAGGAGTTTGCTGGCCCCCTTAATCCCTTATTCGAGTGAAATCTTGAGACCACGTCATTCTTTAGGAATGAGACATTGATGTTTCCTGAAAGAAAGAATTGCCCTGTATGGAATTTGATCACCTCCATTTCAGCACTGGTGTACATGCCATAAATAAAAGCTGCACTCAGAAGATACCTGGCCTTCTTCTACCTGATTTCTCCTCCCCTGGGAATCTAAACTGCAAGACCATAGAGACATCAGGTATCACTGTGGAAAAGGGCAATACTAGTCAGAGCAGAACACTGATGCTAGAAGAAAAGGCAACATGTTAATTTAATCTGTATGAATAGGTGATATTTCCAGTGTTCAAAACGAATAATTGGGGGAAAAAATTGCTTTTGATTCACCTAAAATAATTTTGTTTTCACTTTTTTTCTCACTGAAAATGAAAGAGGCTCATTCTATAGCAAAAATAATCATTGTTGCACAGCGTGTGTATGTTCCAATGTGGAAGAAAACCAAGTGTTAAATGATCTGGCCTTAAGTCACCAAAACACTTCAGTACAAGCTTTAACTATGTGAACAGCTATATTGAAGCCAGGCACATGGTTGTGTTCTCTGGGTGTGCGTCTATACATGCATTAATACACAGTAGTTTCTGTGCATTTAGTTTAGTACTTCCTTAATGAAGTACTAACTAAATGCACAGTAACTACAGGTACTGCGCAGGATCACTGCACATAGTTTTTCTGTGATGATTACTATAGAGTAGCCTAATAACACTGTACAGTAGCTTGTTAGCACAGTTTTTGACCGGCACACTACTATGCAGTGTTATTAGGCTACCTCATGGTAAGCATCTCGTGTAGACACACCCTGTGACACCAGGGCCAAGCCACTATTGGATGATGAATGGATATGAGGGAAAAGTTGGAATGCATCAGAAACTATAGATAGAAAGAAACAGAAAGAAATGAGAGGTGGAAACGTGAGATATGTCCTTTTATTTTAATTAAAAGAAGTCAAGAGCTATAATATTCGTCAGCTGGAAAAGGTAGCCTAGCTTTATCTAGATGACAGGAACTTTTAAGTTGTTGTTTTTTCTCAATGGCAGATTTATAGATTAGGTAAAATAAAGAGATGGTTAGAGGTGAGAGGACATTCCCAACCAAAATTTAACAGATAGTCACTGGACCTGTGCCACTCAAGTCAGCAAAACTTTACTATAGGCTTCAACAGATGCAAGACCAGTTCCTGAGTCAGAAATAAAATTCATGTTAAAAGATACAATACCTGATGTCTTTTATAGTTATAATATGGTGATCAAGAGGCAAAAGTATTGGAATGTTCTATACATATAAAATTGTTTCTTGTTTTTATTAATAAACCTTTGTCCTTTCAAAGGCAATTAAAACACAACTCAATACATATGTACATTGTATTTATAACCACGTTTATAAGGTCTGACACAATGGCTGTCATCACTTTTTATCAATTTCCTCATGCTCATTTCTCTCATTATGTACTATCTATATGTATTAGTTGTACAAGAGCTAGTATAAAGATAGATGTGAAAAGAATCATACAACAGAAGCTGCGTTGTGATGGAATTACTACATCATTATGTTGAGTGACAAGCTCATTCAGTAATTAGATTTCATTCAAATTGAATTTTATGCTGCAACACATTTCTAAAATATTAATTCTGTTCATTCACATCAAGAATTCTGGTACAATATTTCAAAGATATGTAGCATCATGTATTTGGAATGTAGCTGAGGAATTTTGATGTACATAAATATACAGATTATTATGGCAAAATGTAATGAGCCCATAGCTGTATTTTGCTAGTAGAATATCAGAGAAGTTACAGATCTATGTATAGGTAGTTGGCCAAAGATATTTTTATATAGAAAAGTATACCATAGATCCAAATAACTACTCCTGTCAGTTACTTTTAAAATTAAATTATCAGTAGTGAATGTTGTCGTATTGATTCCATTACAGCCCAAACTCCTCCTATTTCCATAAAACAGTGTCACATACTACAGTTAATGGCAAGTTAGGTTTCCCATCGTTGACAGAATTTGCTGCCAGAATCTAGGGGTCATCATTTCCACTAACTTATTTTAGTCACACACAATAGCTTTTGAGGCAAAAGATAATTTCAGATAAGAAGGTACTTTCTAAGGCTTGTTGAATCCGACCACTAAAGCACAGGTGTCCACAGGATAGTGAGAAATGCCTACTACTGTTGTATAGTGGGGGAAGCCAGCAGAACTTAAGTCAGGTCTGTCCAACTTCTAGGCTCCTAGGGGGCCACATGCCTTGGGGGCCACACCTGTGGGGGCTGCACACCGTGTGGACTGCACCAGGCCCACTACGCAGAAGTCCCCACCCACCGCCACACTGCATGCCCATGTGTTTGTGCAGTCAACCCCCCACTACTGCAACTGTCAACCTCCCCAACCATAGCATCACATGAGCACAATCCCCTCCCACCACAATGCGTGTCCACCTGGGCACCCTCCCCACCACTGCACTGGGTGTGACCTCCCCCCACCCCAGCTCTATGCACTGCCATAAATAAATGCATTTTACAATAATGCATGCATTTATTCAATAACTGTATCTACTTTATTTGCAAACGGAAATGTTTGTCAAGTGGGTTAGTTTTATGTGTGGTATAAAGACACTGTCCACAGCTTCCCTAGTGTCAAATTGTGCAAACCAATGCTGCTTGCCTATTTTAAAATCAATCCACATTTCAGTTTTATGAAAGTAGATGAAAATCAGTGTCAAACCAGATTTGCTTCCTGGCCTCAGACCTTGTGTGTCCAGTTCACCTTAGAGCAATTTTTTATGCTCAAATTATAAAACTTTCTATTTTCAGGAGATGATATACTTACTGTCTTACTTTATATATGTTGTTTTTATTCTCCAAAAGATGTCACTTTTCCCACCATTTTCTAATTCAAGAGATTCCACTATTCAGGGTACTATACATAATGTCAGTGGATTGTATTTGGGACATTATTCTGTTTTCTAGGATAGAGATTCCAAGGGAAATGTGTCAAGATAATTTAAATTTCAGTAATTATTTACCAGTAGAACATTATATATTATCTAAACTGTTGTAAAAAGCATTTCAATACCAGATATTGCTATTTATGCATTATTTTTAAAAATTATCAACTGATATGGTCCTTCCAAAGACACATTTAGTTATGTACTGAAATATTAAAAATTGAGAAATGACCAATAAAAGTTAACTGACTGGTAAATCAAGAAGTGAATCCTGCTGATATAGCTACCTATTTGAAACTATTCTAGTACATACCATTTTCAAGGATATAAAAGAAAATGATATCATAAATCTATTTGTGTGTGAAATAAATTATAATTGATTCATATAATTTGTCCTGCCATTTTCAGGTAGATAAAGGAGTGTGGTTAGCAATCTCTTGGCTTTTGATTCTTATTTTGTTAAATTTATGTTCTCTACCACTTTTCAGGTCATTCCCATAGTGCACGATTTTTTTCAGTGTTTCTCTTTCCTTACAGTCATTTTGTTATTTGTCCAAAACTTAAAGTACTTAGAGAGAGAAATCATATTTCTGCCAGATACTTCTTTAGCAAAGCTACAGTTGTGCTTTATTTTCCCATGTCCAGTTGGGATTAAAGCCTTCTTTTCTTCTTTGGAATTTGTTTTTTGTGATTCCAGTTGAATTCAACATTTTCTCAAAAAAAAAAAAAAAAAGCATCTTCCTAAGCGTTTTTTCTTTCTTTCTTTTTTTTCCACGTACCATATCCCAACTGTCTGTTAAACAGAGTTTAGTAAACCTTTTGTTAAGAAGAAACCTACTACTACCTGAAACTCATATGCTTTTGAGCTTAAATAGGGAAACAAAACCATCTCTGTTCTGTGGAAATTGTTTGGCCCTACTGATCATGGATATATGGTACAAGCAAATGTTTCTGTATTTGGATCAGCAGAAATATTTAAAATCCAAATGTTGCTATTACATTCCTATATGTCCTTCCACAAATCACAGGGTAATATGTTGTCTAAGTCCAAATGATTGAGAGAAGAGCTATAGATCTTACTAGGTGATTTTCTTTTAGATTTGCTTCAGTATTAAACTTCAGTGCAATACCTCTCTTCCTCATGAGAGTTTGTAGTCCTAGTCACCCTGCAAGCCAGATCCTCTAGCCAGACTAACTCTTCCATAATGTACCCTGAGTCATGGAAATTCAATGATGCACCACACAGGTTTCTTTTCAAGAAACATATTTCTCTAGAGAGTTGTTCTACAGGGGAGAATGGGAAACCTAACTGCAAGCCTTATAAGGCAACACAATGATTGGAAATGCAGTTTAGTTTTTTGGGGTGTTTTTTTTTTTTCTACTGACTCAAAAAGTTAATAAAAGCATATTCCGTTTGACTCAAACCAGCACGACATAAAATACTTAAAGCTGATCTACTGGACAGAAAAACCAAAATCATTTTTCAAATTCAAAATTTTTGTGCAGAAATTTTCAGTTATCTGGAAACTGCATTTCTTGACCACATCTGTTTCCATTGAAACAGAATTGGAAGTCTGCCCAGGTTTGTGGTGAGAACAGAATCACACTTGTAATAGCTGTCTGCTAGGGAAGGAGTTGAATACAACAAGCATGTCCAGATGAGCAAGCACATGCCTGTTGCAGCATCTCATAATAGTTTGAGACACCATAAGAGGCACACTGGGAATGAAAAAATGCAGCGCGGACTCAAATTTTGATGCTGGGAAATCCTGGTATCAAAAAAAAAACCCTCTGAAAAAAAGCAGTGCAGGGCACACTCCTGGAGTGTACCCTGAGGCAACTGGAGGCTGATTCCTATAGAGAGATGCTCCACAGCACCCAGCGAGAGCATCTCTATGGCTGCCCTTTGCCCCTGCTGCCCCAGCACACGGCCTCATCATGCTGGAGCAAATGGGAGTGGGGCAAGGCTTCAGCAGTGACCTGGACCCAGGGGCTGTCCCAAGTAAGCAGGGATGTGGGGGTAGGGGAGACTGGGGTTGTGGGGATGGGGAGACTGGGGATGGAGGGAGGGACTGCTCAGGAGGGGTGAACATACCCCCCACATGCCCCTCCCCCCTGCAGTAGCAGAAGCAGTGGCCATTCCAGCAGTCATAGCCCACTACTGGCAGAGCTCCCTGGCAGCATGGCATAGCCCCAGCTGCCTGGGACCTGGTGCCATCTGTGCCACATGGCGCTGTACCAATCCAGCCTGCTAGTGCACACCCGAAGACAGAACCAGGCCACTCTTGCTGTCACCCAGGATCCTAGCACAACACACAGGGGCTGCGCAGCCTCAGGCCCGGCCAGATCCTGCCTCCATGTGCCCTGTTGTGCCCCCAGGCCAGGCTAGCCCCACGGTGGCAGGACCAGATTTGGCTTGAGGGTATGCAACCCCTGAATGCAATGATAGGACCCCGGGTGATAGTAAGAGTGGCCCAGTCCTGCCTGAGGGTGCATGCCAGCAGGCCAGCTGGCGTGGCAGCATGTGGTACAGCTGACCCCACTCCCAGGCATCTGGGGCCCCACCACACTACCAGGGAACTCTGCTAATAGTGGGCTATGAACACCAGGATGGCAGCTGCTGCTGCTGAGGCTGCGGCTGCAGCCACGGCTGCTGCTGTGGGTGAACTATGTGCTGTGCAGGGGGGCGGGACCCACCCTGAGCAATGTCCCCACACCCACAATCCCCCCACCCCAACAGTCCCCCCTACCCCTATACAGTCCCCGCAAACCCACAACTCCCCCCAAAATCCACCCACAAACCCCACACCCCCACCTACAAACCACACAACCCCAATCCCCCCACAAACCCTCCACCCACATACCCAAGCACAAACCCCACTCCCATAACCCCTCCCACAAACCCTACTCCCATCCCTACATCCCCCCACAAGCCCCATACCCACCCCTCCACACCCCTTCTCCCTCAAACCCCACATCCCCCCAGACATCTCACACCCTGCTGCAGCCCTGCCCTGTGCCCACACCAGTGCTGGGACATACAGCCCCAGCCTGGGGGGACTCCTGGTCCCAGGAACCACTTGGATGTGTGATGGGCTGAGGGGAGGAATGGAGGTGGCATCAGGGGCATGTGTGTATGAGAGAGAAAGATATGGGTAGGGGGTGGGGAAGCACTGCAGGTAGGAGAGGCCACCAGACCTGGGCTTAGAGCCCCCCTGCCCTCTAGAGCAGACTGTGCAGAGGGAGGCCAGCCTGGAAGGGAAGGGGCTTGCCCAGCCCAGTCCCTGAGCCCCAGTCGAAGGCTTCCCACAAATGGCATGGGGATTGCTGGGGCCTGGCCACAGGCACAGGGAGCAAAATGGCAAGCGCTGGCACTGCTCAGAGCCACAAAGCAGTGGGTGGAACAGTTGCAGCTAGAATCATGTCTTGGTGCTGGAACAGAGCTGCTGCCAGAGGGAGCTAGTGGGGGCAGACAGAGGCTGCAGATCAGGAATGAGGGGCACTTGTGGGGGCTGTGGGTTGGAAGTGAGGGGCAGGGCTCTGGTATATCAGTGCTGCTTAGTGCCCCACATCGTAATGAGCAAAGGAGGCAGGGGCAGCTCTCATTTTTCTATGATAAAAAAACCAAAAGCAAATGCCCAAGTGTATAGGTATTTATAATTCATTTAATTATGATGACAGAGGCACTGGTAAGCTTCCACATTGCTTTAAAATTGTAAATATATCAATAAAACATTGCCCAATTGATCTCTCTATATATAGTGATGTTTCATTTTAATAGCAGAACAACACAGATTTTGGGTATTTTAATGAGAGAATTTGCAATTTTTAAACAGGGGACACCAGGATCCTTGCTGTTGAGGCAAGTGGTGAGACCTAGGCAAAGAAGCCTGCTCAGGGCCAGCATTGGGGACCCAGTTGGAGGGCAGATGAGATGGCTGACCTAGCCATTTGGGGCGTTAGAAGCTCCTAAGGGCAAGTAACCTGGAGCTGCTCACCAGGGCAGCTTTTTATACCACTGGCCCCAGCCTGTAGCTCCCCCTGGCTGAAGATCTGGGAGGAACTGGGCAGGGTCAGTTTGCCCCAAGTGGCACAATATGCACCACACCAAAGTGCATGTTCAGGCATGTGTGCTGAAGCACAAATCTCCGGCACAAATTTGTGCCGCTGCTATTTGAGCTGCTGCAAGTCCATGTGCTTGCATGGACATGCCAAACATGTATGGACACGCCAAACATGCACATCTGTGACACCACACACCGCACAGCTAGATGTTGTGTTGTGTTGTTCCTGTGTGTGCTGCTCCACTTTTTTTTCTGCAGTTTTTTTTGACCCCAGGATATCCAGGGGTCAAAAAAACCCTATAGAAACAAAAGCGGAAGAGCACACACACAGGGAGCACGCGCCATTCAAAAGCAGAGCTGGGCCACCCAGAGCCATGGTCTGGCTGCCAGGCAGGCTCCACATGGCAAAATTACCACCGCTGCAGCCCCAGGAGGTCCCCAGGACCCCAGATAAGGCTGGTAGGGCCAGCACAGTGCTGGCCCTTTCCTCCCCTACCCCACCTGGGGTAACTTGCTGTTCACCAAAGCGTGCATGGCACAGGTGTTCCCCTGGGACAATTAGCAGTGGCGCAAGGTGCGCCACTGCTAGTTGTCCCTGGGGAACCAAACATCCATGCATGTCTGGATGCAGCCAGGGGGATTATTTTGCTTCTCTGTCCTTAGCAAAAAAACCCCACTATTATTAACTATCTACACTCAATTGATCTTTATTAAGAGCTTTGGGATCTTTGGATGGAAGATAAAATACAAGAGCAACATGTAAGATACTGTAATTGAAAGCAAGCTCAAAGCTCAGGTTTAAAATGCTAGTATTTCAGTTTGGACACAGTGAGCATGTCTACACAAGACATGTACTATGGAGTACACTAATTGGCACCTCAGTAAACATATCTGAATCTATACGTGCTAGAGTGTAGGCTGGAGTAAACAAATACACTCCACAGCAGGGTAGTACTTGTAAATACTTTTAACATCTTTACAAATACAACCCTGCTGCTGAGTTTTTTACTCTACAGCAGTGCTCATGTAGACACTGACCTGGCTGGCTGGGGCATGAGGGTGCTTCAGCGCAGGGGCTGCCTGCTGTTAAGTCCCACACCGTAGCACCCTCATGCCCCATCCAGCCCCTCCACAGCATGTTGAGCTGAGTTGGAGCAGGCACAAGCTAGCAGATCACTGCTTGTGTTGACCCCAAACCTCCTGTCAGCCAGTGCTGCTCTGACCCATCTCTATGTGCTGTGGTCCTGGATGCATGTGTAAACACAGTGCCCAGGAACAATAAGCGCTGGAATTTATTGCATCACATTAATATGAATGTGCAGACATGCCCAGTTTTTTCTGTCTAATCTCGATATAACTCAATTATGCATGCATACATGTCTGTATTAAAAATAGAAAGAGCATCCCAGGAGATACAAGAACAAGTAAAACTTGATAGCAGTGGCCATAGTCTGGCTGCAGGAGTGTGTGTGTGGGCAAGGCATAAGCAGACAGCTTTCTAATTGTTTTCCACTGCCAAACTAGTGCTTAAATATCAAATTTATATACAGGCACACACATCTACATGCTGCAATATATGAATATGGCAGCAATAAAAACCTACATTACTGATGTACTTACTGATTTGGGGGGTTATAGCAAACACATTGATTGTCTGAGAAAGGTATTACTGATGCTGTCTCTAGCAATAGAACTGGATCCTCAGGGATGACAACGAACTTGAGTGAGCGGCTGTAGAGAGTAAAACAGATGCAGTGATAGAGCAAGCATTAAAAATTCTGGCTTTGAAACATGGCTAGAGTCAGTAACATATCATTTATCGAATCCATAATCTACTATAAAGTAAAGCCATAGAAGAGAAATCTCAGCTTTAGGTGTAGTAGATTCACTATTCACATCTGCTACATTTATAGCAGGGTAGTCAAACATACAGCCCACAAAGTCACCACCAACAGCCTACTGACAGGCTAGGGAAACTGAAAGTATGGCTAGGAAGAGCATGGCTTCCCATAAAAATTGGAGGTCCACAAACCTTGATGAACATGGCAATCGGCAGCGGGGGGATAAGTAAAAGCTTTGCCAGAACAGCCCCATTCACCTTAAGCCACCTGGCCTACTGCCATCACTGCTTGTGTTGTCTCACTGTGGGCACATCTACATGAGACATTTACGGCAGAGCTGCATAATTAGCTCCACAGTGAAGTCTCAACATTTACACGTGTGGCTCTATTAAGCTGTAGGAAACTAATTTAACTCTGCCACAGGTTAGTACTTGTAAATACAAGTACTACTGTGGCGCCATTCTTTAGTGCACAGCAACACGTGTAGACACTGACAGGGTTGGCTGGGGCATGAGGGTGCTTCAGTGTGGGTGCGGCCTGCTGGCTAACCCCATACTGGAGTGCCCTTGTGCCCCAGCCAGCTCCTCCACAGCACATTGAGCTGGGTCAGAGCAGCCCCAGGCTGGCAGACTGGCCCCTGGCCCCTGCCAGCTGGGGCTGCTCCAACCTGGCTCAGTGTGCTGCGGTCCCAGGTACACGTGAAGATGTAGTGCCTGGGAGCAATAAACTCTGGTGCAATATGTGCCAGATTTATTGCTCCATGTTAATAGCACTTGTAGAAGCACCCAGTTACACTTACTTTTAACTGTGGTTGAGAATGAGACTGATGATACAGTGAGACCATTCTAGTCAGAACTTGAAAGTTTATTAGAATATGAAAAAGCAAAGACTTTTTTGTATCAATAAAGATAATGCTTTCATAGCCTTGGATTCAGGGAAGAAACAGGTCCACTGGCCAGGCTTCTGTTCCCTTGGGGACTTGAGTTTGTTTGCTGAGCTTGGGATAAATCCAGATTTTGACATCCAAAATGTAGAAGTCCAAATTTCCTTCCAGCCTATGCCTAATATTTATAGATGGCTGGCTAATGAATAATCTCTGATTGGTTTTATTTAAATGTCTTTGTTTCACTGAAATTTTTTTAACTGGATTGAACCAGATTTCTGGTGGGCCTGGAAGGTGTCAATTAGTTGGGATTTATATCCCTGCAGAAGCAGCAAAATGGAGGCTTCCTTATCTCCTTTCCCTTCTCATTGTGGAATGCTGTTAAAAATTAAAATTGTCTGGTACTTCTCCATGGTCTGACAAGGCTGCTTTGTTTTTACAATATAAGCATTCTAACAAAAATGCATCTATTACAGCAAAATAACATTCAATGCATTTGGCTACATTAATTACTATTTCTAATTATTTTAAGATGCAGCTAGGATATAGAGTATTTGGATTATTTGATGCATGGTTCTTTCCCTTTTAGGCCTTGTGCTCAGTTTGATAGTGCTTAATTAAGCATGTGAACGGTTTCCCTTTGTTTGCTGACCAAGCTAGTTGCTACATCTGCAAAGATTCATGGTACTGTCACTCAGATACAGGTATTTCAGAACTTCTGCTTTAGCTACACGTCTTCAGCTTTGGCTTAGGTCTCTGGCCAAGTCTGGCAATAATGTACCTATGGCTTATGCTTCACAAGCCCATATACAGGCTAGCCTACACCATGGCTGTTGTCACCACTGCATCCCCCTTTGCCACTGCTGCCATTGTCACTGTTGCCACCATTGCTGCCTCTACCCTGTGTTGTGGACCACATCCAGTCTACAAGGAGCCCCATGGTCTGGATATGATCCGGGACAGGGGTTGAATTTTATCCCCCTAATTTACATGATTCTTGTTTGTGGCTGATATTATTTGTGGATAGTTAAAAGCCAGCATTCTTGTTGCAAGCCAGAAAGGGTTACTTTAAATGTTTCTAATGTTCACAATATAAAGTAAGCAAAGCAACTTGGATGTGTCTGTAATAAAAAACTAATATATTTGAGTGGTGAGAAATTCTGCAGTTTTTTTCTTCTAGCTCATGTGATATTTCATCTCCTTTACAGGGAGAACAGATGACAGTGTCATAAACTTGTCTTATGAACAGTAAAGGTCCAATCCTGCAAGGTAGTACATGGATTGCAAGCTCATTGAAACAGACAGATAGTAATGGTAGTTAATAATGGAGCTCAGAAGAAAAGAATAGTCCACTCATTGGCAACTTCAAAATTAAGAAAAAAAAAGGTTTCCAAGAACAAAACATTTCCATCTAAATGTCTAAAGAAATATTTCATTTAGCATCAATTAAAATGCTTTGCTCAGATCTGAAAATATTAGAGCATTTTTTTAATTAAACATGGTTCCAAACTGAGGGGGGAGGGAGGGAATCAAAATACTTCATATACAAATGTCAAAATTAGTGTTTGAAATATTGGGCAATTTTTCTTTTTCCCCCAAATGAAAGCAATCAATAGAATGTACACATAAGCATTTTCTTCAGACTGGCTAAAGAAAAAAAACCATGTAGAACTTGGCTAGGTTATCATCAAAGAGGACTCATTCTAATTCAATGAACTCAAAGGGGCACTCAGATTTCCTTTGGAGTTTGAACAGTATCGCTATTAGGCTTTCAGTGAGGACGTAAAATTAAAATACATCTTAGTGTAGTTCCTGCTGCTGTTCTTTTTTCAGCTACCCTGTTCCATTGCATCTTTGTATGACTGACTATATTATACTTGCAGTACCAATTAATGCCTTTGCACTCCATTGCAAAATAAATAATTTGCTTTGTTGATGTTTACCTTAATATGAATTTTTTCTTTAGTTTCTCTAGTCGACCATCAACAGAATAGAAAAAGCTTGGTAAGAAATACTGAGTTGTCTGTAGAATTTTAATCAGTATCGCATTATAAGAAGTGATATAAGTTCAACTCTTTATTTTATTTTTGTTACTGAAATGAGAGTATCTTGTTTCAGTAAAATAAAAACCATTTAAGGTGATTTGGGTTTTCTGCAGTTTTGTTTGAGAACCATTTTCTGTATCTAGAATAAAAAGGTTTTGTATTTCTTTTCAACAAAATCTCTTAAAGGCTAAAAGCTGCCCTTTGAAATCAACAGTAATAATAATTTATTTTCTTGAAATAAGTGTTTTATTTTTCCCAGTGGAAATTAAGTGCATGGCTACACTGCCTTTCCTATTTCATCATATTTCTTCACAATGATGCTGCCAGAAATACAGAGCTCGAAGCACTTTTGAGACATATTCCCCATCAAAACAACATCATTGCTACAATCTATGGGCTTTATCTGAAATAAATAGGAGCTTTCATTGATGATGGGAATATATTTAGAGAATATAAATTTAAATTAAAAGTTGTTACTAGTTTGGTGAACTTTCCTGGCTAAAGGACCACTTTTACTACCACCCAGTGAGTGCACACCTTACTCTATAAGCGTTTGTTAAGTAATTATTTTTCAGCTTTCCTGCAAAACCCTGTATACCAGGCGAGTAGCACAGAGCCAGATCCAGCCCATGGACTCCATCCTCTTCCCCCTTCCTCTTCCCCAATGTACCTGATCCGGCAGCTGCTCCAGCCAGTCTGGGACTCATGTTGCATGCAACACAGATCCAGGAACAGCCACAATGAGTGCTGCATGTGGCACAATGTGATCAGAGCAGGAACCACACTGAGCTTGGTGGCCACTAGACCTGTGTGAAGTGAACAGCATTTGATTCAGATTTGGCCGATTCGGAGGAACAGTGATTCAATTAAGTGATTTGAATCACTGTCCCAATTCGACTTGGCCTATTCGAATCCAAAGATTCAGCGCCAATTCAGAGATTTGGCCATAGACTAAACAGGCAGCAGTTATGACCACACTGGACACAGCTGCCTCCAGCAGGTAAGTCTGTTGTGGTGGGTGGAGGGAAGGGGTGTGGATGAGGGGGCAGATCAACACTCCCACAGCAAGGGAGGGATTAGGGCTGGGGCTGGGACAAGCTGCCAGCCAGGGTGGGGGGTCACGGGACTCAGGGAGGGGGGCTTCCGCCACTGCATGCCACTGTGTGCCACTGGTCTGGGAGGGCATGGAAATGGGCATGTACCCCCAGATCTACGCAGGGCAGGCTGGGCCGGGCTGTGCTCTGGATGGGTGGTGGAAAGCCCCGGCCCCAATCCCTCCCTCGATGTGGGGATGTTGATCTGCCCCCTCACCCCACACACACCCCTTCCCTATTCCCTCCACCCACCACAACAGACGTTCCAGCTGGAGGCAGTTGCGTCCAGCGCAGTGAGGACTGCTGCCTGTTTAGTCTATGGCTGAATCTTTGAATTGGCACCAAAGCTTTTCTGGATCAATTTGGAGGCTTCCAATTCAATCTGGACCTTTTAATTGGTCTCCCAATTCGATTTGGATTTGGAGATTCGGTCACTGAATCGGGCTGAATGTCCTCTGAATTGAATCGACTACTGAAGCTTTATAGTGGCCACCCCATCCAGCCTGTGCTGCATATGGAGCCCATCCCAGAAGTCCCGGGGCTGCACTGCATGCAGTGCTTGCTCTAGCCAGTGTGAGACCTAGTCTGCATGCAGTGCCTGTGAGTGCAGGATCCCTGGACTTGCTTCAGTGGGCACCATGTACAGCGTGCATCCCAGAGGTGTCATATGTAGCACAGTCTGGCCAGGGCAGCACCATGTGCATCACAGCTTCCACTCCGGCCAGACTGCACTGCACATGACATCCATTCTGGTCAGTCCAAGGCCTGTGCTATTCATCACAGGTCCAAGACCAGCTGGAGCAACTGCCAGATCAGATATGCTGGGGGAAAGAGAGAGGGTCTGTGGGCCTGATCTGACCCACAGACTGGCCCCATGGTAGGGGCACACACCATGCTTCATGTAGGTCAGATCAGACCCAGGGAAAGCACAAAGACCCAGATGGCAGTGTCCCACAAGCCAAATGCAGGCCATGGACCATATGTTTGACACCCCTACTATACACATATATTTCTTGTTGCCTGTCACAGGGCCATTACTTTCTAATGGCTCAACTTATTCTGCAACAGAACTTTATAATATATTTCCTTAAAAAAATAGAATTTCTTTTTCTGTATTATACTTGATCCACATTTCTAAGTCTTACTGTGTATGAGATGGTGCATAGAATGTACTTGTCTGTGCATACTTACCATACTTCTCTATAGCATTTACAGGCAAGAAGCTTTCAGAAATGTCTACATCACCTCTATCCCAGGGTCATTGCCAAGAAACATGCCACTCATACTCATTGATTGTGTGCCAAATTCTGGAAATGAACCTGGGTAGGTGGCAGGAAATGTGTCTGAAATAGCCTACGTGTAGCAATAGAGGATACATTTGAGGACTCTGTAACCTGACTATATTTCCTCACTTCCAGGATTTGGTAGATGCCAAGTAGGAGCAAGTGTTTTTTGGCAATAGTCCCAGGTGTAGTGTAGTTGTGACCTTATCCCTGAAGGTGCCTTTGAGGATTACTATGTACAAACAATAAGTACAAGGAATTAAAATATGTAATTAGCTTTAACTTAATGCTTGTAATTTTGTGCTTTTAATTACTTGTGTATGCAGATGTCATGATTTTCCTGATGCTAAGGCTAGTTATTATTATGCACAAGAAGTACATTAAAAGAATATTGTTAATTTTGCCAAGTCAAGCATTGTGATTTTAAGGATGCCAAAATTCAGGTTGCCTGGGCAACTTTTATGCACTTTGTGCATTTTCTCCAGTGACTGTATTATGTAGTAGTCCTTTGAGCAGAAAGAAGAAGGTAGGAGTTCCTTCTCCTAGAGCAGAGAGGCATACTCTCTTTGGCCCAATGAAGCTTTACTTTTTTTTTTTTTTTTACGGAAAGTGGAATAGACAGAAAATAAGGCCTTAAAACTGGCCACGTCCCAGAATACCATGGTTGTTAAAGCACTCTTTTGGGAGATGTTGGTTTGAATCCCTTAAGGGACCGAAAGGAACTGAACATAGGTCTTATGCATCCTGAGCGAGTGTATGCTCTAAGCACAGAGGTATTATATAAAGTGGTCCCAAAAGCAAACAGTGACCCTTTCCCCATTTCTTGAAGGACATCACTTAGACGTTTACTTCCAGGAGAAGTTTCCAGGCTGTCGATCAAAAGGGGAGAGAAGTGTCTCAGTGGCCGTGTCTACATGAGACACTGACTGTGCAGTTGTTACTGTGCATTTAGTACTTGCATACCCAGGTACTAAATGGCTGCACAGTAACTGGTATTACTGCACCGTAGCATCTCCACACAACTTTTGTGGTGATGCTGATTGCACAGTAACTCGTTACTACTGCGCAGTAGCATCACATCAGAGTTCATACCCTGCAATCCTACTAGTAGTAATGAAATACAGCACAGTAGCATCTCATGTAGACATGGCCATTAACACTAAGATGCCATAGCTCCAAAAGTGGGGGAAGTTAAGTCACGCTTCTGGATCTCTTGCATTCTTTCTTCGCATTTAAACTCAATGTATACCTCAACTCACCTTGTAGAAGTTGTGATCTATCTATTTATCCATTTAGCCATCATCCCTGTTAGTAAGAAACAGTTATGTTTTTCTCTATCTGTCTATTATAAATAGGCACTTTGCCATGAAGCATGATGCTTAGGTAAACTCTTTCTGCTTCCTCCATAATTAAAATTAGAAATCTCATGTTGGCCTCCTTTGCCAGCTTACATCTTTATGAATCATGTATATGTAATTGGTTTGGACTAAAGCTTCATTGCATTCTGTGATAGGAAGAGAAATTCAAAATATATGTGACGTGAGTAATACAATTTCAACTCAGGCTGCGTCCTCAAGTAGAAATAAAATATATTTCTGATGTGCTGTCACAGAAAAGGAAAGTGTGCCTGTCTTGAGTACTTTGCTAAATGTACATGAAAAGAATTATGATACCAGAAAACTACTGAAACCCACAAGCAAAATTTGTCTTCTGCTGCTGTCTAATGTGTGAAAGCGTAAATGTGACACGCTAAAATACTATTCATGCAAGAATCTTATAACACAGAAGACTACATTTCTAATGAGAGATTTTGTTCCTGTAGCTTCAGTTTCAATGTTGCTTACTTCAAAAAGCAACCATAACTGTGGAGCCTCCATAATCGTAAGGTGGTATCTAGTTGTTCAGCTAAAGCAGCAAACCTGGAACTGAAGCTATCAGGACACTACAGGGCTTTCTCTCTCTGTCACTTTAGAGACCCTGAGAAAGGTGACAAAGGTGAGGTTTGCCTCATTGGCATATTTCCAGGCTTGAGTCCTGCAGGAATGGGTAAGTGGGACTTATTTTTCAGTGGTAGTCTTGAGAGCAGTTTGCAGTCAGTGCAGATGTACCCATAAAGGCCTTTCTGTATTTTTAGACTGAGTTTATGGGTTTTTGTTTGTTTGTTTGAATTAAGCACTGGCATTATCATTGTAGTGATTGGTTTGGTGGTCTTCTCACACCCAGCTAAGCCACTGTTTTATCCAAGTTTTTACATTAGTGACTAATCTCAGAATACCTGGCTGCCAATTGACTATGACTCATAGCTTGCTCACTTCTTCAGCAAGCATCAATTAAATCAATTTTCTCTACTCTCCCTATTACTGTGCAAAAGAGCATCTAGGAGTCTGTTACTTTGTAAAAACAGTTACTGAGTCCCTCATGCTATCTCTTGGATCCTTTGGACATGGGTCTCCTAGTGTCATTTCAAAATGTAACAGAGGCAGAAGAAGAGGCCTGTTTTGCAAAATCATCCTCCTTGTGTCATATAAGTAGCTTTTCATTAGGTCAGATGTCTGCAGGGAGAAGGTTATGAAGATGCATGCACTGTGTATATTGTTCTCCACTATTAATTCACCATACCCACCTCACTGTACCTTCATATGGAATTAATGAAAAAGTTAAAGTAGCTACAAGCTATATTCGTGTTTCAGCCCTGTCTTCTGGGTCCTTTGCTCCTATGAGTGGCCCTAAAAATGGTTAATGGAATGGCCTCTGGTAACAGGGTCCTAATGGAACGTAAAGACAAGGTTTCCTTAAAGATGGAGATCTACAGTGTGAAGTCTCATGAGGGTAGACCTACACATTCACATTAGGGTTGAACTACATGGGAGAACTCTTGTAGAGTTTTCCTACTTAGCTTGCTCCTGTGGCTTCTCCCATGGGAACTAAATGGTCAAATGTGGCTATGAGAAAGATTATTTACAGATCATTTTCATGTACAGCTACAGTGCCCAAGTGGTAGGGCCGAGCATAAGGACATTCCATTTGCAGCAGACATGATAGGAATCTTTCCTCAAAGTCTATCCAATAGGACAAAAGCAACTCCACAGGCATTGTTGTAATTTAGAGCTTGGGATAGACCTCATTTAGACTTCATGTCATTTTGTGTAGGTATGCAGTATTTCTCACTTAATCCATTATTAAGAAATTTTCAAATGGCCATTAAATATAGTTTGAGAGAGTACTTCAACTTTAAAATTAATTACCACATGTAAACCAGTCCCTCTGTAAATTCACTCCATCATTATCATGTTCAGATTGAATTTGCCTTAGAAAAACCTTCATTATATGGGGTACTAATAAATCTAATGACTACCATGAGCTGTTTGTTAATCCTCCTAAAGTAAATTAACTCTTATTTAGAATTAAGCTCACCTATTCATATAATACCAATCAGGTAAGAGGGAATTAAATTTGTAAGGGAACCTGTCAATGGATTTTGACTCTTCATATGTATCAAACAGAGTGAGCAGGTGGTATCTGTGAGCTGTGAAAAAAGGAAGGCCAGTTGGTGCCAATTCCCAGTGAGCAGCCAGACTCGTAGTCTTTTTCTTTTGCAGAGTTTATACAAAAGAAAATCAAAGGCCACAGCACATGTGACCTAAAATACATAATACAAGTTGCAACAAGGGAAGTTTAGGTTAGATACTAGGAAGAATTTTCTCACTAGGAAGGTAGTAAAACACTGGAGCAGGTTACCCAGAGAGATGGTAGAAGTTCCATCCTTGGAGGTTTTCAAAACCTGACTAGACAAGACTTTGGCTGGGATGATCTAGTTGGGGATGGTCCTGCTTTGAGCAGGGGATTGAACTAGATGACCTCCTGAGGTCCCTTTCAACTCAAATTTTCTATAATTCTAAATAATCATTTCTTGGCACATAAAGAACCAAAATGGGAACTGTCTGCTTTTGGGACATACCGCTGCTCATTGAGTACATCTGCATGAGACGCTAACAGTGCAGTAGCCTAATAATACTGTGCACTAGCCCATCACAGCACAAACAGTGCTAATACACTACTGCACAGTATTATTAAGCTACTGCACAGTAGCATCACTTGAAAAGCATTCACAGCCACTACTGTGCAGTTGCTCTGGTTACTGCACATTTATTTAGCACTTGATTATGCAAGTACTAAATTAAATGCGCAGTAATAACTTCACATTAATGAACATGTAGCTGTGCCCACAGTTATTCAGTCATACATACATACATACACACATAGACACACACACATAGACACACACACATTTGTGTGTGTATGTATATACGTGTGTGTGTGTGTGTGTGTGTGTGTGTGTATACATACATACACATATACATATGTGCCTATATATAGGTATATCTATATCTATATCTGTGTATGTATCGATGTGGAAAATGCAGAATACTCTCTCTCTCTCTCTCTCTCTATATATATATGTATATACACACACACCTACATCTATATATTCATATATACACACACTAGCCAATTGCCCATCAAGAATGACCGGGGGAGGGGAGGGGCAGAGGGGGCTGAGATGGAGTGCCACCACCTAATGCCCCATGCTGCCAGTGTTCTGCCTCTTGCAGGGAGCGGGTCTGGTTCTCGACGCAGCTTTGGAATCATGGCAGCGCTTCTCCGTGTATGGAGCACTCTGATTGGCTGTTTCCATCAGCCAATCAGAGTGTAATTAAAATATTATGGACAGACAGACAGACTTAAGCTTTTATAATATTAGAATGTATGTATATTGTTAAGGGAACACAGTGGCAAAGTAGTTAAAGTATCTTGCTATGGCTGCTCTGGACTCATGCTAAAGATTGCCCTAGCTCTAGATGACCAAGCTGTAAATGGATTCATGTTCATTCAGGATGCAGAGTCAAAGGATGTACTACCAACTAAAGAAAGTGGTGTATCTTAACCACACTAACACAATGAGCTATTAAGCTCAGGATGACCTTTAATTTGACTTAACTTTGAGAAAAATGTTATTACAGTAATCATTTTTAGATTCATTTTCCTTGGGTACTATCCACATGAAGAGAGGAACAGATCCAATAAAGGAGTTGGGGGTCAAAAAGTGGAAACCAAATCATGGTGTTAGACACGAAGGCTCCATATACACTGCATGGGAAGAACAGAATTAAAAATATGCTTAGCAGGAAGCTCTTGTGGAGCTAGCTAATTAAAGCCAGTGGTATGTCCAAAATTCCTGATGTTTTAGGAGCCCCATCCTGACCACAGTCCAAATTATTTCCTAAGCATAGACACCAACAGCCATTTTTTTTCAAAGAACAGCAGCTTGGTAGGTCAACACCAGCCATCACAAATCACTTTTTTTATATAATACCCTAGTGATTAGAAAATTCATCCAAGAAATAAACTACTTGGGTTCAACCCCTGCCTCAGCTTCAAATCTTCTACCATCCATCAATTTTCAGACAAGTCTGTGGCCAGTCTCCGTGTGCTGAAACTGTGTCACTGTACAGAAAAGAATGCAATACTTATTGTACTATAGAGAGAGTGTAAGAGGGAAGACATCTCTTATAAGTTAAGGCATTCGCCCAAGAGAGGGGAGTCCTGGGTTATGATCCATAATTCAAGGCCTGTTTCCAGATTTTTACATTAAATAGTCATTGGATAAAATTCATAAAGGGAATGGCACAGACTACTGATATCTTAAACATATATATTATACATATAATATATAATGTATATGTATATAGATGTATATGAGTAATATATCATAAACTATAGTTTCTATATAAATATATATACATATAAATATATTTATATGTATTATGTATAGATATTCAAGATATCAGTGGTCTGTGCCATTCTCTTTATGCATCTGCGTGTATATGTATGTGTGCATGTGTGTGTGTGTGTGTGTGTGTGTGTGCACGCACACACACACCCTTGAGAAAACCTCATTAATTTAAAGTCACCAAAACTGTAATTTCGAAAGAAACAGATTTGAAATGAGAGCACCCTTACTAATTTGCATATATGCAAATTAGTGCGGTAGACACAGGCTTAGTTGTGCAGGAGGCCGTGCAGCTGTTAAATAGAATGTTAACAGAAAAACCTGGCTGTATAAGCACTGTTTCAGTTTTATCTTTTTGTAAACTGCTCGAGTTTTAGCATAATTATTTGATAAACACACTCTTGAAACATATTTCTACGCATGTTTATGCATAGCTCAAGCTATACAAGATAGTAGTTCAAAGCCAAAAGGCTTGTGACTTACAGTATGATTCATGGGGTTGGGTTCCAGCAGAGTCAATAGTGTTTAAAGCCACAGTGACCTCCACAGCCCAGCACTCAGTATGTGTGTTTGTACTCCAGATACCCATCACAAAGGATCCATGTGCTTGTCCCCTACTCATTATTGGAACCAGGCATTCTTGTCACAAGTCCTGGAATGTTCCAAACATTTATATGCAGACAAGGCATGGTGCCACCTGGTCCAGCTCCACCCCATTATGTGTGGGGCCATACTGGTCACGTGATGGGCCAAAGGAAGGGTCGACAGAGCCTCTCATGTGCATAGACATTTGGTGATGTTTGCTGGACATTTAAGGCTGGTAAAAAAATAGAAATAATTGAAAATGAGAAAAATAGGCACTGCTTAGTTGTGAGTGTGAAGAGGAAGTTGAAGTCAATGTAGTAGTTCACTATGACTTGAAAGAGTTGGCACTGAGGGGGACAGAGCATGATGTTTTATTCAGATGGGCTGCACTAATCTAACTTTATGGTAGGTTCCCACTGGCATATTTAATAAACATGGATCCTGGCCTTGGGCTAGGTGCTCAATGAGCTTGCTTAATGTGGGCTGCATTCAACCAACTTTGTAGTTGGCTCCCATGACTGAGCATGTGCTGCCTCTGGCAACAGTTTAGTGATAGACAAAATATTTAATGGTCCAAGAAACCAGAAAAGGACTTCAAATTTCAAAGTACCCATATTTTGAATTATCCATATCCTAAAGCGTACAGAAACCTATCCTTTCAGCTGGGGAATGAAAATAGGTTCAAAGTATTCCATCCTTTGAACTATTCAGTATCAAACTAACAAGGTTTTACTCTGTGTCTGTGTGTGCGAGTGTGTGTGTGTGTGTGTGTGTACACGCCTCCATATATGTACATATGTATGAATTACCTTTGTGAGCAAAAGATGCAGAAGAATAAGGCTAACACTTTGCATGTGACCTTTTGTAGCACCAGTAAAACATTTGCATTTGACAATCCACTAGGTTCACTTCATAACCTGGTTATTTTAGTTTTTGGGACATAAAGGACAAGGCAACATATTTTTTTAAAAGAAAAAATAGTAGCTTTGGAATAACAAGCCAAACACGATCATAAGCCTGCTTTATAGATAGGTTTGTGCTAAGGCAAAGAAACAACAGGTCATTATGATGCAAATCCCAGAAAAATAAAAAATGTATAGACATCCAGTTGACTCTCCTGTGCATGTGAAATTCACTCACGAGTTAAGCTTTCCAGACTGGCTCTTTATTCTCAGACAACATAATATGCCAGTCTGCTTTTCTTCAACAGTTTTACTTTGCAGTTCAGCCCTCATTGCCAGTTTACATTGTAATGCAGTTTAATGCAAAAGCTTCTTGAAGCAGAAAACATTTAGACCTGGCATCTCAGTCAGGGTTTTGGAAGCTAATGTTAATTTAATCCAGTGAATAAGTAGTATAGCTACACATACAGAATGCATTCTGCTTGTGCATGCTATAAAAGGGATTTTGTGATTGTTAAATTGCCACTGGGAATGCAGCTTGTGTTTTTATTATCTTTACTGTTACTTTGTCAGGTTTTGGGGTTGGCCTTTTTTTGCTTTATTTTGCTTTGTTTTTCCTGTCTCTTGATATTACTACTCATTTCCTTACCTTTTGAGGGCTTGTAATTTTTTCTGAAGCAATAAACTAATTGCACAGCTAATAGACATGTCCAAGGGCAGCCGTTATGTCAAGGGTTTGCCAAAGCTGATTAGCTACATCCTTGCTGCACCTGAAATGCTAACAATTTTGGTCAATCTAGAAAAATGATATTCTTCAGTGTGAGGCCATTAGACCTGTAGAGTCATTCAAAGTCAATATAAATGTTTGTGTTTGTTTTGTTTTAAACAAGAGGGGGGGTTGCTATTTACTAATATATATATATATATATATATATATATATATTAGTAATGTCACTGTCTCTCTCTCTCTTTCTCTCTCTCTCTCTCTATATATATAGAGAGAGAGAGAGAGAGAGAGAGAGAGTGGCATTACTAAATATATTTTAACAAAATTTTTCCAACCCCATTTCAATACCAGTTCTGAATTGTGATTTCTGAAGATGAAACAAATATTTAAGGTGCTCAAAGAATTTTACTAATCTTAATTAACTAAGGTAGGTAATCAGCAGGATAGCTGTAGGGAGTCAGATAAGCTGGGCTCTGTTCCTAGGTTTATCATCAACTTTCTGTGCAGCTTTGGATAAATCACTTCTAACATCTCTATGACTCTGAAGATGCACCTTACCTGACACAATGCAATGTCATGCAGAGATATCCAAGTTAATGTGCTTACAGACACTGTGGGGATCAGAAGAAATATAGTCATGTTACTGGAAGCAAATTCATCTGCTGAGAAGCAAAGTATATTAGCCCAGGTGGATTGCCACACTAACATATCTATACAAATACCAGTAATCAAACTAACATATACAGCTTGCTCAGTTCTCTCTCCACAGGGCTGATTAAGCCAAGGTCACATTTAAATAATTAGCACTGCTTCCAGCAGATCTGATTCTGATTCCTAATCCAGTGTTCTATTATGTAGATTATGGTCCATCTTTCATTAATGCTGAAGTATAAATACACAATACTAATTATGATGCTGGTCTTTGACTAAGCATAAGACTTTAGCTTATCCAGCCATCCACCATAATGACAATTTGTAAACATTAGGCTTTCTGTGAGTTTTTCCCTTTGAAACCAATATCATTATTATTCAAATTAATAAGAATGGCTTTTATTCCTTAGTTATCAATTTGATTATTACATTTGATTATTGAATTACCATAAATGTGCATGATGTTCTACAAAGTAGAGAAAAAAATGTCTGTCCTGCCTGAGCACTTTACAATTGAATGGCAGAAAGTCACAACACCATCTAAGCTACATAAATTCATAGATTTCATAGACATTAGGGCTGGAAGGGACCTCGGAAGATCATCGAGTCCAGCCCCCCGCCCAAAGGGCAGGACGTCAGCTGGGGTCATAGGATCCCAGCAAGATAAGCATCCAGTTTCATCTTGAAGGTGTTCAATGAAGGCGCTTGAACAACCTCCGGTGGTTGTTTAATGGAACCATAAAGTATGGTTCCATTAAACAAGGGGCTCTAAGAATCCATAGGGAACAAGAATTTATGGAAGAGGGGGCACATCTACATGAGATGTTTACTGTGGAGTTGCCTAATTGGCTCCACAGTAAACATCTTGGCATCTACTTTTTTACTCCACAGCAGCTGGCGTGACTGGCTGGGACACAAGGGTGCTTCAGTGCAGGGGCTGCATTCTTTCATGCCCCAGTCAGACTTTCCGCAGCACATTGAGCTGGGCAGGAGCAGCCCTGGTTTCTCAGGCTAACTCCCAGGGCCCCCCACCAGCTGGGACTGCTCCAACCCAGCTCAATGTGCTGCGGTCGCAGGCACATATTTCAAATGGCATACATGGAAGTAATAAACTCCAGTGCGATAAGTGCCAGAGTTTGTTGCTGCGCTCTAATTGCACATGTAGATGTGCCCAGGAAGACTTAAAAAAATTAAAATGTTAGAAAAAGAAGTGGGAGACTATTCCAAATATAAATGACAGCACAAAAGAAGAGCAATTTGGCATGTCTGGAATCTACTGAAAATGGGCATTTGACGGTTTAAGGCTTAACTGATTATGTTCTGTTGTGGAGAATGTTCTTTATGGCTCCCAGATAACTTAGTGAGTCTTATGAATCCCTTTTTACTTGAATAGTAATTAGGAATCTGATGGTGCTAACTATTTGTGTGACAAAAGACATCTATTTTAGGTTATTGAATAATGCAATGTTATTTCACTAGTGAAAACCAAGGAGACCTCCTTTTTCTCCCAGATTAGTAACGCAACCCCTACTCCTGAAAACAGGGGTGTATGTTGTAGCCGTGGTGGTCTAAAGACACAGGCAGATGAGGTTCTTTGGGTGAATCTGATATCTTTTATTAGACCAACTTAAATAGTTGAGAAAAAAATTTCTTAGCAAGTTTTCAGGTTTAAAAACCCTTCATCAGGCTGAGGAAGCCTCTGCAGTTGGTGTGTGCTCTTCCTGGATGGAATAAATAGTAAAGGCTTCTTTACGATTAATTCCATCCAGGAAGAGCACACACCAACTGCAGAGGCTTCCTCAGCCTGTTGAAAGGTTTTTAAACCCGAAAGCTTGCTAAGAAATATTTTTTCCATCTATTTAAGTTGATCTAATAAAAGATATTAGATTCACCCAAAGAACCTTGTCTGCCTGCTCCTGAAAGTACTCACATGAATTACCCATACTTATGCAAACACTGAAGACAGTACAGGATCAAATCATATATAGAAAGAACCTTCAAGCATCTGGCCCAGACTGTTAAACATATGAAGTGCTGCAACACCCCAGGTATAGGTGGCCTTCTGTCTAGTGGAATTGTTAGCCTCAAATTTGGTGCCAAGTTTTCCTAAAAGAAGCCCACTAGGTACTGAAGGAGATGCCTAGGCACGAGTGAAGCACACAGAGAAAGGGCAGGGCTTTGGCATCTAATCTAGTGTGTCTGGTAAGTACCTACTTCTTGTCAGGCAGGCACCTCTCTCTCCTAGGGCTTCTCCCATGAACCCGATCCTGGAGTTAGACATCTAAGCAAAGTCAGTTGCTTAGGTATCTATGCCTGGTTTCCTGTCCATGAAAACCAAAGGGAGAAGGCACCTAAAAATAGTGAATGGTCTAGTGGGTAGGGTACTAAGGTGAGGTATGGACCTGGAGGCCTTTGTTCAGTATCCTGGGTCTGCCTGATTACAGCAGGGATTAGAACCCACATGTCCCACATCCTGTGCTGGTGCCCTGATCACCAATGTGGAGTGAGACACGCATGATCCTTCTGTTATGTACCGCCCCCCCCCCCCCCCCATCAGTGACCAGCACCTGGCCCTTTTGCTACTGGGTCTGATAGGTGTTGGCCATGCCTACAGGACTGTGTCCTGCAAATGAAGCTTTTTTCCTACCTGTAGGCTTTTCTTACCAACTCATTGGTTGTGAGACTGCACCAATGCTGAGATGGCTTTGTTTATAGTAAATGGCAGAAAATTATATGTCCACATGATTTAGATGGCAGGTAAACAGGGCTTGAACGTATAAGAGGTGCCTAAATGTTGAATGTAGGTGTGTAAGTGGCCTTGAAGAACTGGACCTCTCCACACTAACCAGGGAGTAAAACAATGAATCCGTAAAAGAAAACGAACTGTAATCATAGTGAAAATATGAATTTGTTCTTTTTCTTCTTTGTTTGAAAAAGAATGTTCCTCGGTTAGTGGGGCACAACTATAGATAGGTAAAGAGCATGGACAACATTGTGTTAGTCAAAACATATGCCAGTTCACAGGTATGGAGAGTACCTCAGAAGTGTTTGGAGGATATGAATCAAAGCGTTACATTAGAGAGAAAAGGGAGATTGGAGAGCCTACATCCTAACTAATTCGGAGACAACCTTTCTCTCAGTTGTTTTTGAACCTTAGTAAATTGATTTATGGCAAACCTTTATAATACACTGTTCTCTGCTTTCCATCCAGGTCACAGTCTCGGTTCAACAAAGGTGTCTCGTGCACAGACGTTTCCCAGCTACACCTCAGAGCAGAGCGAGGAGCACCAGCAGTCCCTGTCGCTGTCTAGCAGCTATGGATTCAGCTACAGCTCAGGCCTCATGCAGTGACATACAGAGAGCAGCTGATCAGAGAGACAGTCTAGCCTGGAACCTGCCAGTAGGGTCAGGAAGTCACTTGCATCCTCAGCAAAAGACAAAATGTAGTGAAAACTGAGGCATATCAGCTCCGCTTGGATTACAATGAAGATTAAAAGCTGGAGTACAGCTTCCCGGAAGGAGAGGCTAAGTCTTTTATTTATTTTCTTCTATTTTCTTTCGTCCCCATATAAAAAGAAATAGAACTCCAGTTGTAAGAAAGTAATTGAAACAAATAAAATCCTGTTGGTGCGAAGGTTTCTGCATGACAGGACATGCCCATCCTGGGGTTGGAACATGATGACACAATATGAGGTTCTTGCCGTCCATCTCCATTGTCAAGTTTGCCTATCTCCACACTTGATGACAGTATCCACTTTTATATCCTGGTGGCCACTTATTGATTCCAGTCGGTACTGTAGACGTGTTACCAGTTAAACAGCATATAGATACTGCGTATGTTATCCTTAGAAATAAGCAAAGTTGTAATTCTAAAAAGGAACACCTTTTTAATCAGGCTCCCATAGCTACCATGGCTAGACAGATATATATTGCGGGATGGCAGGTTAACATTTCCTAATACATTGGAAAATAGAATTTGTTGCGTTAAAAGTAAGATCATTACCTAGTGCATATCTAACCCTAAGTTTCTAGGGGCAAATTGTGACCCCACTTGTGTGCACACAACTACCATGAATACCACCGAAATCTGTGCACACATAATTAAAGAGAAGGATCTGGCCCTGCAGAGTCACCTCTTCTGAAAAAATATTTAAATAGCAAAGTCTGCTGTTTGACAAATTGAAAAGAGGAGACGCTGTTCTTCAAATCTGGGCCGAGTTCTTCGGTGTCAATCTTACATTCCTCATTACAGACCAGGATTCTCAATTGTGCTATAGCTGAGTTCCATCCCTGTCCTTCTGGTTAGAGTTACTTTGGTTTTCTCAATTTATTTCCCAGAGAGGTTTGAGATGCAAACTGCATTGTGTATGTGGTCATGGATCAATTATCCATTTCACTTGAAAAGACTTGGAGTAATTCTAAATTAGAACTTTTTTTCTTTGAGGTGCATTTAACAAAAAACAAACACCCCCTCCCCCCCCCCAAAAAAAACCCCCAAAACAATAAACCATGCAAATTGGAATTTGGAGTTTGGGATTAGTAAGGGAGAACACTGAAAGCACCCCCTGAGGTGTGAGGAATGAGTTTTAGCTGTTCTGAAGAGTTCAATGTTCATAACGGTTATCAATTATTTATGTACAGTATGTGATGCTTTGAAATTTTTAAAACTGGAGAAGGAAAGATCTGCTCACTGTATTTTGTGTGAGGAGACCTTTTGCTCTATTCCTGGTGTAGAACGGATTGCCATGATTACCGAAGGAATTTCCATCATTTGTTTGTTAGGATTGGTAGAGGACGTGTAACAAGGAGAACCATAGACTTTTCCAAGTACACAGTTTTCTCTCTTGTAATTTAACTTGAAAAGGGTCATTTTTTATAAAAAGGTACAAAAGAAATGTCTGCTTTTGATTAAACCCTTATTGATATGGTATGCTCAGCTTCTGTCCAAACACTTTACAGGCTAACAGATTGTAGTCTTACACACGTCAGTGAACAGCTGCTGAATGAAAAAGGTTTGTGGTCTGTTTGAATGAATCAGTGGCAGCCTGCAACAATCGAGTTTATTTTTCTCTTTCTTTTCCTTTCTTTTGCTCTGTCTCCACCACTACCACCACATTTACAAATAGAACAGCTCCATCTATATAACATTTGGATGGGCTAACACCACAGTGAAAAATTACCACCCCACAGTCAACAAACTGCACCCATAGTGCACTCTGAGATGTGCCCATCAGTACAAATTCATCTGCACTTCCCTTTTTGAAAAGGCAATCATGTTGACATTTTGTTTCTGGGAGAATGTTTGCATTTGCAAAGAATACATGTAAAATTCAGCACAAAGGGTTGGATTTCCAGCATGCCAAATTTGTATCATTTGAGGTTCTGGCTCAATATTTTTACTTCTCTAAAACTGCAAATGCTGCAACTTTCTCACAAAATATGTATATTACGCACTTTTTTCCTCTAAGTGTCTTGGTGTGATTTTTGTTTTACATTTTGTCATCTCAAATATCACATTCATATGGTTTGCTTAGTGATGCAAAAACTTCTTACTTAATATTTATGGTCCAAAGTATAAGAATATGGCAAGATAAAAAACAAATACAGGGACACTGGAAGTTCTTTCTGGCCACATGTCTATATAATTCCACATCCTGTCTCTGGTGGTGGCCATTGCTTGTACTTAAGACGAGAAGATAAAACTCTACAATGCACTCTATTGCAGGGAGGTAGGATATCTGCTTTCTAACCCAGTTGGTGGCCACCTCTTCTAGTAATGCATGAGAAAAGCCTGTGTACTTTTAGCCTACACATCTGCATCATTCTGGGCTTGTAAATAACCAGATGTTATTCATAATAAAAGGATTAGCCACCTACAGTAATTTCATTAATTTGCCTTCACAATAATATACAGCAATAATTTTCAAACAGAGCATATATAAGTACTTGTAGCAATTTTTTGCAGCCACAGGTATGCAATTAATTCCATGATAAAGGATGGGAACTAGATTCCAAAATCTATTGAGAATCTGTTTTAACGAAAATAAACATGTAAAGAAGTTAGAGATAGAAGCAGAGGCACTTACAGTACCCCCATTAGTTGGAAATTGGACCCCTGAGAACCAGAGGCAGGTGAATAAATGAAGTGAGTTCATTATTTGTGCCACTTCAGAACAACAGATGATAACCACTTTCAAGGGCTTTATATGATATCCTCAGAAATGATCCTCAAAAAATGTACTTCCTAGGAGAACTGGAACTGGCAGGTAATACTTGAGGGTCTTACCAGAAACACTGCCTCGATGGAATTGCTTTAACATATACCTGTTCTATAAGATGAGTGAATTTTCACTGAGACACCTTTTGACAGCTCCTAGTGGTTTTGCCAGAAGGAAGACACCCTTTTGGCTCACTAACATGGTTGAGCTGCTGCCTAGAGACTACAAGGCTCCGTAAGGGACCTGGGGATCACAAAGATCCCTGTTCAAGTCTCGGCTTTGTTCATGTGCAAGATGCACAGACAGCAAGTCCCCTCCTAAACCAAGAGAAAAAGCACTCTAATTTCAGCTACATGGCTGTAGAGAGCAGGAGGGCAACGTGTCTTCAGTGGTACCCAGATACAACCAAGAAATGTAAAAGGTTACCAGTTTTAAAGCTGTTGTTTTTATCATGTTCTGGTGACATGAATACGTTAACTGTAATTTTAAACTTTGAGGATACCTGGGTGTATATTTGTCCCTGTAAACAAGTGGTGCACTGCATAGTTATGCCTTGTGACCAGAACATCTCAAATACTAACGTGCTAAATTGCAACACGCTGGTGTTTCTAAGCTATAGAATTCACTTAGGACAGGAAAGGAGAAGCAGGATGAAGACGAGTGTGATTTTAAGGCAGCAGAAGATCCTTAGAGTGCACTCCCTGTTTTGAAACACCTACATTTTGGTCATTATGTGTCACTTCAAATTGACTTTGAGTGCATCCTGTCCTTACGACAGAGCTTTTTGTCTGTCCACTTTCAAAAAGCTAAACATCTTACAATCTAAAACACACAGTGTTATTTGTAGAATAAGCCTTTGAGCTCTGTCTTGGACTTCTCAGTTCTGTTCCCAGTTCCACACCTGCACCCTATCCTAAGAGAATTTGGAGAGGAAGTGAAAAAAAGACAAACTTAACAAGAAAAAAAGATTTACAAATATGTTGGTAAAATAAATATAGGAATTAAATGTTGCCCAACTAGCCAGGGAAGCTGTTCTGTTTCATTCTAGCAAAGGTCTAATAGAGTTTGTAGCAAAAGTTTGCAATTGATAGCATTAAAATAAGCAGGAATTGCATAGTAAATAAAAAGCACACTGGTTTAATTGCTTTTCTTTAGCCCAGCCTGTTTTTACATGATACAGGTTTTGGGACTCAACATCTGAAAAATAAAGTTTTAAAGTGGTCTCTGCAGCAATAATTTATATACTTCAGCCTGCAAGCATCCTGTTTGGTTACTCATTTGGTGAGCTGTAGGCAGCCTCTAAGAACCTCTGTCTTTAAATCATGGGTAGTACCCCACCAACAGACATCCGTCCTAGCTTGCAGCAAACACCTATGTATGCTGGAGAGAGTTGCAATTCAGGTTTATTCCTTTATCAGCCTTGACTTTATCAGCACTTCGACAGGTGTTACTTAGCACCAAAAATGCTAGTGATTTCTGAGACGTCTATGCAGTAAGAACTGACTGAGATCTCAGCACAGACTACGGTTACCAGCATTCTGGGCTGGATTTTAATGAGTAACTAAAACCCGAAGGCTTGGTCTCCTATGACAAGATCTCAGACTTTTGAAGCACTACACTTTCTAAGATGAAATCCAGCATTATTAATATGCAACTATTCCTTCTAGTGAAGAAACCTCTCTCTGCTCATTTCCTCCTAGTTTTTAGAGTTTCTAAGCTTTTAGTCATTTTATAGCTTCATGCATACAAAAATACCCTTTCTACAAAGTTGAGAAATGAAAATCAGGGCATAGGAAGCAGGAAACCCTTATTTGATTATGGGAAGAGTGAGCTCCCACAGAACTGAAATGACTTTTCTTTAACAGAGCAGTGGCATTTGTTTTCTTTTTTTTTTCCCATAAGAATTTACTGGTCAACATACAAACACTAGGTTCCCATGACCCTTCCTGCCACCCCTCCCCTGTGCAAAATAAGCTTATATTTTGCTAGTAAAATGTAGCTGTATTGCACATTATTGCAGTGACACAGCTGTAGCGTTTGAACTATGAGATTAAGTTTTGATGCAACATATAAGTTTCGTGGATGCGAACTCTTCCCCTCCTGAAAACAATAGCTTATTCTTTTTTACTATATACAAGTCTTTAACTATTGATTGATTTTCTAAAAAAGTTGTATGATATTTGAACCACAAGGGAGTAAGCCAAATAAACACCTATCAGAATAAAATGAATGTTAAGGGTCACAAAGATACGAGAACCAGAGCTGATTATCTGACAGCTACTGAGGTAACATTAATCAGGTTGCCTCTGTAAGCCTAGCCGCTCAAAAACAATGAAGTCAAGGAAGAAAGGGGAACAATAAATAAGTCCACTTATTTAGGTATCAAAATATCCGGTTAGAAGTCTGGGTTTGATTTACCAGAGTGAAATCAAAGTTATGTTGAAGTTAATGGGTTTTTTGCCATAAAATATACTCTTCACTTTTTTTCTGCAGTTTATTCCTATATTTGATAAACTAAGTTTGTCTTTCAGTTGTGCCTTACAGCCTACTCGAGCTTAAAAGTGGGCATAACTGAGAAGAGATTTTGTCCTATTTCTTTCATTTCTCATTGTTTGGTGAGTATGTAAAAATGCTCCTGAGAAAGTAGTTAAGCCCTTTCTGAATTTCACACTGAACAGTATTGAGAAAGGTTACATTTTCGCCATATTCTTTTTATCCTGGTGTGTGGGAAGTGTCAGGAGAATGATTGAATACATTTGCATCATTCTGTGCTTGTTACAATCATAGCATTGTCAAGAAAATGGATATATTTTTCAGTGTTTTTTCCTGTAACCTTTTTTGTGATCAAAGTTATACCCCATTTTTAATGTACAATAAATTCTTGTTCTTGGCATATATTTCATTGTCTTGTAACAAAGACTGTTATAGGCACAGAAAATAGCACAAAATTAATCCAGTCTCTTGAGAATTTTACACCAATAATGAGAACAAAGATAGCATTTACACATCTATTCTCATCACTGCTCTTTCATGAAGAAGAGAACACGGTACAAAATAACGCTTTCTTTGTGTCAATATTAATACTGTAATCTTTTAAAGCTCTTCTGTTGACAGGAGGTGTTTCAGTTCTAGAGGTGCTTTTATAAAAGTTGTCTTGCATCTTCATACTATTTTAAGAAAAATAGGCAATGCAGAAAAATAGTATAATGGAATTATGCTAACCATTATACTATATATGTACTCGTGCTTAATTTATTGGCACTGTATCTTGCATCAAAAAGAGCACAAGAGCAAACAGTCGTGTTCTCAGGAGAAAGTAGTAGGGTTCTCAGAGAGGCAACAGAAAGGCTAAGAAGTATCACAGTTTAGGAGACATGAAACACATATAGTACTGTGGCCTGCAACATACTTCATTATAATGTATAGCTTAGACTATTGGAAGTACATTAGTGGGAGGTAAGAGCAGCACCTTATGCTCAACTCTGATCACAAGATAAAACTCAAGTAGAAGAATGTATAGCATAGGGAAGGTCAAATGAGTGCCCAAATTAGCCTTTTCAGAATACAACAGTAGCAATCCAGTTAAGGTGCATTGTTTAATCCAGATGCAAATCTCTCTCTCTCTCTCTATATATATATATATCTACACATATCTATAGATATATATATTTGCTGTATAAGTTATGGAATTCACTGCAGCAGTATATTAGTAAAACAAACAATTTGAAGCATTTCAGAAAGGATTAAACACTGAGATAAATAAAAATGGTGTCTGTGGTTATTATAGATTAAAAAATGCATACAGTGTGTTCAGTCCTCATGTTTTAGGCCATGAAATCACTCATAAATGAATTCTAGTGAAAATATGCCTTACACATTACAATTATGGGTTTTTACATCTTCCAGAGGATGCAGTAGAACTCCTAAAAAGTCTATCTTCTTGCCAACCTTCTTTTAGTTCTGAAAAAATGTGGTATTGACAGAATATATTTAAACAGAATTAAAATATATGCTAATCTACTTAAAAATATGAGAAAAAAGTGCTGCAAAATGTACATCTGTTTGTAGGTTAGCATGCCTAATAACCTAATGATCCCTTAAATCATGATATTTAATATTGTAAATTACTTAAAGTTTGCCAGAGAAATTGCTGTAACAGTCTAAATAAAAAATATATATCAACAACATTTTTTAAAAATGCTCTAAAATGCATTGAAACTGGCTATTTTGTCGTAAAAGGTGAAAATATGCTCTTTATTAAACATTGAAATGTATTGGGTACTTCCATTATCTCTTTCACCCTTGCACCTTGTTGGCTGGTAAAATGGCTATGCTTAAAAATTTGCCAATTGCCTTAGATAGCTTCATACATTTACCTTGGTATTCCAGCAATTTCCTATATTATGTATAGGGAAGTATAAGGCAATGCCATAGCAAAGATAGCAAAGTCATCTTTTTAACTAAAGGTGAATTGGTAGATTTTTGTAGGTATCGACCTACCAAAACAGATGCATCCCATATGAATATTTGTAATAAACACATTTTGCTAGCAGAATGTAATGGTATAATGGTGAATTTAATGGTAGAAGTCAGTTCAGTTTTATGAGTCCTGGGGATAGTTGCGAAATTTTGAAAATATTCCATATAATATTTTGGTTGGGATCTTCATTGGTAGAAAATTATTACATAGAGTTATTTGTTTCAAAATATATTGTATTGGTTTTCACTTTGCCCAAGGTCCAGGATTGAGGAGCTACCTGAGTTGTTTAAATTATAGCTCAGCTTTGATTAAGACATCAAGTAAGTCCCATTTTCAAAGTTATTTTGGTCCCTGGGCAGGAAATACTTTAGAACAAACTTGTCTAGGAGCAATGGGGAACGAATATAGCACGCATAGACCCTGGCACCACTTAGATAACCTAAAAGGTGAACCAGGCCCTGTATATCTTATAAAATTATTCAGAAATTGGAGGGAGTCATCTGATGAACATTGAAAGTCAGGGGGAGGGGCAGGAACAGAATTAATGGGCAACATGAAGTATGTACAAAACAGATTTCAGTCACAGCATTCAGCAAGGATGTTTGGGACCAGGTCCATGAAGGTAAATAGATGCCTAACTCAACCTCCCTTGAAGATCTGTGGCCAGATTCAAATCTGGTTTCAAATCTACACTTAGGCATTAGGGCCGCATCCAGACGAGCATGGCCGTGCGGTATGTGGAGCCGCAGACATGTCTGTGGTGCCACATATTGCACGTTCAGTTGTTCTTCACACTGCAAGGGAGCAGCAAGGAAGGTTTCTTTGACCCCTAGATATCCAGTGGTCAAAAAAAACTGTGGAGGAAAAAAATGGGAGCAGAGCACGCATGGGCAGTGTGCACCACTCAGAAGCAGAGCCAGGCAACCCAGAGCCATGCTGGAGCTGCCGGTCAGGCTCCACATGGCAAAAACGCCACTGCTGCAGCCCTGGGAGGCCCCCAGGACCCCAAGTAAGGCTAGTGCCCCGGGGTAAGTTGCTGCACGCCAGGGGGTGCATGGCATAGGCATTCTCTGGGGACAGCTAGAGGTGGCACAAGTTTGTGCCACCACTAGTTGCCCCTGGGGAACCAAACATCCACACCACACCACACCACACCAAACATCCACACCATAACCACTAACTACAAAGGCATGCATCCTTTTTGTCTGGCCCTGTGGCTCTTGCAGTCTTGCGCTCTGACTCCTAAAGTATAAGTACTGTAGCCACCTTAGTTCAGTAGTGCCAGTAAGCAATGTACTTTGCTCTACTGTAGGCTCCAAAAATTTGGGGTACCTAGAACCCAGGTCTCTCACCTCTTGTATATGCTCACTACTAGGTTATTGGGCAAAAGGTGGGCTCTTACTCATTTTAATACTATCAATGCAAGTGAGGCAGGTTCCAGCATGGCTAATGGAGCATGCCTTTCCTGGGGCCTAAGCAAAGTTTAGATGCCTCCCAGCATCAACAGGAATTACTACAGAGCTTCAGTAGCAGTTAGGCATGTAAGTAAAAAATTCTGTGACCATATAAAAACTCAAATGTAAACATGGAGGGAGTTTTGCAGTCCAAAGCAAAGGCATCTAAGAAATCTTATTTCACCTTTATGTTCCTCAGTTCTGCATCCACGTATACATAGCTGCATAAGCACAGTTTTTTCACATTTACACAGATTTTGGATCCTATTTTCCTCCTGTGTCTGCTCAAAAGGTGCCATCATAACCAATCAGCCATATAAGAGAAAAACTAGGTGCAAGTCTTCAACAGTGTGGCCAGAGAAGACTCACTGCTAGAAAAAGGTGGTTTCCATCTTTCAGTGACTAGCCTAGTAATTAAAATGCTTGCTCATGGAGTGGGATACTCAGATTCCTGGCTTCCCTGCCCCCACCTTGTTTGGAGGGTATTTAAACCTGCATTTCTTACTGCCCAAACAATTGCTCTAATCACTACCATCAGATGGGCATACCTCAAGTTAGTCTATGGCACTCCTCTTGAAGACCCACTAGACAGTCAAGAGTGGAAGATATGTGAGGCCTGGAAGTCAGTAGGCTATAAGAACTATAGCTTACTATGGTAGACTTCACCCTCAAGGTGAGGCACCTCTAGCTCTGCCCTAACTTCACGCTCCAATGGGTCAAAAAGTATGCTAGTGGTGTCCATCCCTTTTATCCAGTGACAACGCAAGAGGGATAAAAGTCAGTGAGCTGGGAGTATAGCCTAGAATCCAGGACCCCTTCCTTTGTAGGGCACTACTTAGCTTACAGTGCCATATAACTTCTGGCTTATTTTCTTCATGGCCCTGCATTTCTTCCCTGTTGGCTTTCTACTGAAGCAGCTTCATGTTGACAATTAGCTACT
The DNA here is from genome assembly GCF_030867095.1 of Alligator mississippiensis. Taxonomy (NCBI): domain Eukaryota; kingdom Metazoa; phylum Chordata; order Crocodylia; family Alligatoridae; genus Alligator; species Alligator mississippiensis. Next base: position 104,354,983 of record NC_081826.1, read on the forward strand.
TCTCTGGTCAACACTTAGCCCATACCCTGCTGATTAACACTCTAGTAAGAAGTGGGAAACACATTCAAATCCTCTCTGAACAAGGAAAATTAAGAAACTACTCTTCCTGGGCAAAGACCCTTACTCAGTGGTTTTCAAACTACCTAAAGTCACAAAATGCTTTCATATCACTTCTTCTGCCCCAAGACTCCTACCCCTAGTTCTGTGGGCTATGTGAGCTGATGTGGAGCTAGGAGACCTGGCCTACCAATGGCAGCACACCCTGACCCAGCCTGCTTTGCCATTATCCCCAAGTGCTTTGTAGTAGAACCCTAATGTCCTACCATGCTACCCCAGGGTACTAAAGAACAGTTTGAAACCCACTGCTCTCACCTTTAAGTTATCAGCCTGAAATGTGGGAGCCAGAATTTTGCACCTCTGACTGGCAAGAGTTTTAAGCAGTCCCAACTGGGTAGGGGGTTTGAGGGTTGGCCTTCAGTGGCTAATGCAGGAGCAGAGGTGTAACAGGGCAGCTGTACATCTTGGGCAGTGGCAGCACCAGCTGCTAGCAGTAGCAGTGTGGCCAGTCACAGCTGTAGCTATTTTTTGCACCCCTTCTTCCCCAAAAGCATCACCTGTGGCTACTGTCCCCATTGTTGCCCCCTCCAAGTAATGTTAATATGCAGGGCTTAGGAGGAAATTAGGTCCAGAGATCCTTCCTGAAGACACCTCAGTCCACTGCTTCCCAACACCATTCCCTCATCCAAAGCCTTCCACTGCTAGCAAACACAACCACCCTCCCCTGAAGGGAGGCAGAGGTGAAGGCAAGTCGAAAGTATCATGTTTGTAGGGGGGCCATTATAGAGGACATTCCGGTTTTCTGCTACTCTGTCCTCTGTCCTCTATTGATACGAAACCTGATGCCTTTATGTCCTCTATTTTTCTCTTGACGTCAAAAATAAAGGACATAAAGGCATCAGGTTTCATATTGCCAGAGGACAGAACCAATAGAGGACAACTGGACTGTCCTCTATGATGACCGCCCTACATGTTTGTTATGAGGGCATTACAAGGACAGAAACCATCTTTGGGACATAGGCACAAAATTAAGTAAATACAGTACTAGGGAAAATAATGCAGTATTCCAGCTCTCCTTCATATTCCTCCTACACCCAGGGTATGATCTTGATCTTCTTTCTGGCTCATGAAGCCAAAAGATGGCTGCTTTCATAGATTGAAGTTCCTCAGTAGCCATTTCTTCCAAGCGTTTTGTATTAGAAAATGGAGAGCTTTTCTTTAACGTATTTTACGTTTGAAAGTTTTGACAATGCCATAAAGCACAGGATTTCCCTTTAAACATGAATCAATGGTATACTTGTTTGTTTCTTTGCACACAACAAAAATAAATACTGGCAATGTGTTAGTACTAGCATCACTGAAAACAAGCCATCTTACCTTTTATTCAAAAGCTTTAAATCAGTACAATGTCATTTTCCATATTACACAGTGATTAAATATTTACTAAATAACTGTATGAAAATGTGCTTTAATTCAGATAAATCCTCATCAGATGTATCTTAATTATACTGTGTTTCTGGGACTAGACTTGGGTGAAGGGGAAGCGTTGTTTTTGTTATCCTTAAGTAATGCAAAATGGACTGTGGTAGACACATACGTTGGCTGCTGTCTTGTACTTATGTTACCAATAAAGTGTTGATTTATAAATTATTTGGACAAGCTTTAAAGGGAAAAAAACCCAAATAAACCCTCTATTTCAATCCTATTTACAAACACCTTCATTGATGCTATTTTACTGTTAAAATCAGTCATAAAGTCCCAAGAGCTACCTTAAAAGGAGCCCCCCCAAAGACTAACTTTACAACATGCAAATTTTGAAATAGCATACCATCCCCACCTCCACCCATATTCATAATGCAAGAGGTTTAGAGGTCAATAACTTATATAAGCCACCCTTGCTTAGACATTTTCCCTACATTGGTTGTCACTAGAACTGATTTGTAGTTACTCCATACAGGGCGCCTGTAAATTGTATGTAAACTTAGAAACTGACTTGTAATTATGTGGTATCCATTGGCAAATGACTTAACTGACTTATGACAACTAATTTATTTCTCCTGGCCAGGTTCTTTTTTTCTGAAGTCACATTATAACTTACTGAGTTTGGGCCATTAAAGACATTGACATATTTCATTTTGGTTTTTTTTAATGCTTTCAACTGATGTTCAGCTGCTGTTCACTGATACTACCATTTACTAGAAAAATAAAAATGTTGCTTGGTCTGCTAACTGGAAAAAAAATTAAGTTATTGCCCTTAATATGCTATGTGTAATGTGATAATTTTCCCTGTGAACCATCCTGGTAGAAGAAAAACATCTATGGAATGTGAATTAAAATAGATTGAATAAATGCAAAAGTGTGAAGTATAGATTTTTTTCCCCTTAAAGCTGGCAAACATGGAATTACGTTTTGGGGAGTAAAAAAAAATGAGCAAAAAATGTAAGGCCCCTCAATTCCATGTCAGCGAAACAAGGACACTTATCAGAAACCAACCAAAATAAACAAACTGATTCTACAGCTACTCAAACCAAAAAATTATTCTCAGTAGAAACAACTCCTCTTTATGTTATGTTGAATAATCTGGATACACTTGGAGGGGAATCTGTGCCTCTGAGAGAGGGGGACACTACCAACTTTGTGGTTTATATATGATGTGATATTAGGAGCTCTGATTTGGATGCTTACACGTAAAGCAGTCATTATATTATCTTTTTGGCATTTAAATATAAATGGGATCACCAGATCTCTGACAGAGGAAAGCCCCACTGCTACAGGGTTTTACTTGTAATACTGTGTACAATTAAGAATGATATGGTATGACATTTGATAACTCAGGAAATAAATCAAATTATTAATAGTACATTTCTGTGTAGCCTCATCTACATGATGCAAATCCATAGGTCATGTGCAAACATTTAATATTTCTTAACTCCTTCAGTAGGTGGAAAAAGTAAAGTACCCCTTGTAATGTGTATAGGTATTTGTTAAGGCATTCACAGAGCCAAAAAGTGATGTTTTCTAATGGTGTTTGACATTGTAAACAATGAAACTCTTCAATGATAGGTTAAAGGATGTTTTGTTTGGGTTTTTAGTCTTTAGCACTTCTCAATTTTAGCTGAAGTATAAGATAACTGCACAATGCTGTGATCTACCCCATAGTCTGAAACACATGTGCCCACATGATGACCAGAAGAATCTAGATCACTGTTTTCTCATTCACATGAAAACAGCTTTCTGTTGGAAGAGACTAAGTAGAAATTGCTTTTGCTGTCAGATTGCTGCCAATGCTCTTTCCCAGCCAAACTAAGTGGCAATGATAATGAATCCTTAGGCAGAATAATGTTGCCTTTTCCCTCCTTTTCTAGGATGTTCAAGTTCAATGCTATTTTCACTAATGTTTCAAGAGAAAAAAGGTACCATGCAAAACAGGAGTGATTCATTGGTCCTGGCATACAGTATATCGTATGTTATGGCATAATAGTATGCAGTTGTATGAGACTAGTAGTCTTCATGGTAACACCCTCAGTTATGTGGGTTCTGTCCTCCATGACAAAGTGATCATTCTACACATGCACACAAACATTCCCTGAAAGCACTTGTGTAAAGGGCCAACAGGATGTATAGACACTCCCCACTTCTTAGGTCTGTCTTCTGGTTTTCTTTCTTTGGGGATTTTTCTTTCTATTTGTGTGTTTTCTTCTATAGGTTTCTGCAAAATATATATACATATATATATACACACACACACATCTATATATGTGCGTGTATATACATATATATCAATTTGTGAATGTTCTTATCCATGCTTTTTCTGCTTTGCCTCATTTACTCATGTATTCTCCATGGTCTCATTTATTTTTTGTGCAACTAAATCTTACAATAAATTATTATTAACTATAACTTGCTTATGACAGAGTCTTGTGGTTTTATTTTTATCCTGAGAGTTAAACAGTCTGCCTCCAGCCCATCTCAAAATCATGCGAACCCAAGTGACTGTAATGACTGCTGGGAAAGTCTGCATGAGCTTGGGGCTCTATCAGATGGACAGCACCTACTAACTCTTAGGGCGTGTACGCATGACAAGATTTCTATGCAATAGTTTACCTGAATTTTACTTCACAGTAAAATTTACTTTGTAATAAGAAGCGAGTGGATGCACCACTTCTTCCAAACTAAGCGTACCATTACAATGTCTGGCCACTAGATGGCAGGGGAGTCAGTTTGCATTGAGCAAATGACTACTCCTAGATGTAATACACTAGAGAAGTAGACACACAAGTAGTAACTTCCCACAATAATAGTTATTACTTATTTTTCAAGGACTAACTTTAATCTGGATTCAAATGATATACTACTTTCTAAAGCTCCATTTCTACTATATAGTAAGGCCAATTAGCTATATAGCAAATATGTCATGTGCCAGCAACTTAAAGCAAGGAAGGAAAAGGATATTTTATTTTACCTGGGGAACTCAGTTTCATTTCACATCCACGGATATTGTCAATAGGCAACAAAAAGAGTTTCATACTGCCACCACTATAAAACGTTGATTGGGATAGCCACTGGTGAGGTTCAATACATGAAACTAGACTAAAAAGAACATGTTTTCCTTCTGCTTCACTCTTTCACGGAATTCAGCCCTAGTGTGAACAGATTTAGTTATACTGATATCAGAATTGAATTTGGTGCTTAATCTATTTCCCCCACCAAAAATATTATTGCTTAAAATACGGACTAGGAAAGTTTAAATCATAAACATAAATACTGTCCTGCTCCAGATAGGGACTGCATTGTATAGTAGATATACCAAACCTACCTTAAACAAGTTAACAAAGGAACCCAAAGCAGTCTGGGCATTCCACCAGGATGACCAGTGCAGGTCATTTTCCCTGTTTCTTGTTTAAAGTTGTATCAGGTATCTAAACTGTACTGCAGAATGCAGTGTAGACAGCCAGAGTTGGGCAGTTGATGGGAGACTTATGAATAGGTCAAGCTTGTATAAACAGATAATTCAAGAGAAGCCTATGATTGTGCAGTACTTTGGTTAGCTAATTCAGACATAAGGCAGCAGTGCATATTCTTATCCTGGGTTAGCGTGAGAAGTTTCTGTAGTTGACATAAATATCCTCTGTCTGCCTGGATGTGGAAGCTCCTTCTCTTTCTGAGTTTGGTGTGCTAACAAAATGGGATCTTCCATAACTGTTCATGGGCTAGAAGAACACAAAGAAGTTAAAGGGTTTCAACAATGAACTGCAAATGGCAGAGGTTCAGCAAAAGAGGACACTTTATTTCACTCAAAGGAAACTCACAATGGAGCTAAACTGCAAGTGCGCCTGTTAGTTGTGAGCGTCAACTGTTTTCAGTGCAACAAGAATAGGAATATCAGAAAAATATAGAAAAGCTGCTTTGGTAACAGTGGCTTGAGGCAAAGATTAGCATGTAAATAGCACTGAGCACAGATCTCATTTACAACAATAGAAGATAATGCAGTAGTGAAACTAAAATTAGAAAGAATAGAGACAGGAAGGGAAGTTGCAAAAATTTACCATGTTTAATAATCTTAACTTTTCAAATGTCCAGAGTTTTCTCAAAGCATCTAGAACTTTGAGTTTTAACTATTTCTCTTCCCAGGGGAATTGTTGGGTGCTAATTTATACTTGGGGAAAAATTAAAATGTATCACTTGAAACCTAAAGCCATTGCATTATTTTCCCAATTTACTTATTACATACTATGTTTAGTTTAAACCCCCAACTTGTTTCTCTTCTTTTTATCATGCATGGAAGTTGGCAGGATAATGAAGTGTAAATTGTAAAACCATAAAGGTTCCTTTCAGGAAAACACTTTTAATTTTGGAGGTTTACCTGAACTGTAGCCTGGCCTAATTTGAATTACACTAGCTTGAGTGTAAACTAGTTGAGAGTGGATTTAGGTTGGATATTAGGAAGAAATTTTTCACAGTAAGGGTGGCCAGGATCTGGAATGGGCTTCCAAGAGAGGTGGTGCTATCACCTAGCTTGGAGGTCTTCAAGAAGAGGCTAGATAGTCACCTGGCTGCGGTCTGACTCTACAATCTATGAATCTAATGTATTACCACACGGCTGGAACACTTGCAACAGGATTTTTTTCCAGGTCACTGCACTTAGTAGATGCCAGGCAGAGTATATACCACTTTTTTGTGCACCAGGAGTAGAATGCTACAGAAATAACATTTCCATAGTTTTTAGGCATCTAAGACACAAAGGGTGCATCCAAATGAGGACACACATGCAGTTTGTGGCCCCTCAGACTTGTTTGAGGGGCCACAAACTACATGTGGTGCGCATGCAAGCATTCACCATGCTCCTAATTTATAACGTAGTGCCAAAATTTGACACCGGGAGATCCCAGTGTTAAAAAAAAAAAGCCACGGGGAAAAAAAACTGCAACAACAGTATGTGCCACAACCAGATCCTGGCCATCTAGATTTACACTCTGGCTGCCACACAGATTCCATGCGACTGAACTGCTGCTACTGCTGCCTCAGGAGACCCCCCAGAACCTCTTGTCTAGATGCACCCCAAATGTCCTCCTGTTGTGCTTTGCATAATGACGCAAATCACATGTGAATTGCTAACTACCTTACACAGCTATAGTTCTGTCCAACCCAACTAAATTTGTTCCTATTGTGCATGCTCGGAAGCAATTTAGTGCTGGGTAAGATGCAGCTAAGTCCATTTACATTCCATTGTGATCCAACATTGCCATGGGTGCACAGAGGAACACTGACCACCCGCAGCACAGGGCAACAACCTGATCATAAGACAACAAACTAGGCTGGCCTGGAAGAACTTGCCTCCTGGGACACTGGTGGTTTCTCTCCCCTGGAAAATCTCTCCTGAAATTACCTTTCTCCTGTAACACCTCTCATAACACATTTGGTTAATCAAGAGAGTGGCATGGTTAAAGTCAAGGCTGATGATTCAATTGTTTTCAGCTCATTCTGCATATAACAAGCCAGAGCCTCCACCCACTAGCACTGATACAAGTCCATTGGACTAAATCCTTCCACTTGTTACAAAAATGCATCTATGTGCTGCCCATTGAAATGAAGAGTTGTTCTTCATTAGAAGCAGTTGCTCATTCCTGCAGGGCAAAGTCAGATTCACCTGTGGGCCTGCTCAAGTTGCGTGCTTGTACCCACTGAAAGTACAGGACAAAAATTTATCTGGACAGGCAAAATAGGATGCCTGCCTAATTCTGGTCATTGATCTCAGGAACTAGCCAGCAGCCACACTACAGAAGTCTTGTGGGTGAAACAGGATTCTGCCCTCAGGACCCCAGTTTCTGAGGAAGTGTTTATGTAGACATTATGCTAAAGGAGGGTTCAGGTTGATGAATTCCATGTATGGAGGGGCACTTAAGTCTTAGAGAAGGGTGAGATTCAAAACATGTCTATTTAAACCATAATATTTCCCTTTGGCATGCTCAGGTAGCTCCCTGCACAGCACGTTAGCTTTTGTGGATCATGTTCTTAAGTGAAAACATGTTTTCATGCATTATAGAGAGAGTTTAGGCAGAAAACTTGGAGCTGCTGATTCCATTAGGTGGACCGGCACTTGAAATCTAGGTGTTTCAAAGCTTGATGTTGAAACACTTAAGTTTCCTTTGTAGATTTGATTCTTAATTCATAAGGGAACTTAGGTACCTAACTGCTAGCTCAGGTACCCAATTCCAACATTTAGGTATCACTTAGCTCCTACAATTCTCCATTCATCTACTGCTTAAACCTGTAAGTGCCTAAGATTCTACTGATAAAATCTTTTTAAAAGATAGTTAAAAGGCAGTTAGCTCCATTCTTTATTTATAATCTGGTAGACCATCCCCACGTAACTACGGTAGATGCCCAGATAAATGGCTTTTACTGATTGTCCTGATTCTGTAGGATGTCCCAGATGTCTAAGCCTAGTTGCTCACATTACTTTGAAAATTGGTTCTCCCTTCCTCCCCTTTGCCCCATTTCAACTATCAAGCTGGCAAGAGAGTATCTCCCATCTAGACTAGGATCCAACCTCCTCCCTTGTTACACTGCTTCTCCTGAGACATGGAAATGAGAGAAGGGAAGTGCAAGGCAAAAGAAAGGGCCTGAACAAGAACAAGAAGCAATTAGAAATTAAAGGAGAAGCTGAAAAATGATCCAAATATATATGCCCTTCTCCACTGAAAACCACCTTCATTACCCCCTTTCTTGCTTGCTTGCTTGCCAGGCTTACCACTAGCAGTGTATGCAACACCAAATTTGACATCACCCATTGCCAACTGCTGAAGCTGTAATTTAAAACCCTTTGACTAGGCAGGGATCTCTGGATTTCATTTTTAAAAACTCTAGTTATCTTATAAATCATATCAGTGTTCCTAGGAATAACAACTGGTACTGCATTTCCTCATTTCCTGATGCCACTGAAAATAACAGTTAAATAGGGTCAGATTCTGACTTTGGAGCACATTTACATTGGTTGGCTGACTTTATTGGAATTAAAGTCTGGAACACACCAGGTGAGGATCTGACCAAAGTGGTAAGTGGTGGCAGGGAGGGAGGGAAATGAGTAAATATCAGTACTTGGCAAATGGAGCTCCCAAAGGCTAAATCTGTGACACGTGAGTTTTCAAAACATAAAACTTCTTCATAAATATAGGGCTATTATCACTTCATTCCAGGGTCAAGTTGTAGTAAAACTGCTACTTATACAGGGGTGTTTCAGAAAGTAATGGCAATTTTGAAGTAAAACTTGTGTGCCATGAGGAAGAAATGACAAAGCAGCAGTGAACACTATGGCAGCACTGTCAACTGCACTTATTATTTACAGCCATGTAGGCTAAGAACAGACATTCAAAAAGCCCATGCCTGAATTCATTAAATCTTTGCAGGCTAGCCTAACCTGTGTAGATTGAATTGAGAAGCAAGGAAACAGACATTCACTTTTGATTCTGGAAATGCAGCCACATGCCTGCAGTGGCTCAGGCTAGAAGCTGGGGGGCACTAGAGCAAGCCCTCCCTTCCCTTTGGCAGTGGCTGGAAGGCTAAAAGGAAGCTGAGCTGGGCAGGGAAGGAGGGCATGGCCAGGTCCCAGCAGGCCTCTGAGTATGATGGGAGAGGGGTATAAACCCCCATCCTGGCCTGCAGGGACCCCAGCTGGGATGTGCCTAGAGGAGGAAGGGGGAAGCCCCTAAGCTGCCCTTCAGGGCCCCCGAATCTGAAGTGAATACTAGCCGCTTCACACAGGCCTATCAGCCAGCCCTCACTGCTCTGGCTAGACAGCAGAGGGGCAGGGCCAATCCTGCTCTGCTCAAGCAGACAGCACAGCCCAGTCCAGGATTGCCAAGCACATTGGTATACTGAGGGACTGTGATTTAACTTGAACCAGGAAGGGGTTTGGGACAGAACTTCCATAGACCGGTTTGACCTAAATCACTTAAGTCTGATACTGCATTCAACCAGGTTTATCTTAAACTAGTTTTGGCCAGTTTGAAACTGGCTTGTGTGCACTAAACTTCTTTTCTGTTACAGGTTTAAACCAGTTCCTGATCATTTAAACCGGTTCATGTGTAACTTCTGTCACTAGCCATAAAGAAGTGATGTGGCCCAGTAAATGATCTTTGCACCCAAAATGATTTTATTTTGAAATTGCCATTACATTCTGAAACAGCTCCCTAAAAAATGTGGCTATTTCAAATCATTTTCAGGGAATATATGAAGTGAAAAGTGAAAAAAAAACACTCTGCATTTTCAATACATGTTGTATTTCCAAAGTTGCTCCCATCTTAGGGCAATTGCTAGTTCCACAATAGTAATCTAAATCTGCCTGCAGAGGGGAAGAAAGCCACTACAGCTCACCTTCTAAGAAGATGGGAGGCTTCCAAGTTGATTTAACTCAGCCCTGAACCATCCCTGCTTTATCTTACTGCTTGTTTTTAACCTCTGCTTCCAGTCAATGCTCAGTATAAAGGGAAGCTCTGAAAACGTCTCAAGAAAATTAAGAGCAACTGAATTACAAGAAATTATTATGGTCAAACTACTTGTCTGACACGTGGTAACATTTTCTCACCTTTTTTACATATGGATGCTTAACGGAAACAACGATAAAAACTACCAGTGCTCCATGTATCACACCAATTTGCAAATAAAAAGAGACTTAGCCCCCTGACACCTTGATTTTGCATATGCAGTAAAGAACACTAAAAGCAAAAAGAAAATTATGAAGAAATGTCACAAATACTAGAGTTTGGTCGATGTTTAACTTGGATATGGAAAGTAGGTGTAAAAGATACATACACAGTACAAAAAAGAAAGATATTGGGAAAATTCAATTAAAAGCAAGTAATTCTCTAATCGGTCTTACCCTGTTCTGAGTGGAGTAAAAAGTCTTTGACATGGTCATGATCCTTCTCCTCTTCTTTCTGGTGATACACATTCAACAAGTATATTATAGAGGAACTACATGGTTTTGGTACAGTTACTAGCATGTGCATTGAAATAGCTTAACAACCTGAACTTTTAGAAAAAGGCCAAATGTCTGGAACACAGCTTGGTGACATAATTAATGCTTCCCAGATCTTGTAGCAAACAGAACACAAAAAAGTGATGTGGCATCACATCCAGCCACCTTTGACTCTCCAGTCCAAATGACCAAGAACCCATCTACAGCTGGAGTTACTAGAAGTAGACTTCAATAAGATCCTGAAGCAGGGCTCATGTTCCCTCCTCTGAATCTAAAGGAAGACACCTCAACCAATTTGTTACTGTGGCTCTTCTAGCACAATAGAGACATTAAATTATCAGTACACAAATAATAACTATACAGCCTTAAATAGCCATTAAACATATAATGGTGGGCTGGCTTACTTTCCTAACAAACCAAAGAAAACAACAAATTACAGTCTCTCCTGGTGCCTCTGAAATCCTGCCTTTGTATGTCTGTCTTACATATAAAATATAAGTTACTTGGGGGCCGAGATTGGCTTTGGCTCCTACAGGGCTCAGCATTGCTGGTGTACAGCACATAGTAAGTCCATATATAAAATATCCTTTTTCACAGAAATGCAAAACTGTTTGCCAGGATATAATGATAACCTCTTTCTTAAAATGATTTAAGCCATTGGGGAAAGTGGGGCAGAATTACTTTTTTTTTCATTTGTCACTTTCACAAAAACTAACATCAAATTCAAGTCCAGCTTCTTTCACTCATTTTGGCCAGGGATACTGTAAATTTGGAGCAATACTCTAGACCAGTTAGCCACTCACAGAGGGACTGACAAATTTAGAACCGAGTCCCTTATCATATCATTCCAAAGCAATGGCATGACTAGGATGCCAACGTGGAGGACAGGAGGACTGGAAAAATTGGCTGCTATTGCAGCCAGTGCAGCCACAACTAGAAGCTACCATGTGCATAACAGCTGCCCCTGGTGGCTGGCCACATTGCTATACTTCTGTTCCAAAATGTTCCAGTTGAGGTTTATTTCACTAAGCATTTAATAAAAGTAGAGCTTATTTTAAAATTTTAAAATGGAGTAAATGTTGCATTTCCCCCCACTGTTTTCAACCAGATGAAGAACTGAGCAGAATTGTCAAAGCGTGGAATTTTGAAAAAGATGGAATTTTCTAAACCCACTTTTAGGGGTTTGTTTTTTTTTTAAATCAACTCTACAGTGGATGCTAAAGCATTAGCAGTTGTGACAACAGGAAAATAGCCAATATGGGTCTGTGATACTTTGGAGCTACCCGCTACAATGAGGACTTGGATCTGTTACTCTACTTACTTTCTGTGGTAAACAACGGTGCTGATGATGATGATCAGGAGAATTATCAGTAGTAGGAATGCAGCAGCAGCCCCTCCAGCAATGAAAAAAATACTCTGAGGATGAGCCAGACCTTCTAGAAGATGATGATATAATATTAAAATTTTGGAGACACAGTAAGAATACACCACATCACATCACATTAAAATTCTACTCAAGAGCTATCTACATCTAAACAAAAGTAATTTGGGCAAAAGAGGAAATGAGAGTGGACTGTCCTTCCTTCTGTTCACACCTTCACAGACATGTATTTTCTATTTACATGGTAGTTCTTGGAAGAAATTAGACAATACTAGGTAAGAAAGCACAATACAGAGATATGAGATAAACAAGACATACTTTATTTTCTTCCCTAAGAAACCACAGTATAACATATGCTAATGTCTTGATATAGAGATAATAAAAATACTGGCCAATTAGTGCATGCCTGTCTCTGGGCGGATGGTGAAAAAGGAGTCCAGGCTGTGCTGCCACAATAAGGATCAGGCCCCTTGCAGCTCCCCCACCATCTGCCCCTGGCACACCAACATCTTTCAAGTAAAGGTTGTGGGGGTTTTGGCTCTCTGCCCTAAAATGTTGTCAACCCCTGTTCTAGTCTTTAACAGAAAAAAAGAAAAAGTTCTGATAACTGTAACCAAGGAAGAAGGAGCTATATTTACGCTTGGCTGCACACTGCTTGATGTGTTTACATTTTGTTCTCGAAAAAAAAAGTGAATTCCTTGAACTGTAGTCAAAGTCCAAGAAAGCATCCCTGACAAAGATGACTTAAGAACCAGATTTGTGCTATCCCAAGTGTGGGACTCCTCTGTTTGTTGATCTATCTACATAGCTACATTCATTTGAGCATCGCAAATATTAAGATGTGCTCTCAACACTGCTATCACATGGGAAGCGTGCTCTTATTTTGCCAACAAAAAAGCAAACTACTGGAATTAGGAAAGCAACTTGCCTGAGGTCACTTACTCTGTGGGGGAGCCAAGATGTGAATTTAGTTTTGATGAAGGGACACGCACCCTTTGGTGAGTATATGGAAACTGAATAGCGTGTGGGCTAAATAGTTATTTTGAGTAGATTTTTAACAAATCCTAATACTAAGATTAATAAGAGCAGAAAAAGGCGTGCATTAAACCACAAACATTTTAGTCAGCCTTTGTGCAACCCACCATAAGCACTGCTTCCTGTTCCTCAGAGCAGCAGCAGCATGCATACCCAGCTGCACTAGCAGCAAATACTTACCCTAGCCAGCTACTCGCACCACCTTGCAGCAGATCTTAAGTTTCACAGTGTGCTCATGACTCACCAAGCCCCACAGCCCACCAAGTCTTGGGAGTCATTCTCTCTAGCTATTTACATAAGAAAATGTTCCTTACACTTTCTTCCACTGCTTTTCCCTTACATTATGTGAGTGGTAGGATACAGCCTAAAGCAGCAACATTCAAAATAAAGATGCTGTTTTCAGTATTGCTGTTGCTGTTTTCAATATTGATAGGAAGCAAGAAGTGTAAATAACAAGGAGAAGGGAGGTCCCTGGTGAGAAAAGCCAGCTCTAAACAGTTAAAAATGGGAAATTATCTCCAGCTGTATGATACAGGCAACCCCCCCCATATAATGCTGTTTCACTTAGCACTATTTCGCTATAACGCTCATTTGAAATTGATACCTGATTTCACTTAGTGCTCAGCTAGTCTCGTTATAATGCTCGCGGTAGGTCATTAAAAACAATTGCAGTCACCATCTTGGATCATCAAATACTTTTGATTTCGCTTAACACTTGTCTTGCTGAACACTTGGTTTTTCAGGAACCAATTAAGAGCGCTAAGTGGGGCTTGCCTATATATAAAATTCAATGAATTGGTGGTTCTCAAACATTGGTTCAAGGACTCTGGCTGGTCAGAATGAGCTTCTTGTTCCCATCTGGTTGTTAAACTGCATTCAAAGACAGCTAACTGCTTTTCTAACATTATTTTTCCATGCTGGCAATTATCTTGCCAGAGACATTATATAACTTAAAATAGGAGGGAAGCAACCCATGAGAACACACCTTTATAAAGATCCAATCCATGCTATTAAAGACTTTTAAAATCCTTGCTAGGCATCATTTTGTTGTTACTATCTATAATTTTTATTGCAGAGCCTAGAGGACTAAAGAGCAGGGCTGTGTAAATTCCCTTTGAGGATCAGGCCTGAGAGATTGGAGACAGGTGGTGTTCTGTTCTTGTCTTTGATAGATTTTCAGTGTGCACTCATTCTGGTGTGCAGTTTTTGCTTGGTGTCTCCACGTACTTTCCATCAGGGCACTTGGTGCCCTGATGGAGATATGTATTGTATTGTGAAGATATCTCCATACTGGAGATACTGTTGGCAGGTTTTGCATGTCTTGTCATGACATGGCCTGGATCCATTCAGTGTTTTGGGCTATAGAAAGTTAGCTTCTGGTGATGAGGTTAATGAGGTTTGTGAGGCATGTTTGAATTTACAAACCACTTTTCACAGACAAGCCTATGAACTGCACTTCATCAACCTCCTCGGTACAGAAACTCATGGACTTAATATAGACATTGGAATTATGACACACTACAACTTGCTGGACATCTGACTCCCCAGGCACCTCTCCTCTTTTACCTGCACTTCTATATCCCCCTTCTCCCCAGCCTGTCCCTCACCCCCTGACACCTCCATTTACATTTTCACTGACTGGCTTTCTTACCTGAATTGCATTGCCAGCCTCTGGCATCTTTACTATGCCTTCCATCCAGGAACAGCACACACACAAACTGCAGGTGCTTCCTCAGCCTGATGAAGGGTTTTTCAACGCACAAGCTTGCTAAGATATATTTCTCTAACTATTCAGTTGCTCTACTAAAAGATACCAGATTAGATTGACCCAAAGAACCTTGTCTGCCAGTGCCATGTCCTTAGACCAACACCCCTAGCACCTGTCCCCCGTCAGCTGACCAGAAGGACACAGGGCCCTGGGCACATCTAAACCCCAGGGCTGGGGCTGGCAGGGAGAGTACTCTGTCAGCTGCTGGAGAAGAAGCTCCTGCAGGAAAGGAAAGAAAGGCTCTGTGATAGTTTGGCTGCCTGAAATGCTGCTGGTGCTACTGTGCTGCTTACTAAGTTATTACCTGTTGTTATTTAAAGTGGTGGACTGAGCTGAGGGCTGTAGGGGAAGGGCATACTACTGTGTTGTGTAGAGGCCCCAGCGCCAGTGAGGGCACACCTTAACACACACACAGTCACACGTCATGAGTTCTGCTTGTCAGCAGCTTGAGGTGCAGTTTCCCAGAAACCCCTGCATCTATCTCTTTGAAACCTGGCAGGCTTTATGACCTCAGTAAGGGCTACCATGGCTTCAGTTTTCACCCTGCTGCACCTCAACACACACACGTAACATGGGTTTTTCTTGTCAGCAGATTGAGGTGAAATTTCCCAGAAACCCCTGAACTTATCTCCTTGAAACTTGGCAAGCTTTGTGGCCTCAAAAGGGCTACCATCCCTGCTGTTTTCACCCCCCTTCCTCCATGCCTTCCCACTTACAAGTGACATGAGTTTTGCTTTCAAGAATTTAAGGTGCAATTTCCCAGAAACCACTGCACCTAACTCCTTTGAAACTTGGCAAGCTTCATGCCCTCAGAAGATGCTACTGTCTCTGCTATTTTCATCTAAATCTGCCAAAAAATGACAACATTATGGGCAGTTTTGTGCTTCCCCATTATAACCTATGGGCAAAACCTTGAAACAGCAAAACAGTTTCCACTAAACGAAACGGAACAGTAGATCAAAACTAAATGAAACTCAAAATGAAACACTGTCCCATCAAAATGGTGAAATGGAAGTTGAAATGAAATGGTGCTGTTTCTCACAGCCCTACTAAAGAGAGGCTGTTTCGCGCAGCCCTACAAACTGAGGCACCATTGTGCTGAGCATTGTAAAGACACAAAACAATTGGTGTAGGGTATTCATGGAGTTCCCAGGGCAGGAGGGGGGACCATTCTGCTTACCCCACTTGTTCCTCACCTCTAGATATGCTGTAGTTCAGGTTGCTCTGCCCAGCTCCTGTGGCCAGGCAGAGGCAGTGCAGAGAAAGGTTCTGGTTGGCAGGGTGCGAGGTGAAGAAGGGAGGATGGGAGCACCATTCTTCTAGATCCATTCACTGCCTCTGCCTACCAGATACACTGATTAGTTCAGCACAGCCTTGCCTGGTTCATACGGCCAGGTAGGGGAAGCAGAGCATCCCCTGCCATGGGCCATGGCAAAAAATCCTGGCATGGGAGGGATCCTTCATAGTTGGCAGCCAGGGTGGATGCCCCTATCACCCTGCCCTAATTACACTCCTGCACAAAGGGCATGTCTGCCTACCTCATGGTAGGGAACATCACTATGAAAGTGCACCCCACTGACTCCCGCCTACTCTACATCACTGTACAGTGACATGATGTCACTCAGTTACCTTCTGAATGTTACCATGAGTTAACCAGAGACTAAGACTGTGGTAGGGTCAGACCAGGCCATCAACCATAAAGCAACCACATGTCAGTTTTTCAGTCACTTCAAAGAGTATAACACTGGTTTTCAAACTTAATACGTGGACCCCTAAAAATTTTGAATGGAGATAGACCCCTTTGAATTGTAAGTACAAGTATTCACATACTATTGATTGATCATAGTTATCCTTTGCAGACCCCTTAGACATAATCTCTTGACCCCCAGGGGTCCATAGACCACAGGTTGAAGACCACTGGAATATAAATAATGGAGCAGGTGGGCTTCATTAGAACAGATCTTCCTAGCACTGTTGTAGATGAGGTAGACACACCCGAAGTGACAATCCCTGCTTTAAAGAACTTAGAATCATAGAATCATTGAAAAATTAGGATTGGAAGGGACCTCAGGAGGTCATCTAGTACAACTCCCTGGTCAAAGCAGGACCATCCCCAGCTAATTATCCCAGCCAAGTCTTTGTCTAGCCAGGTCTTAACAACCTCCAAGGATGAAGATCCTACCACCTCCCTGGGTAACTTGTTCCAGTGCTTCACCACTCTCCTGGTGAGAAAGTTTTTCCTAATATCTAACCTAAACTTCCCTTGCTGCATCTTGAGACCATTGCTCCTTGTTCTGACATCTGCAACCACTGAGAACAGTCTAGCTCCATTCTCTTTGGAAACACCTGTCAGGTAGTTAAAGGCTACTATCAAATCCCCTCGATCTTCTTTTCTTCAGACGAAGTAAGCCCAGTTCCCTCCGCCTCTCCTCATAAGTCATCTGCCCCAGCCCCCTAACCATTTTCATTCCCCTAAACTTATAGTATAAATAGACAAGAAGCAGACTGGGAGGTATTAGAAAGAGAATGGCATGGAGGGCTGGGGGGGGAGGGCAAAGAATACTACTAGTAATAATAATAATAATACAAGTCTATTTTTGCATGGATTAGCTAAATGCATGATTCATAGGAATAATAAGCTAATCAGTATCAGTAATGACAGTAATCACAACTTGCCACCTGCTCAGCCATTACCAGATGGCTGTGTTATCTTGACATCAGGGCAGAGGTGAATCCTAAGGAGAAATCTGAAGGAAGCTAAAGTAGCATTTTACTTACTTCCCTGAACAGCAGTTGAAATTGTTTTCTCTAACTTCTCTTCAACACTAATGTTCATAAGGGAACATTCAAAACTCATGGTCATGGGGCACAGACTGATTACATAAGAATTCCAAGACTGAATTTCAATACTATTTTACTGAAAATAAAAAAAACCCTCAAAAGTTTGTATGGCTAAAGGGAGGTGGGATGCTGCAGAGTGCTCAGAGGTTATAGGAAACATTTGTATTGTAAGAACGTACACAAGGCTCATGGCTTTGTGCATTGAATGTGATTTTACTTGTCATACTAATGAGAAAGCTACCACAGCCTAGTTTTTAAAAAAATGTGTCTGATGTGTCTAATGTGTCTGATACATTGTAAGGGTTTTTTTTAAGTATATAATAGGTAGTTACAGAAACAAAAGCAACCAAAAACAAAAAATTCCTTGTAAACAGCAAGTAGAAACATGTAAATATTTTAGCTGCTTTGCTAAAACTGATCATTTGAATACTATTAGAGTGGTATGTGCAATTTAATTAGGTACAGGTAAAAAACAGAGTAAGGTCAATATGTCTAAGCTGAGTCCATCTCATCAAGGTAGATTCAAATACAAAATGGACTCTGAAACACTCAAATCCGTGGGAACTTCAGCTCCAGTGGTATCAGCCAGGATCACCTCTGACCAACATGAACTTGGATGCTGGAATTACCAGCTGTCCAGTCAAATTTAGATTAAAAAAAGCTGAAGATTTAGCTATAGAAACAGCAATGCCTCACAGCCCTTTTGACTTTCCTCATTTGAAGTGAATGATGCCCTCCTGCTGTTTTTGTTTGCTTAAATATACCAAGCCCAACTGTAACTACTAACCTTAAGATTTAAGATTTCACAGAAAGAATGTCTACAAGTCAGAGTCTTGTCACTCAAAGAAGATAGGCCTATGGGAAATTATTAAGTCTGTTATAAAGATTGGGCCAATTTCCCTCTAGTGTTGTCTGCACCACTCCTTCCTCCCTCCCCTCAAAAAAATCTTCATTGTATTGATGTTTTCTTCTGCAAATTTCATGGGTGAAGGCTTTCAACCTTCCGGGGTTTTGAGGAGGGAACAGGCCAAACAGTTACAGTGCATTGAGGCCTAACAAGAGATTTGAACTCCACTATACAGAGCTTGATGTAGCTTGTTACATACTTTGCTGGAATGGTGTCTACAGTATGCTAAGCACATGCTACTGGAAAAGCTCTGTACATGAAGGAAGGAAAGAAAGAATATTTATTCATGCAGAAAGGTGGTTTGTTAACTCGTAAGCTTTTACAGACAAACATGCACATCGGCGCACACACATACACACGCACATTAATATGTAGCATAACTCTCTGAATGAATTAGTCTCTAAGGCTAGCTACAGAAATTACATGTAAACTGGTGTAAGTGATTGAAATAAAATCTGTAACCCAACAGAACTTCGGTGCACATAAATCTCTTTCAAAATGGCCAAAACCAGTTTCAGATAAACCTGGAGGGATGTAGTATCAGAATTAACTAATTTAGGTTAAATCAATTTATTGAACTTCTGTCCCAGATCCCCTCCAGATTCAAGTTAACTCACCATCCCCCAGCATCCAAGGATGCTTTGAACCTCCCCAACAACCCACCCTCACAGGGTGGGTGGGCTACCCTTGACCCAAGCCGTCTGCTCCCGCTGGGCAGGAAGGTGTGCTCTGATGCTACCCAGCTTCTGGCCTGAGCCACTGCAGACGTGTGGCTACATTTTCAGAATCAAAAGTGAATGCGTGTTCACTTGCTTATTGGTTCAATCTATACAGCGTAGACTAACCTGTAAAGATTGAATTAATCCAGCCTCTGGCTATTTGTCTGTCTATACTCAGCCTCAGGTGCCACCTTGCCTTGCCTTCTGCCTAAGATACTTAAGTGAAGGATAGGAGATAATTTCTCATATTTCCTACCTCTATTCTCTTATCCTCCTCCAAGAGCCTTGCCTGTTCTTCTTTCCCTTTGCATGCTACAGAAAAAAGTCTCCTAGTATTAATTCCAGCAGAAGAGCCACAGGATAGTCTTCACTGATCAGGCAACAATCCTCCTTGTCCACCTTCAGCTCAAAGCTGGCTTTGTCCCACCCACCCCCATTGTTACTATGATCATCTCCTGATTTCCCTTCTCTCCCTGCCACTGCTTCCAGTGAGGATTTAGCAGCAGGAAAAGGTGGACAACTGGGCATGCTTTGTGGAGAGGGAAGAGTTGTGATCCTAAGTGAGTACAGTGACACAGGAGGGACTGGTTGTGCCCAGTTGCCATGGCACAACCCATTTTCTCCTCAATCCTCCCCTCCCAAACAACCTGAACTACCTGGAGTCCTGACAACTTAAAATACCTCAAGGACAGCCAGAAGCAAAGGCTTTAAAGGATCTTCTTAGATGGCTGGTAGCTTAGAAAGATTGTGCTTGCTATTGACAGCTAAAGGAAATGTGACTCCTTTCATCAAGGGACAGAGCTGCTATGCTGGGACGTGATAGTTTCTGATTCAAGTATTGTGCCTACTGCAACTGGAATCCCCATTCTATACAATATGATCTAGTCAAATATTTTAAATGACTACACATATGAATACAAATGAATGAATAGCTGGGGGACTGGGGTGGCACAGGTGCTAAGGTTAGCAAACTAAAAGTTGTAAGTTTGAGGCCATAGCAGAAGTGCTCATGGTGCAACCCTGTCAATTAATCTACAGATTCTGCTAAATACCTCATTACAAGGGCATGAAAAAGGAAAGGAGGTATCTAGTCATCTTATGAATAATGGCCATAAATTTTTTGAGAGTAGGTTCAGGCTGGACATTAGAAGGCACTACCTCCCAGTCAGGGCAGCTAGGATTTGGAACCAACTTCCAAGGGAAGTGGTGTTGGCGCCTACCTCGGGGGTAGGAGTGCTGAGGCAATCAATTAACTTGCTGGCTCATTATAATCTACTTGATCCCTGCTAATCTCAGTTCATTCCACCAGTATTAACAACTTTCTTTTTTTAATGGTCTTGGTGATTCATTAATCAATTTATCCCTTCTTCTACAATTTTGCTATCTGTTTAACAGTTCTCGTAATATCCAGCTTTGAGTTCACAGTCCTGCAGACTGTTTTTAGCTCTTGGTAAAACCTTAACTCAGGTATGGTAGTATTAATTCAGGTGAACGTTAACTCTTGTGTGAAAATGACTGACAATGAGCTGTTGGATAGACTGGCAAGATGCTCGAGAAAACTAAATTTTGCTTTACAAATCTGAATAAGAGATGCACATTTTAACTACAATGACTATATAAATAAAAATAATTTATTTTGATGATTTTTGCCTACTTTGTTGGGTCTTTTAAACTTTTTAAAAACTTTTAACCTAGCAAATCAATGCATATTAAAGTTATATTTGTTTTTGCTTTGATTTTAAACAGATTAATCTAGTGCTAGGCCGTTATATTAATAAGGCTTCTACTAGTTTCTCTAACTGGAGAAAAATATGAGTTGTGTTATATGTGATTTTGCACCACACCACCTGCATCCCCCTTTTCAAAATCCTAGGTCTGCCCATGCCCACAGTCACTTTCAAAACAAGGTGTATGATTACAGACTATATAAAAAAAAAATCAGATAAAGCATCTTGTGTTGGCATTTTAACTAATATGGGTTAAAGACCTGAATCAGCATTCCTACAGATGAAACTTGGTCCTACAGAATAATATTCAGTTGCCAGATCACTGGGTGCATCTACACATGCACTTTAATGCATAGTAGACTATTTTACTGTGCATTAACATGCCACATAAAAAAGTGTGACATTACTCGAATGCACAGTAAAATAGTCTACTGTACATTAAGCGTCACCAAAAAGCATGCAAATATACTACTATGCATTAGCACAGCCTAATGTGCATTAATTTAGTACCTCACATTGGAGGTAGTAAATTTAATTCACATTAGAAAAGGCACATTAATGCACGTGTAGACATGCCCCCTGTAAGGCACGGGAAAAAAAAAGAATACTCTGAAGCCCACTAACCACAACTAATGTGGCTTATTTAGATAAGGGATAGACATTACACATAAACTAGTTTAAGTGATCAGAAACTGGTTTAAACCTGTAACAGAACAGTTGTTCAATGCACATAAACTAGTTTGAAAATGGCTGAAACCGGTTTGAGGTATACCTGGTTGAATTTAGTATCAGACTTAACTGATTTGGGTCAAACCGGTTTATGCAACGTCTTTCTAAGACCCCTTGCTGGTTTTAAGATAAACCAGAGTCCTCCAGCATCCCAGCATGCTGTCTGGGCTGGGCAGAACTCTCTGCTCCACAACAGGGATGCTCCCCCACCCTTGCTCCCTAACTGCAGCTCCAGAGACTGTGGGCTGTTTCCCACCTCCCCTGACAACTCCCTGCTAAGCAGGAGTTCCCCCCTTCCCTCTGACTTGCTGAGGAGATGTCTGTGTATTAGCTAGCAGACCACATGCTGGCTATGGTTGTGATGAATCCACAGATAAAATCAATAGGCAGAATCAACAAGTAGCTGGTAATGTCCCTCTGTTGTTTTCTTAATTGGGTGATAAACACTGTTATCAATTCCCTGGTGAGCTAATCAGAGCTCCTGTGGGAGCTCGGCCCTGCCCAGCTCAACTCCATGCTGTGGAAGAGAGAGCTGCTCTAGCACCCCCAGGCTTCTAGCCTGAGCCACTGCAGGCATGTGCCTGTATTTCTGGGATGTCTGTCCAGTTACAAAACTGATTTAGCCTAGCCAGGTTAGACTAACCTGCAAAGACTGAATCTATTCAGGCTCAGGCTTTTTGACTGTCTGTCCCTAGCCTTATTGATGATGATAATGGTTATGCAGGCTTCTCTGACAACAGATTCAACCTACTCTACTTCTTCCTCTGTGTTGTGACAACAATCTGCCTGTCAGTTCCCATCTTGTAAGCATTTGTGAGTACAGAAAGTCATTCGTATATTCTGTAGAGCACCTAGTACAATTGGGATTCCAAGCATTACACAAATCAGTCACTAAATAACAGTCACTAAATCGTTTTCTTGACTGGGACTTATGACCTTATTTTTACTCATGTTGAAAAATGTCCATCTTAATGACAAACCTGCATAAATACTGAAAGATTTCTTGAAACATGTATACATATATATACTTCCTTACCGCTCTTGTCCACTTCCTTTTTTTGCCCATATCTCTTTTGTGATATTTCTGTTTTCAGAAAAAGAAGTACATTTAGAAAAATGTAAGCTCGACTTTTCTAGAGTACATATATGCATATTCTAGATCTGCATATATAGTTTCAAGTATCAATCATGTTAATTCATCCTATATCCATTTATCTGCTTTTGCTTCAGTCATATTCAAAATTTTGCCATATTCAAAATTCTCAGATTTCTCTCCTACAGTATCTTACCATTGTTAAACTCAGCCTCTTCAACACGCTGTTTCAAATCTCCCTCAAGTCCCCTCAGTAAAATCACTTCTCTGTCACTTGATAATTCTATTGTCCAATGTCCAACACTCAAAAACTCAGACTCTTCACTCTGCTTATCCTAATACCCAGTTCCACTACAGAACCTCTTGAGTTTTTAATCCATTCCAAGATTGGGAAGAAATGGTAAGGGTTTGATAGTGATTCCAAGCTAGGTATTACTTGGCTCAAGCACCTCAAATGAAAGGCAAGCTAAATATGGTAACTGAACAGATATGAAAAGGAAAAAACACAAAGTAATATATCAATTTCTGTCACCATTTACAATGACTTATTTGTCTTGGCATATTCAAGACACAGATGTTAAGCCATGCCAGAGGAACTTGGTTTGAGCTGGGTGGAGGATTTCATTGGCTTCCCACATCTAACAGAATGTTGACATAGACGTGACCCTGGGTCTTTCTCTCCTTCCCAGTTAATATTTCACCTTATACACTCAGGGAATTAATTTATTGCATGCTACATAGTACTTCTGAACAATGAAAATGAATGGCTGGAAATATTTCTCAATAAAAAGGCTCCCTTAGCTGTTATAAACATTGCAGGATGTTGCCTGCTATATTGTAATGGGAGTTTTTGAGAGTGAAAGAATTCAGAGCTCTCTAAATTACATGGTGATGTAGCACTGTCCAGAATCACTCAAGTTTTCCCCACTATTGAACAACAGTTATTGAACTAGAAATCAAATATGTGGTGACATTGTAAAATCTTCCAGGAATGTATTGGATTTTATATCAATAAAAGGTTAATAATCAATTCTAGTTTGAAAAGAGGAGCTTTGACAGATGGAAAGCAGGCCTTTTTAGGTATTCGGGGTTCTGTTTCTTTAATTTGTTTCCTATGAGTCCTGCTCACAAATCAAGGGGAATTTTTAAAAAACTTAATTGCAGTGATATCTTTTTGATTATTTTTGTCTTGGAAAGTGTCTAAAATCATACGTCAGAAGAAATCCAAGTTTGCAATCTTTTCTCCTTTCTCACTCCTTCCCTCATGAGTATTGTATTTTCCTGAATCCAAGATTACTTTGAATTTAAAATACCCCCCAATTATATTCCATACATGAAAAATAATACATTTACTATAGTTTTCCATGTATAGAATCGAATTAGTGGAAGCTCATCTTAAATTTGTCCCCCTCCATTGCTATGGTGGGGAAAGCAGTGATGATGGATGAGGAGCCAAACTCCTGCCCCTTGTCTCCCTATGCCTGCCCTCCTGCTGCCTGTCCCCATCATGCACCCCCCTGCCATCTGCCCCTCTGTGCTTGTGCCTGCCCCCTGCTCTCCACCCCTTGTCCCTCATGCTTATGCCCACCCCCACTCCATGCCTCCCCACCTCCTACCCCCTGTAGCTCGTCTCCCCACCCATTGCCCCCCACTCCTCCTGGCAGGCTGCCTCCCCCACACCCTGCCCCTCTGTGCCTACACCTGACCCCTGCCACCTGTCTCCTTGTGCCTGCTGCCCCCACTCCCTGTGCCCCTCTTAACTTCTGCTACAGGTCTGCATCTCTGGGACAGCCAGCAGCAGTGTGAGCCTGGCCCACCTCCAGTCCAGCCAGGAAGAAGCAGAGGCAACTTCTGCCTGGGTCATGGCTGGAGGGACCAAAGCAGAAGGTATAGAGGTAGTTAAAAGGAGGGGAGAAGGAGGTAGTGGGGGCAGGCTTCAAGGGGGAGCAGGGGATGGAGGAGGCGGGGAGCTGGGGTGGCAGACACAGGCACGGGTGGCAAGGAGTAGGGGGAAAGCTGTAGGTTCTCCCCCCAGCTTGCCCCCCTGGTCTCCCCCATGCTCCCCCTAGCCACATGCCCCCTACCCCATCAAACAAGATATTCCAGCTGGGGAAGACAGCTGCTGAGTTCTGGCTTAATCCCTAAATCCAGGGCCAAAGACGGAGCTCAGCTGCAGCCTGCCAGAGGTCAGTACTCAAATCCAAGACAAGGCTTTTATTCTCCATGCTGATTGAGAAAAAAAACCTTGTCTTGGATTTGAGTAAATATGGTAGTAGCCTCCTAAGCTTAGGATTTCACTGTGAAGTAACTAATTCTTCCCAGTTAATTTCCCTGTGTCTCTACTACCCAATAACCACCTCCTCAATTAAACATTCTGCAAAGCCTCAGACCTTGTGCCATATATCTACCACTATCACTGAAGGAAACTTGTTTAGTGCTAGAACATATGCCAAACCTCCAGGACACTCATTTGTGACAAAGAAAAAACAGTATCTTAAAAGGTACAGAACACTTGAACCTACAGGCAGGAGGGAAAATTTGGATGGTACAAGATAAATTATAGCTTTAAAACAAATCCAGTAGGAAGCCTTAGCTCATCCAAACCATATTTAAAGTAGAAATCAAAACTGCAGGAGAATTACTTAGAATGGACCATTAAGAGATCTATGAGGTGTCAGGATGAATGGAAAATACAATAAAATGCAAGTTAGTTTATATACACACAGGAGAATATCAAACTTTTCAGAATGGCTGGTTTTCCCCTCAGGAAGTAAGAGACTATTGAAAACCATCAGTGAGAAATAGTTCCTTATTCCCTCATGTACCGTTTTGAAGTTCATATGCATCTTTGTAGCAAGCTTTCTTACTGATGCAGTTAACAACCTGCACTCTGTTCCTCTGAGCTAGAAATCCAGCTAGTTTTCTGAGCATGCAAGAATTACATGAAAATTGGCTAGACCTTTAAAAAAAGAGAAATTTATATTTTGAATTTCTACTCTGCAGGTACTAGCTATATGCTGAAGCTGTGAAACAAGACCTTAAACCAGAGGTCTCCAGAGATGCAAAGCACTTCACATGCTGCCTGGGTAACTCAGTGCTTTAATATTGGAACATGGAACATTTTCTATTAGACTGCCAGGAAGAAGCCAGATCTGGTTGACAGCACAAAGAAATCTACTGGTGGCCCAAATGAAAAATATTGGGTGGTGATATTTTGGTGGTAACCATGTCCCAAAATGACCATCACAGCTGGTACAAAAGCCAAAGGACCAAACTCCCTTCTGACCCTACAAGGTATCCTGTAATGATCAGAGCTAGGCCACAGTGACCAGGAAGTATGTTAGAATCCATACTATTTCTAGCTGTGCTTTGACTGTTGCTAGAATAATGAGAGGGCTTTATCGCTGAAATTAAGGAGTGCTGCCAGTTTGGCACATTGCATTTAAAATTAAAGGCATTGGATTATATCTACTCAACCAGCCTTTTGGTAAGATAAATGAGCACATAAGGAAATGTCATAGGCAAGAAACATTCAGATGGCAAGAAAAAGACAGGTTACTTCAAAGTCATTTACTAGTTTTATACAAGCTAGATCTGGTTTAGAGTGGATACAATGTATATAGGTGATTAAAAATAGACATTTTAGTTTGAAAATAAGCAAGGTACACTTGGTAACCATAATAGATAGAGTTTATGTTACTATTAATGATGATGACACAAGGCATACTTCTGTATTTTCTAGCCTTATTTAGCAGGCTTTTAAAGTTTGTGCAGGCTAAAAATACAGGTTCACATTCAGAATCTTGACTCTTTAGCCTTGAAATACAGTTCTTGCTGAATGGCCCACCTCCAAATTAAACAAGCACTTCATTCAAACATGTTTTTCAAAACTAAGTTAGAAGTCCTATTCCATAATTTGCTGGCCACCTGTTCCACAATGATCTGGCTTTTAAGACCTTAGGTCTCAGTAAATTTAAGATTAGTCTCTATTTCAAATATTAAACATCCAGTCAATAATGAATATTTGGTTAGGTGGTTTGATATGCTTTATCTATGATGTCTTATCATTCATATCCTAATTGTATTTCAATATTAAAATTTCAAATAACATTAATTTAAATTAATTACCTTGAGTATTTGATTTTGATGGGGGAGGTTCCCAGAACCTTCCTTTATTCCCAGAACACTTCTAAAGGTCAACTTCCATCCCCAAACCAGTTCAGAGTTAGCCCAGGGTTGTAGATATCCCAGCCATTACCAGGTTGTGTTGTTTGTCACATTCTACTTCTTTCAAAGTAGTACAGGAGAAGCCCACTTGTTGGTTGCAAGTGTTCATGTGAGGATTAAATCGTTAACATCTCATACAATATGTGTGGGCATTACATTTAGGTTGACCTAACTAGGGCCTGGTTGATCTAAGTGATGATCTGTATAGACAGCTGGGGAAGTTAAATAAGGCAAAAAATGGCTGGCCTGATCTAAATTAGCTCACATGAAGTGGTGAACTAAGTTCGATAGGTAACAGGTTGGCTCAATCCACTGAACATCTGCACATGTCCAGAGCGTAGCCCTGCAGTCACCTACCCCAACTGTGCTCTTTCTAACCCCCTGACCAAGCTATTTTTAGTCCTCTTACCATACCCCCGTCCCCAAACAAACAACTCCCAATCCCCACCACCCCACCACCCCCGCCGACCTGCCAGCCTCTCCCCAATCCTGCCAAACTACCGGACCTGCCAACCCCCCTGTAGACCTTCCAGCCCCACTAATCCCACCCCACTTGAGTTACTTAGATTGGCTCCTGGTGTGGCTCCTGGCACCTGTGAACATATGCAAAAGACACTTGCGATCTACTATCACACTGCTTATTTTAAGCCACATGATCATAGATTGAGTGCACCAGACGCCTGCACAAACCCATAAAGTTCTCATTTGTAAAAAACATTTGCTGCTTTGCTTCCTCACTTACCACTCATGACATTAAAACTCATCACATCCATTTTGTTTCCTCCAGTAGCTACACAGCGGTAAATCCCAGAGTCAGAAGCTGTAAAGTTTTTAATGATAAGTGTGTTGTTCACATGAGGAGTGCAGTCTATCAGTGTACGCTGCTGGAAATTTGAACCAAAGGTTTTCTCTCCTGACCAGGAACAAAGGACAATGGTATCCATCCGATCTCTTTGAATCTTTTCCCACTTAACGTGCTGAACTGAACCTCCAAGGTTATAAAGACACATTAAGAGGAGATTTTCCCCCAGTCCAGTAACCAAAGGCTGGGGTTGTGGCATAGATGCATCAAAAACATCTGTAAAGAAGAAAAAAAAATTACTTATAATTGAGAAGTTTAATAGCCACAATCATTTCCAAGAAGTTGCACTGTCCACTGGTGAGATAAATTAAATGGTTTACAGGAAAAGGGTGTCAAGAGGCATCTTTTAAAAATGTAACACAGGACTGAACAACTTCTTAGAAGCTGGGGGCCACACACCATGGGGACCACAACAGTAGGAATCATAACTCCCTCCCCCCACCAGCTCAGCTGCAAGCTCCTCCAGCACCACATAGGTAGGTGACCCCCACATTGCTGCATGGCATAGATGGGCAAGAGCCCCCTACCGTAGGCTGTGGGCTCCCCTGGCACTACTGGTTGCAACGCACTGAGTCTCTCTGCCCTGCCCCGCACCCTGAGGAGAGAAGGCTCAGGCTGCAACAGTACCCAGAGTGATGAGAAAAACCCAGGGAAAAAGCTCTAACCCCTCATGGGCTGCATGTGGCCCACAGGCCACCAACTAGACAGCCCAAATTTAACATATTGAAAGGTAAAATGCATATACATATACATATGTGTTTATATACAAACATACACAACACTTGATCTTACAATGGTGCTGTGAGCTGGGTGAGGTTTTGTGTGCTACCCACTTCCTCATACTTCAACAAAACCTAAAAAACACAGCAACTTTATAGTTAAGGTCAAGGTGGCTCTTGGCTTCTAAAACTGTTTTCAGTACAGTAGTAATTTTATAAGATTAATAAAAAACTGACTGTTTTGGCCTCTTGGCACATTTGCTACAAAACCTCATTCCCCTATGAATTTCCAGGTCTTCATTCATAAGTTTTATCACAGAGCCTGCCTTTAATAACTAAAATTCTCCTGACCACAACTCAAACAAGTCAAAACAAAGATCAAAGATCCCCCTGATACCACCCACTCAAGAAAACCTGAAAAATAGCTAGAGAATTGATTGTGCAATTCATAGATTCATAGATTCATAGAGGTTAGGGTCGGAAGGGACCTCAATAGATCATCGAGTCCGACCCCCTGCATAAGCAGGAAAGAGTTCTGGGTCTAGATGATCCCAGCTAGATACTCATCTAACCTCCTCTTGAAGACCCTCAGGGTAGGGGAGAGCACCACCTCCCTTGGGAGCCCGTTCCAGACCTTGGCCACTCGAACTGTGAAGAAGTTCTTCCTAATGTCCAGTCTAAATCTGCTCTCTGCTAGCTTGTGGCCATTGTTTCTTGTAACCCCAGGGGGCGCCTTGGTGAATAAATACTCACCAATTCCCTTCTGTGCCCCTGTGATGAACTTATAGGCAGCCACAAGGTCGCCTCTCAACCTTCTCTTGCAGAGGCTGAAAAGGTCCAGTTTCAATGGAAACAGAAGTACAAAGTTAATGTGGCAATGTTGCTTTACTCAGAATTTCCAGACCTGCCACTTAAAATTTCACAGTAGACATGCATAAGTGCTATTATCTTTTAGGTATAATAAATATTAAGATAGGAAAAAAATGAAAACAATATCAAAATGCATTAAAAACAAAAAAGAAGGCAGCATTGAAATTCCTTGTAGCACTTTGCAAATTGAGCATGTCATCACAAATATTTCTAAGCACACCGGTGGCAGTTTATTTTGAACTTCTTTTACATTTTTCCCTTTCTTTCCTTAATAGATCTCCACTTTATTCTGCAGCGCATTGTACTCTTTGTAGGCATTTATGTAGGCATGAACTGTTACCACTTGGGCGCATCTATATGTCGCGGTACAACAACATTGCTTCGGCACTGTGCTTTAGTACTTCCTTTTTGAAGTACTAAAGCATGGTGCAGTATGGGTGGTTCCTGCACTGTGCACATGGCGCATGGGTAGATTTTGCCACTACATCGCTGTAGTGATGGGCTTTACCCAGGGAGTGTACCGCTATGGCAATATAGCTGGCAATCACATGTAGACACGTGATCACTACATCGCTGTAGTGCACCATATGCTGACATATCATATCACTACATCGCCATAGAGTAACATGTAGATGTGCCCTTATGTTTTAAGCCTACGGTGTATAGGTACAAATGATAATACATGAAACAAAGCAATGGAGAATCAGAACTACCTATTTGTGATGAAATATTTCAAACACAAAGAACAAAACTTCTCCATTTTTAGAGCCTTTGTTTTATTTGATTGATTCTCCTTATCTTGACGTAGGCACCAGCATAACTCTTTCATCCTCCTCCTCCATTTTAACTACTCCCTTTATTAAGCAGCACTCTGTGAATATGCTTTTGCTTTCAACCCGTTTGCATGGAAGGATCTCTAATAGTTATAGAGAAAATATGCATACATATAGATTCTTCAGAAAGATTTAACTAAGTAAATGATTGGGTTATTGTTCCATCTGATGAAAACAGACTTAGGAATTCAAATGTAAAGAATGTGAACATCTTACCCAAAACTGTGCTTAATGATGCAAGGAACAAAAGAGATTTTTGTATTCTGTTGGTACTTGCAATTTTTTGTATGTTAATGCTGGAGTTTTTTCAGTCACAGACCTAGCAGATGTTTGATTACCTCATAATTTGCAGTCATATTCATATCCAGTGCTCCACAGGGGGCAGGGGAAGGGAGAGGGGTGTAAAGGAAACATCTCTGTTTTTATTTTATTTTTTTAAAGGAAGTCTCCAACCATTCTCTTTGGTAAGGTAGCTCTGAAAAAGGAAATGGATATAAACTAATACAAACCAGAGGTTTGAAAGGGACAAGGAACCAAGCTCAAATTCTACTGCAGGAAGCTGACTGGAGCAGAAGATCTTGCAACACCCATCCTTTCATACCACACACAATGAATTAATTATATAACTTCCATCAATCATAGTTAGGGTGCATCTTAAAGAATCATTTTACTAAAATCCTCAGGCCGTATCATACAGCATTTGGATGATTATGGCAGACAAAAATTAATCACTTTTTTTTTTCTTTTTGGAGGGTGGGAAGCAGAATTTGTGGGATTAAGTTGATAGGAGGGATATGGATCTTCCAAATGCAGTAGCTTTTAAAAGTAATTTCTAGCAAGTCCTATCAGTTCATGGCTATTACATTTTATAAATCAGTTCCATTTGGAGGAAACAAGGAAGTGACTAGCTTCAATTAATATGGTAACTCAGAAGCCAAACTGGAATTACAACTCTGGCCTATATCCTGCCTCATCTGTCCCTTGGCTAGCCTAGGCCGCCTGTGTGTGATCCCAGGGACTCTGTATATCAAAGTTTGGAGCTGTACTGTGATGGCACAGCCTGGCATCTGGCTCCCATTCAGACAGCAGCGGTAGGGACCGAAGTTACACATAAACCAGTTTAAGTGATTAGAAACTCTCCACCTCCAAAAGGGGCAGGAGTGGGTGAGGGGGGTAGGATACACCCCCTTGGCGTGGCACTGCCCCTTCCAGTCAGGGTTCGTCAGGTGCAGAGGGAAAGTGAGGGGCTTTTTTTTTTTTCACCTCCCGGCAGCTTGGAGCCAAGCTGGGATCACTGTTCCTTCCCCAGCTGTCTGCCTCTGAGCAGACAGATGAGGAGGGGGTAGGGGCTGGGGTGATCCCAGCCTGGCTCAAGCCATGGGGAGATGAGAAGCCCCCCAGCGGGTCCTTCTTCCCATGCCAGGCAGACTCCAGCTGGTGCTAGACTGGCAGAGAGGGTGCGATTCCCCCCGCTCAGAGGCAGACAGGTGGGAAAGAAGCAGGGATGGGACAATCTCAGTCTGGCTTTAGCTGCAGGGAGATGTAAAGCCCCCTGGTGGGAGCTTGCTTCTTCCCCCCCCCCCCACCCCGCTGAGCAGACCCCAGTGAGGGGGGCAGTGCTGGGTGGGAGAGTGGAGGATATGCTCCCACCCCTGTGCCTCCCTGCTGCTCAGAGGTGGATGGTTGGCAAAGGGGTGGGGCTGGGGAAATATCAGCCAAGTTCTGAATTGGGGGGGATGGGGAGAGTGAAGAGACTCCTGTGGGGGCTTTCCTCCATACCCCACAGACCCCGGGTACCAATCAGGCCTGGGGTGCCACTGAGCTGGGTTGAGCAGCCTTAGTCAGCCTGGCCATGAGGGGCAGTGCACATGAGCACCCCCAAGCTCCTGTCCTGGGCCAGTGCACGCTTCTGTCTGTCTTGCCCATCCAAACACAGAACATGAGTTCACTTTATTATCAGTTCAATCTGTGCATCTTAGAAAAACCTGTGAAGTTTGAATCTATTTTACCTCAGGCTTTTTTAACCTCTGTACCTAGTCTAGAAGTTCACTTATTCTGCTTCCTTGTAAACCTCAGCACCTGTAGATTCAAGACTAAAAATAAGCCATCTCCTCCAGAGAGATAGATCTCACATTTGAAAGATACCACGTGAAGAACTGCTGCAGTACAGAAGAAACCCCCCCACAAATCGCACACCGCTGGTTATGACCTATCACCCCTCCCTCAAACCTGTACAGAAAATCCTCAAACAATTGCAACCCATACTAGAAAGAGACCCTATTCTTAAAGAGATCTTCCCAGAGCCACCCATCCTAGCCTTCAGACAAGCACCGAACCTCGCTAACCTCATCACCAGAAGCAAACTTCCTCAGGCCCAGAACAACCAAATGGATCCAGACCGTGCCATGACAAGAAATGCAAAACCTTGGCAACACATCTTTAGCACCCCGACAGTCACTACACCCCACAACAGAGTCATCAGCATTCCTGGATCTTACAGCTGCACCTCCAGAAATGTGATATATCTCATCCAATGCACCAAATGCCCTGATGGAAAATACGTAGGAGAGACCAAACAACAACTGCGCACCAGAATGAATGCACACCGGAAATCTATCAAAGACAGGAATACCCAATTACCGGTGGGGGCACATTTCTCACAAGAAAACCACTCTCTCTCCAATCTCTCAGTCCTGATCCTCAAAGGAAACTTACACAACACTTCCCAGAGATGAGCCTATGAACGCCACTTCATCAACCTCCTGGATACTAAAAATCATGGACTAAATATAGACATTGGATTTATGACACATTATAATCTGCCTGACATCTGACTCCCCAGGTATCTCTCCACTATTCATCCCCCTTCTCTCTCTCCCCCCCACCCTGCCTCCAGCCTGTCTCTCACCCATTGACTCCTCAATCTACAATTTCACTGACTACCTGTTCTTATATGCATACCAGCCCAGCCCCTGGCTTCTTCACTTCTCATTCCATCCAGGAAGAGCACACACCAACTGCTGAAACTTCCTCAGCCTGATGAAGGGTTTCTGAACCCAAAGCTTGCTTAATAATTGTTTTCCAACTATTTAAGTTGGTCTAATAAAAGATATCAGATTCACCCAAAGAACCTTGTCTGCCTATCTCCTCCCATATGACTTTTTGAGTAGTTTCAGAAAGGTCTTTCCCAAATCATTATTAATTAAACATCTTACATCATACTCTCACACCGGGAACTATTATTATTATTTTTTTAAATGTTGGATACACAAATTGTCTGAGACACAACAGACAGCCAGTTATTTTTTCTGTTCAGTCATCTGCTTTGCTTTTACAATTTTTAATTCTTAACTCAAACTCCAGGCTTATGTTACATTTCAAAGCTCACAAATGTAACCATACAAAATGAACAACCATATGGAAAGAAAAATTAAATGTAAAAGTTTGTGTGCAACTGATTTAAAAAAATATATGGACAACTTATCAATCAGCCATCATCACAGAATTAAAAAGTGTACTACCAAGTGACCAAATATTCAATCATTACATTTATGTGTAGGATGAATTTGCAAAAAACAAGGTCCTGAAATGAATGATTTTATATTTCATATAGGTATAAATTAACTACACTTTTTAATCTTTGAAATATAACTGTATTCTTATACCATTAACATATCCATACCTGAAAGCAATAGATTTCTATAAAATTGCTTTTTTCATTATGTTATTATATTAGGGCTATCAAACAATTACAAAATTTGATCCCAATTAGATATATGATTAAAAAAAATGAGTCGCAATTAATTGCAATTTTAATCACACAGCTAAAAACTCCAAATTATGCATAGAAAAACTCCAAATTATGGAAAATTATGCAAGTACTTTGTATGGTTGGGGGTGGGGGTGGGATTTATGAAGGTGTGGGGTGGGGGCTGTGTGTGTGTATGTGGGGTTTGGAGCCTGGGGAGGGGGAACCCCGAATGCCCTGGCAGGATGCTCAATCTAAGCAGGGTCTCCGCGGAGCTTCCTCAGGCCCAGGTGTGCCCCCCTCCTTTCTGCTGCAGCCACCCAGATCCCACATCCCACCAGGACCCATATGGAGTTGCCACAGTGGGGCTGAGACAATGGTGGCCCTGCACTCTGCACTCCCATGAAGACAGCCACTGCCAGTGGGTGGGTGTGGGATTCCCACAGAACCACCTCCTGCAGCCCTGGGCCCATACCACACCTCACACCTGGTCTCAGCCCAGCACTGCCAGAGCCCAAGCCATGCCCAGTGCCACTGCAGCACTGGACAGAGCTGCTGCTCTCCTCCCTGCACTTCCTGGGCCCCTGCCAGGACCTGCACAGAGCTGCCGGGAGCCTGGGTGGCACAGGGAGGAGTGGGGCAGATCTGCCTGGCTCAGTGGCAGCGGTGGTGTTGAGCATCACTTGGGCTCCAGTGACGCTGGGCTGGGGAAGTACGTGTGGCATGGTGTGGGCTGGGGGCTACAAGAGGTGGCTCCATGGGAATCTTGCCCCTGCCCACCGGCAGTGGCTGCCTCTGCAGGTGTGCAGGTTGCAGGGCCACCATTGCCACCAGTCCCTGGAGGCCTAGACTGGGGATGCATGGGGAGCCACAGGCCTGGAGGTGACTTGTGCCAGAGCTCCCAGGCAGTCCTGACTCATCCTGAGCCCAAGCCATGGGGCCTAAGGGTGCCATGCAGCTCTGCCGCAGCCCAGCACTGCCTTCCTCAAATCCCTGACAATACCACCCTGGCTTCTTGGGGCCCTGGCTTGGAGCTGTGCATGGGTGTGCCCCTACTTCCCCACCTTCCTGCTGCAGCCACCTGGAGCTCATGCCCAGTCTGCCCTATGGCTCCTCTGCACTGCCAGCACTGCCCCATATTATTATACTTAGCATAACCATTTACAACTATTTATTTAATTGTTCACTAATATTATTTCCTTATTTACCTGGCACTTCCTGTTTCCAGTAGCTAATGCTGAAAAACTGAAAAATGATGGTTTGTTGAAATGCAAGTATTCATGATTTCAATGGATTTTTCATTTTTAAAACAAATCAAATAAATTGCCAAAAAACCTCCTGCTTTAACATTCTTTAAAAAATAGGAGTGAAAAGAGTATGTTATTGTGAAATTTAATTTATAGGAAACAGGGGTGTAGGTTGTAGCTGTGTTGGTCTAAGGACACACACAGGCAGACAAGGTTTTTGGGGTGATTCTGATATATTTTATAGGCAACTGATATCTTTTATAGCACTTTATAGAAAACACATTTAAAAACTAAAGATTCAAAATTAAAAACAAAATGTTTCAAAATTGTTTTACATATTCTGTTTTATATGATCCTTCTTTAATAGTTTATTAATTCTCTTGAAATTTCAACTTTTTGTCTTGTACTACCTACCCAGATTTATTGACTTCCTCATTCTTTGATGTCTGATAAGCTCAGTTATACGATGTTTCTTTACTAGCAGGTATTTCAGATATGTGGCATTTTTGCAGCTAGTTTTTCATTCATTTTTAAAATCACTATATATGACATTTTTACTACTGCTTCTGACAAATCTCACTACTAGTAGATTAACAGTCTTGCAAGTTTAGTATTGGTTCCTAAGTATAACTTATACAATATAAATTTTACATGCTGTTATCTGTATAAAATATTTATATAGAAAAATAACAATTCTAGTAAACTTGTATATTGATCCTGACAATCTGAAACAGGCATAGCTCACCGAAGTGAAAGAATTGCGTCATAATAATCTGTATTCTCCTGGCTTGGCACCTACCTGTATGTATTTTGAATCATTTCTTTTTTGATCGAGTTTAGATTTTGTTCTTAATGACACTAGAAATATCACATCTAATTTTGGACACAATGTGATCTAACAACCAAATTTTCTCATTTAGTACCCTGAAGACTGTTCCCAATTCTAGCATTTATGTTTCAATTATCCTTTTTGTGAGATGATGATAATGATATTCACCTTTGAAAAGTACTTTGAAATCTTTAGATGAAAAATGCTATGACCATTGCTATCTCCTCCAAATGTATTCCCATGATCTGCTGCTAGGCAGGTGTATATGAAATATACAAAGTAAGCCAAGGCAAAAGTGAACACATTTTCTGTGGGCAGCAGTAACACGAGATCTGCAGTAAGAGTTGCTGGTAATGTGCTTGCGCTCCTCACAGGTAGCTAGCAGAGACATTGACTCAGATGATAATCTGCTCAGAAAATAATTTCTACAAATTTTCTTGTTTTCCAAATTCCTGAAGCAAATAAAAACTGTTCAGCTATCTTTACTCCAGCATGTTTGCCTAAAGACAAATAGAGATTGGTCAGAGGTTCCAACTGATTAAGTCGTACACATTTCTTGATCCAAACATTGTTTCCTTTCCATGACCCACAAGAGTAGGACAAAATGTAGCTGCAAATGAGCTTCAAAATCTCATGAAAAGAAGCTTTTCCATGAGGTTTCCATCAATGTACATTTTCACACAGAATGAGTGCTTCTAGAAGCACCATACGTATCCCCTCCAAAAGCAACAGAGTTGCAATGGTCTCAAATGTTGCTCAGTCACTGGAATCAGACTCAAACTAAATCTTTTTGTGCATGGAAACCAACTCTGTTAAGTCCTAAAAGATATTATCAAATGAAACAAGGCAAAACATATGTGTAGTTGCTAAATAAATGCACAATTAATTGCTAGTAAAAGTCCATGACTTAGTGTTCTAACTAGACAATTATGCGACTCCACAAACCTAAAATCAGTAACCAGCAGTAGCCCAGTGTTTGTGAAAAGCTCATAAAGAAAATGTATGTTGCATAAAAACATAAAATAGAAGCCTTTCTATTTATCATTAAAATATGTCCTTGATGATGATAAATGAGGAGGTTATGGGTTCTCTGTCTGTGTGTCTTTATCAAGCTGCCAACTCCATTTTGGATGCGTAGGCCTTTACCCTCTTGGTTGTCCCTTTACCTCCTACCCTCTTTGTTGTCCCTTTACCTCCAGTTTAGTAGGCACACAGACTGAATAAGAGAAGGTAATAAAAAGGAGATGGACTTTTCTTCAAATATACACATCCTAAATAAGTTAGATCCAACCAAGAGAAACAGAATATTCAAGAAATCACCTTAGTAATGATATCTATGATATCCTGAAAAGATTGACCAGGGAATCACCAGAGGGAGACTGAGAAGTAATAAAAGGACAAAAGCTGAAACATTTGCTCTTAGTCATTTTTACCAGTGAAACTACAGAAAAGCTGCCTGTGCCAGGAGGCTACTGAGACAGGAAGAAATGCTGCTTCCCTGAAGTCAGACAAACCTCCAAAGAAATGGCAAGCTAGAGAAGAGCACCATATTCAACATGTTTAATTTTTTTCTAATGACCTGCATCCTTTTGTGCTCTAACCTGAAACTAAAGCACAAGTAAAGAGCCATGTTTTATTCAGAAACTCTGTGCACAGCTTTTATGTGTCTTTTTGCTTACACTTATCCAGGGCTTATGAAGAGTTTAACTGTAAATCAAAAGACTCCAATCTTCCATTCAGAGAATTTAAGAACTTTAAAAATAAATAATATTTTAACATAGGGATGGTCAATTATTTGGGCCTGAGGGCGCACATAGGCAGTTTTGATGAGCTATTTTGGGTGGGGTCAGCATCGTGCGGGGCTGGCAGAGTGGGTGGGAGGCAGCTGGGAGCTGGAGCTAGAGCTGGAGTCCCATACACTAAGGCAATTGCTGCCTGGCTGAAGCTGCCCCCACTTGGAGTGGTTTAGCAAGGGCAGGAGGAGGAGCACAGCTAAAGGCATAGGCGACTGGTGCCACCTTAGTCAGGGGGAGGCACATGCCCCCCAGTGACCAGTCAGCAACTGGGGGAGGTCCTCCTATGGCCAATCTCACCAACTGGCACCCCCGTGCATCCCCTACTCATCACCACTGGATAAAGGCAAAGTGAACAGAACAACTGTGCCTGGCCAGCACACGCAGCTTCCAGCAGGGCTGTTCCTAATGCTGCTGCAGCCGGCTGGAAGCTGGCTCCCCTTGCCTCCAGCAGTGGCTCTTCCTCCTGTTCTTGCCCTGCTGTGCTGCTCTGGGCAGGTGGGCAGGGGGGAGCTTCAGCCAGATAGTTCCTGCTGGAGGTGAGAGGAGCACAGCAGCACCAGGAACAGACCCACCAGAAACTGCTTGTGCTAGTCAGGGCCCAGACCAGCAGGCACAGATGGAAGCATAGCGTGGGCTTCCCCAGTGGGAGCAGGTGGGGCTTAGCCCCATATGGAGGGCCACGGGGCAGCCACAGGCCAGATACTGTCAGTTGGTGGGCTGGATTTTGCCAACCCATTTTAACGCCTAAACCATCTCAAAATTGCATGCAATTCTTCTCATTCTATATTTATCTCTTATTGGGGTTCATTGTGTAGAGCAAACATGAAATGTGCTGCAGTTCTTACATGAAATGCACCCTGGTTCTGTCCTATGGAAACTAATACTATTGTCATACTTTTAACTGTTTTGAAGCTATCATTGTACAGTTTTATTTCCTCTACAATTGCCTTCTGTAATGATCTCCAAATTCCATCATCTCAAAATTTAATCTGTAGATTCCATAGACATTAGGGCTGGAAGGGACCTCAAAGATCATCAAGTCCAGCCCCCTGCCCCAGGGACAGGAAGTCAGCAGGGATCATAGGATCCCAACAAAATAAGCATCCAAATGTTTCTTGATTAAGTTCAGAGTAGGTGCCTGCACCACCTCTGGAGGGAGTCTATTCCAGGTCTTGGGGGCTTGGACAGTAAAGAATTTTTTCTTATGTCCAGCCTAAAATGGTTTTGTAGGAGTTTATGACCATTGGTCCTTGAGTTTATGACCATTGGTCCAATCCATCACATTATTCCTTACAGAAAAAAAGGCAAAGTTATAATATTCTTAGCTCTGGTTCTATCCACTGTGGGTGCATCTACACAAGCAATTTACTGTGCAATAGGCTAAATAGCTGCACAGTAAATGGTGTGCATCTACATGTGCTCCCCAATTAGGTTGGAAATATACTAATTAACTTAACAGCAGGATAATACTTATATCTGAAAGTACTATCCTGCTGCAGAGTTAATCAGTAAAAACTTCTGCAGCAGCATACATGTAGATGCTGTCCCAGCTGGCAGGGGCATGAGGGTGCTTCAGTGCAGGGGCTGTCTACTGGCTAGCCCCACACTGAAGCGCTCTCATGCCCGAGCCAGCCCCTCCACAGTACGTTGAGCTGAGATGGAGGAGCAGCCTTGGGCTGCCCTCAATGCCCCCTGCCAGCTGGGGCTACTCCGACCTGGCTCAACATGATGTGGTCCCGGGCATATATGCAAATGACATACCTAAAGCAATAAACTCTGGAGCAGTAAGCACTGGTGTTTATTACTTTGCATTAATATGAATGTGTAGACGTGCCCTGTATGATGGAAATAAGGTGGATATATAGGTATTAAGCAGTTTAACTCAAAGTGAATTATGATTGCTTCAGTGATATAACACTGTGGAATAATATTTTGCAAAATAAAAGATTTTCTTGATCTATGAGAGGCACAAAGTACATTATATATATATATATATATATATTTTGCCAGTAGCCTTACATTAAATGATTGATGTGCCTGGAACAAACTTTGTGTCACATGTAATCTCATTTTCTTTCTTCAAATGCCTCTTTCAACCAGTTCTTCAATGAGGATACATAAATTTGCTCCTATTTAAATACCAAGCTATTAGACTAACCAATCTTACTGCTCCTTTTCTCTTGTCTAATTGCGTTCTCCCTCAGGTCTCATCTAACCAGACAACCAGGACTAGAAAACTTTTCCCAATGAAATGTTGTTATTCAGTAGATAAATGGATGATATTAGGAATTAATTTTCCCTCGAGGTATATTAGGTGGTTAATTGTGACTATATCCAGTCGAGATGCAACAGATACTTGTCTAAGAAATGATCACAAGGCAAAACAAAAAAACCCAAACACAACCCCACCTCAGAAAAACCATGAAATATGACATCCCTGCTCCTCAAATGGAAAAACTCCACCAATACCCAAACTTCCTTGTGCACTAGGAATATGCGTCTCCCTTTAACACCACTCTCCTTTGCTTCAACCTCCCTCTTCAAATCCTGCCCTCACCCTCAATGAATTAAGGATACTTACTGGATACTTTCCATGTGGCAGCAACTCATGCAGCACCCTTTATATTGCGCTTTAATTTAAATAGCTATATTATTTCCTTGATACTCACTCTAAAATATCTTTATCTTTTCATAGGCTTCATTCAACTAAATCCAACAATCCATTTATTTAATTATCAATTCATTTAACAATCCTTTAAACTCCTCTCATGAGATAGGTTCTCCATTCTCCTACATAGTGAACCTTCTTGAAGCAAGTGCATGCATCCTTGATATGCCAGGCTCTGCTATGTGCCTATTTTTCTTTGCCTGTTCTTCCTGAACAAATTGTGCCTTTTGTATCAATATTGCAGCTACATGAATTTTTCTCACCAAGTGTCTGTTATACTGCTTAATAACAACAATTATAAGATTAGAAAGCAAGGTGTATTAGGAAAGGTTGAAGGATTTAGCACTTGTTAGCATGACTAAGGCAAGGGGGAGAGGGCAAGAACCAGATAATAATCTTTCCTTATGTACCCTATGACCCTAACTGTCCAATATTATCCTCAACTATATAGTTTGGCCAAAAGAGATCAGCCCCCAAATATCCTTGCCCTTTGCATACTGTCTACACCAGCGATTGTGAACCGGGGACAGAGGTATCCCCATGGGTACTTTGGAAGGCTGTAGGGGGTACATGCAGGCTGGCGGGGATGGAGCACTGCCACCCACCACCCCACACTGCCGCCTCCTAGGAGCAGGGCTGGGTAGACGCCAGGGCAGTGGCACCCCTCTGCGGGGCACACAGGCACTGCATGGCTGGTTGGACACGAGGGGGAACCTGGGGGAAGCTTGCATGCAGTAGCAGTTGCCGCCGCCATCCACCACCCTGCACCAGCACTCTGCGGTTGGTCACACGTCAACCTCCACCCCCAACTGTGTCTAGTCACCAGGGGTACACTTATTAAAAAAGGTTGAAAACCCCTGGTCTACACCATCACAGCTATAACATCACTCCAATACTGTTAAAAAGGTGGTTATCAGTTGTTTATAACATGAAAAGAAAATCAGCTTACTTTGTACCAAGAGAGATTTAGGTTAGATATTAAGAAAAACACATTAACCACAAGGACAGTTAAGCACTAAAACAGAAAATGTTTGGTGGGGGGGGTGGAGTCTTCTTCAGTGGAAGCTTTTAGTCAAAGTACTTTGATCCTGGCTCAGAGCAGAGGATTGAACTGGATAGTGTCATGATATCCCTTCCAGCCGTACATTTTCTATGATTTCATGACTCCTTACAAACTGATTCTGTCCTTCTCCACCAGCAGTGAAGAGGACAAATGACCTTTCAGAGAAAGGTCCCCCGCATCTCCTTAACTGAAAAAAATGGAAATGGTGTTCCCAACTGAAAGATGCAGCCTTTAACAAACAAATCTCTGTACCAGAGATCTTGGGAGGAGCAGCCTCAATTGGTTTGGAACCCTTTCCTTTCTAATTAAATACTGACATTGTTTGACACTATCTAAAATGCAAAGACAGTCTGAGCCCAGCAGAGTGCAGTCTAAGAGATGAAGACCCTTAAAGATTAGCACTTACTTCCATCTGTAAGGTGCTGATCATTTTAATAGACTTATGAGTTTCATTCTAAGTTGAGAGACAGGTATTTTGAAGAAAAA
Organism: Alligator mississippiensis; assembly: GCF_030867095.1. Classification (NCBI taxonomy): domain Eukaryota; kingdom Metazoa; phylum Chordata; order Crocodylia; family Alligatoridae; genus Alligator; species Alligator mississippiensis. The sequence continues at coordinate 104,397,065 of NC_081826.1, forward strand.
AAGCCTGTTTGAGGTGAATAAGGACATGAAAGAGAACATATATAAGGTTCTGCTTTAGGCAGGCAAAAGAACATTAATATAAGAAGTGTCATGGTGCATAATCATACCAGTTAAGAACATAACAGTAGCTCTGTCTATGCTATCGAAAAGCAGAGCTGATCACTCCACTTAAAATGTGATAATACCTAATGGTACATCTGGCATTGAAACACTCTATTAATACACATCCTTTCATATGCGGTATTGCTAGGGAAACACATCCCCCAGGGCAAATGGCCCATTGTCATTGATTGATTGAAGCACAAATTTAGTCACAAATTAAAAACAATTTGAGTTTGCATTAGCTTCTTTCAGAAAGAGCTCATAAATGGGCAAAAAACCCAGAAAACATTTTTGGCAATATAATGCAATTCACATTATAAGATATTAAGGTCACTCTGGGCATCAACTGAATGTTTCATTTTCTGTGCAAAGCATACAATGGACATTTTTGCAGGCAGATTGATATTATTTTACCACATAACCACAACAAAACTCCTACAGAAGAAAAGACAGGAGGCAGAAAAAGATTGGAAATTCAGATTTATGATTAAACTATCTAAAAAGCTGTAAGCAAGGAAGCACACAGAGAAATTATCCCAAGCAGTTTGAACTATCATGCTGGGAACATGCATCTTTAAAAAATGTTTCTCTGGTATCATAAATAATTTTCCTTTGGAGCAAAATCCAAATTGGCCCCATAGGCATGTCCACTTAGGCACTGAAATGTTTAAGAATTAGATACGTGGTCCAAGGAGAGTCAAAGAAACAAGGTTAGGCACAATCAACAGGGTGAACTGGATGCTTCTAAAGGGCAATTGAGAAAGTTTAGCGAGTGAGAAGCCACAAAGTGCTGGTCAATAGGGTTTGGGACAGAAGTTTCATAAACTGGGTTGACCTAACTCAGTTAAGTCTGATACTACATTCAACCAGATTTATTTTAAACCAGTTTCATCCATTTTGAAACTGGTTTATGTGCACTGAACCTCTGTTCCGTTACAGGTTTAAACCAATTTCTGATCTCTTAAACCCGTTTATGTGTAACTTCTATCCCTAGCCTAGGAAACAACAAGCATGGGGATAACATTTGAATTCCAGAGGACTGCACACCAGGTGCCTGCATCCACTCAGGAGTTATAGTGCCCTGCCCTCTGAAGACAAGCGCCTAACTGGAAATGTGGTATAAGGGTATTGGTGCTGTCTATTATTGCATAACCTAAGAAGTGGGATACTTGAATTCAAGAGCCTCCTTTAAACCTAACTGCAGAGCTGTAGAACAGCCTGGGTGGGTGCATTTTCCACCCCTTTTGCTGAAGCTGAGCCACTGGGCAGAAAAGTATGCAAGAGTTATGGAGCAACAAGGGAAGCAAACAAAAGGGATCAATACTCTGTAGTTAAAAAATAAGAACCACTGGGAATAACCAGAGAGAGGAATTCAGGAGTCCTCTTTCCCAGTTCATTGCCCTCATCATTGAACAATAGTGTCATGTTCCTTCTTTCTTACATTCTTTCTGGCCCCATGACTCTTCAGCTAATGCAGACACTGGTAACAGTCTGGCTGTGAAAACAAGGAGCTCACCACAGATATATTTACCTTGCTTCTCAGGTCAGTTTCCACACCGTCCATCACCTCGCTTTTCACCATCAGGCAACAATGTTTGAACTCACTCCTATCTGATCTTCAAATATAAAAAGGCTGACGCTGGCATAGCCTGCAGCAGGGTCCTCATTAATGACAAAAATGGATACAAACACATTGTGCACTTGCACTTTCTGACACCAATGATTCCCATAAATCATCAGAAAAGAAATTCAAATAGCATGAACCTAATCCACAAAATGTATGTTGTACTGGAAGCTACCTATAGGTACCTCAAAAATGCTTTATCTCAACAGTTACAATGCAGCCCTGGGAACAGAACATTCTTTAAGGCAGAACAGTGGGACTCCTTGTCAAGAGAGATCAGATTGGAGCTGATGCCAGATGTCACTGAAATAAACCTGTGGAACACGCTTTTCCTATGCTGTTCTCATAGAGAAATAAATTATATTAAATAAAATAGGTATCTTATGATCACAGTCCTTTGTATGGAGGGCAGAGAGAAAGAATACCTTTTTTATTCTGTGTTCTGTGTTTTTTTAGACACCATACTGGAAGGTAAAAATTGTAAGTGTGTAGGTAGATGGGTAAATTGGATACAGAGTATGCAATTTTGGTTACATTTCCAGGATGACAACCATCTTAGAAAGGCACTATGGGTGTCTGTGAAAGCTTGAGAAAACAAAATATTGGTGCTGCAGTTTAAGGTAGGATGCATTAAAGGATAGTCTGTGATTGTGTAGGTGAGATGCATGCAGTGGTTGGGTGGTGGAAAAGATATGATCTTTGTTCCAAAGTACTGATTGGGTTTGGGCACTTCATACTTCAATGGGTAAGAAGCAAAGTGGGTAGAGATAACTTTCCTCATTGTCAGTGATGGCTGGCTGAAGGTGGAATAATGGAGCAATGGTTGCTTAAGGAATATAATTGTTTGCTTCTAGGATATTTTAAAGCTGTATTTTGTTCATTTTATAAATTTATCATTGACTTAGAATTTCTTGTAACCTATATCTAAAATACTTACTTGAATATTTGAGGACCCAGATTATAAAATGATCCCCCAATAATTATATTCTATATATGGAAAATACATATATTTGTTATGATTTTCCAGTTATAATGTAGCAAAACTCCCAGGGTTTTTGTTTTTGGTTTGGTTGGGTTTTTTGGGGGGGGGGTTGTTTTTTTTTTGGGGGGGGGGGGGTATTGCATTCTCTCCCCTTCCCCAACCATTTCTGACTTTTTCTCTCCTCTCTATTCCCTATAGATAAGTATAAGTGAGCTAAGACAGGATAAGCTTCAGCATTTTATTTTGGTAGCAAGTTGTATTTGTTTTGTTTTTTCTCCTTCTTTAAATTGTATAATTATTATGCTTTTATTGATTTTTACTGTTCTATATTACTGTTTTACTGATACTATATGATTTAGGCCTACATATGTAAGTTAGCATAAGTCATGTCAAGTTTCCATTTTATCAAGTCTCCATCTTGTCCCCATGCCCGGTTGTGTAACCTATGACTCATACCCACCCCTCCTATGTAACTTGGTTTCTGATTGAATAGGGACGAATGAGGGTGCTTGAGAGACAATGGCAGTAGGTCTAAAATAGCTCTCTCTGAATGACTGAACCATCAACAACAATACCTGGACCAACGACCCAGCCCTTGGAACCACCCTCAGCATTCAAGAAACAAAAGATGAGGCAACCCAGCATCGTGTCAGGCTGCACATGCTCAGTAAGAACACCTGCAGCCCTCTGGGACAGGACTGACCTTGCCTGGACAGGCCCTCCCCATAGGAGATCAGAGGTCGTCTGCCCCATAAAAGGGGTAGTGAAGACTGACTCCTTGGGATGCCCTCTCCATCTGGACCAGCACCATGCCACACCACTTATCCACCCAGAGGCCCTGCCGGCAACCCTGCTCTGGACAACACCTACTGGACAAGGACAAGGACCCCTTTCCAGCCTGGATAGGTAGCTATCACCCCCACCCCCTCTTCAACCAAGGACTTGGACTCTGTTTCTCTTCCCTACCTGGACTCTAGCCCTTTCACTGAGTCTCTTTCTCCTGCTGCCATTGTGAGTGCGTGTGTGTGTGTGTGTGTGTTGTCTGTTTAATAAACCTGTTATTTTGAAACCCTTAGTTGGGTTTTTGTCTGTTTTTTGACTGTTTCCTCCTTGCCAGCACTTATCTACCCCCCAAGCTCTCAACTTTCAGCCTCTGTTTCAGCCCCAAGCTCCCAGGTTTCTGCATCAGTTTCTTTTCTGGCTATCTCCTCCTTGCCACTGGGTTTTTCCCCTTGTACCAGTGACCTTGAGTAACCCTGGGGCCACTTGACCTTAAGTAACCCCAAGCCTCAGTTCCTGAGCCAGTTTCTCTCTAGTCCACCGGTTCTAATCCTGGTTCCAGCAACTTTCACTGCCTACACTTTAACACACTTTCTCTCTCTCTCACTTTAACCTTCCCCCAAGTATCCCAGGTACCCCAAGCACATGCATACACACTGTACCATTCAAGTTAGGAACTTACCTGTGTGTATGTGTAGATGGGTTGTATGCATGTGAACTGGTGAGTGTGTATGTGTTTGTGTGTATATGTCATTGTGTGCATGAAATACGAATTAGTAATCCATGTATGTGTACTGAGTGTATGGGTATTGACAACTGATTGTTGTCTAATTTTGGTGTGTAGGTGCTTGAATTGGTATTAGGTATGCATGTGCCTAGGCTGGTTTGGATGTGTATGTGCCTGAGTTGGTAGTGTGTGTGTGTGTGTGTGTGTGTGTGTGCGCACGCACACCTAATTGATTTGTGTGTTTGTATATGTGCAATTGTGTCATACCCTCCTATCTAACACCACAATATTGAGATTCTGAGAGTTGGCCTGACCCCAAAGGGCAACAACAGAATCTAATTATTGGAGGTTTTCCTTTAATTTGTCCCCCTCCCACTGCTGTAACAAAGAAAATAAGGCTAGGGGGTTGCCCTTTGCCCCCTGCAGCCCTATTCCCCTCCCTACTGTCAGACCCTGCTCTCCTCCTGAGCACACAGAAATAAGAAGCAAATTTGAAAACACCAATTAGAACAGTTTATCTTTTTTTTGGAAACTGATGCAAGTTTCAGCACAGGTACTCCACAAACATACTTCTAAGCAGCAGTTTTCTGCCTCCATATATAGAGTACAAACTATGTATAATATTAGTCCAAAGCCAAAAGGCTCATGATTTACTACAATATATAGTTCACTGGTCTGGGCCTCAGCAGTGAGCTGCATTTCAAGCCATGGTGACCCCACAGCTCATCATTGCTCAGTATGTGTGTGCACTCCAGATACACCCCCTACAAGGAATTAATGTACTAATTAGCCCTCCTCTCGTGACTGGAATGGGTCTTCTTGTCATGAGTTCTGGGATCCTCCAAAAATGTATATGCAGATGAGGCTCAGGGCAACTTGATCCAGCTCCACCTCATGGAGGGCATTAATCATATGCAACAGACTCCCGGGGTCAAAAAAGAACCCCTTCCACCCACGCTGCAAAGTAGTAGCACAGGGAATGCCTGCGTGTGCAGCGTGTGGTGCCACGTACCACATATCTGAGCTCATCTGGATGCTGCCTAGTAGGTTTTCACAAGAACTATTTGGAACTGGTTGTCGTTGTGCATAGACTCACATAACACAATGCTGAGCAGTTTAAACTCTGAAACTGAATGAAGCAGAGAAACCTCTCTAAGGTTCCCTAGCTTTGCGTGATTGCTGAACACCATGTGATAGTAGGAGAAAGTCAAACTAAATACCATGAGTGGAAGCATTTAGCAGATAGAAAGCTTCACAAGAACTTAAACTGTCTAAAAATATAGAGGACAAAATACATAAAATTTAAATCATGCTTGACACTGTCTCTGTAAGCTATAGGTGCTACCAAAAAGGATGTTGGTTGAAAAAATAGCTTTATTTCTGAAGGGCTTGATGGTTTTAAAACAGTATTACAGAAAACAGGAGTGCACATGTAAAACTGATATATAGGAGTGATATATTTCTGAACAGACTATACAAGAAGGAGGAGGAAAACAGGAAAGGTTCTGAGCAGTTTGGGAAAAAAACATAATAGTTCCTGGCCTAAAGCTAAACAAAACTGTTAGGTCCCTGACTCAGAAACAGCAGAAGAAACGTATCTATTTCAGCAAAGATAACAAAAGAAAACATAGACAAATTGTGTAGAGGCCTATAATCTACGTTGTCCTGTACAATAAAAGACTAACTCACCCTGTTTCATAAGAATAAATATCAGAAAAATTTAAAGATATAAAAAAATTGGAATGAGCTTCCTGACTCCCATCCCACCACTCTCTAAATATTTGTTGATACAACTCAAAGACCCTGCTGGGTCATGTATGTAAAACAAGAAAAGTTATCAATGGAGTAAAATTGGTATGCCAGAAATTAGATACAATTAGTGGACAAAGCATTGGGACTATGGGTTATTTTGTTTATCTGCCCTTTGGTGTCCTCAATCAGATGCTAATGCCAAGGAAAGACAAGGTAGACTGAACAGAGCCACATTGCCATCCTAGTTCCTCCCCTCAGTATTTTTGGAACCACAGGATCTACTGAGACACCATGACCTAGATCACAAGAGGTAACCAAAGCCAGATGGCCAAGACAAAGAGAGGGACTGAGCTGACATCCCTGCCTCCACCAACTTCATTTAAGTCCTGAACAAGATCTGGAACATGGGATTTCATCTATCCTGGGTGTGGAGAGGTATTCCATTTCCAGCAGGAGAAATGCTGCTCCCCCATTACAAACTGCCTTCTGGGCAGTTGGTTTAAAAGCTTGGGTGGAGCAGGAATCAAAGCGGGGTGCAACTGCACTACTGAACCCCCTCCCCCAGATCTGCTCTGGTCAACCTTAGTTAGGGAAGTCTGTTTTTTCTGTAACATCTCTGAAATCCTATAACCAGGAAAAACAATGATCAAAACTGCCGGCCACTGGTACAAGCCTGCCAGGTCTGAGAGCACCAGAGGAGATTGTGTACTCTGCCTCTCTTGTCTGCCAATAAGCTATCAGTGAGAGTCAACATCAGAAATAGAAACTATATTTGCTATCTCTACTATTATTTTCTCTCCACTTTTTATGTGCTTGCCTTGTTTTGATGTCAAGGACATAGGATCAGACTCCAACAACAGAAGCCACCACAGGTCCAGAACCTTTTTGATAATGTTTTCTCTTCCCCTCCCCACCCCAAAAAGGATAATTCATACTGACTTTAGTGCCATCAAAAAGACTATTTTCCTCACTGTAAAAGCTCTCTCAAGCTAAAGGGAGAGGGGAAAAAAGGAGGTAAACCTTACTTGCTCCTGTATTTTTCTGCTTTCCTGTATATTTAATGAAAGGTGGAGAAGATTTTTCACTAATATTATTTGTCACAGAACTAAGCAGGTTCAGGTCTCTGCACTCAAATCCCCAAATTCCATTTAACTGTTTAATATTGTATGGTGACAGGGTCATGCTAAGACCTTTGCTCCCTGCATCCATTTATTCCTTTTGGAATTTGATATTTTTCATGAGATAAATACAGCAGGAAATGGCTCTTGTGTCAACAAGAGCAGTCACGTTGCCATTTTCTGCTGTATATATCTCATGAAAAATATCAGGGGTCCCAATCTACCTTTGCCTTGCACCTTACAATGCATTTTATACCAACTAAAAGAGTCTGTATGAGAGAGGGAAAAAGAGAGTGATTCTGATTATGACTGCAGCTTCTGAGGTATATTCTTTTTCCCTCTCTTCCTGATCTGGAAAAGTATTTCTATATAAATACTGTGTCTGAGGACTGCCTGAGAGAAATATCCACAACTATTTTTTTCCATAAACAGCTGCTCTAAGACATTTAGGGTATAGACATATATGGACCCTGCAATCAGAAGATGGGATCTCTGCATGGAGGCATACACAGATAGACTTTAATGCCGCTAACTCAGGTAGAAACAGCAGTGAAGGTGCAGTAGCACAGATGCAGAAACTGTAAAAACTCACCAAGGACCACACTAATGACATGCACTAGATTCAACCAATGTAAATTGTACAATTCAATAAAGTCATTAAAAATCTCACCTTTTATTTAAAGCAACTTTGCACATGTACCCGGCCTAAAAAATAACAGAACATACAGTTGGACACTTTGCAAGTTAAATAAGACCTCAAATATTTCCCTTGGGTAAAATTTAGATATCATCCTATTTCTAGCATTTTATAAAGTTGTAGCCTATTGCAAAAACACAGATCTGCTATTGCCAAACATATAAAAATTGGGTTCTAAAATCTGCAGAAAGTGTGTAAAATAACTTCAGAATTAACATCCCAAACAAATAAACTAGTCTGTTTGGGAAAGTAATCTTCATTAATAGAATAATACAAATCTTAACAGAAATGTTAACTCAGGAAAATACTGTCATTCAAAAACAGTCTGTTAAAATGACCATTCTAAGTTAGGATGGTCAGAGATGGTTTACGTAAGGAATACTGTAATCATAATTTTTTCAGGAATGCAGTGGCTTAATAATAGAAATTACCCGCTGGACAAGAAGACAAGTAAAAGTATAGGACTAATATTTAACTTCCAAATATCATGTTACATGAACAGAGCCCAAAGGTAAGTACCAATATCCTCCAGAACAGGGGAGAAATTATTATCCCAAGGTCATACAGGTGGTTAACAGCAGAGTTTGGAATAAAGGTAGATTAGACCCTCTACAACAGATCATGCCACCTTTATTGACTTCAGCAACATATCATTGAACTACTGTTTCTATTAAGTCAATAGCAGCTTTACCACTGACTTCAAGGGGGCAGTATTCTACCTATAGACTGTAGAATATTATACTAATGAATTTATCATTATAATTAGGTAAAGATGATGCTGTAGTGCTAGATATTTTTTCAATACCATATTTAATGCATACAGTATTAGAGAGTTAAAAAGCTTTTTCTCCATTTGTGAGGATTAGTGGATTTAATGATGTTTATGTAGTTTACTAGTGGAGCAAATGCTGCACATGACTGTTCCTATTCCTAGAAGACTTTATTTGTGTAAAATAAAAAGCTGTTTCTTTGTAGCACTTGTTCTGTGTGTCTCTGGGCACATTAAAGAAATAACATTTGAAAAGACTGTTTTATTAAGTGCTAGAATCAAGGGGAACATACCATAAATACAGAAACCCTAAAATGCCATTTGAGAAAGTCACCTTTGACCAAGCTGCACCTTAAACCAGGATCGATTGACTGATATCGATAAATATCCATATCCATATCTATTTATCCATCTATATACATGCATATATGCTACACTATGCAAATGGGATAGTATGTGTAAGATTTTTTTTAAAATATATTTTAGCTATTGTTATTGAATAAAAAATATTAAAAAAACGTGCCCCAAGAGGAACTAAAAGGCTGGGGAGGAGTGAAGGACAGAGGGCTACCAGAGCCCCACCTAAGGTCACTAATTACACAGATTCTTGCAGGTCACCAACGCTTTTTTGCTGACCAGAATAATTCCCCTTCTACGAATTGCACAACAGCTATTGGCTCAGTATTGAAATCCCCTGAACCTAAGGTGTCCTATGAAAGCACCCAAGATCATGTCTTAGACATCCATACAATGTCTTGTGAGCATCACCTCAAATAGCTGGAGCTTTAGAAAATAGTATAATTTCCTTTCCTGAATTAGGCCTTGGTCATTTTGTACATCAATACAAGCTTTCCCACACTTGTTAATTCTATGTCTTACCATCAACAATTGAAAATCCTCCATGGGTCTCAGTAGCTATTTTAGATAGTGCCAATTGGACTAGTGCTTGGAGAGACAGCAAAGGTTCTGGAAAAAAGCCTCTGATTCTTGTGCCCACCAGCCCTCTGCCTTATGTCATCAGCTAGGGTATACATGATGCAAACATCAACAACTCCTTTTTAAAATTTGGTAGAAAAGTGGATAGGAATGTGTGGATTGCAATATCTAAATTCTCTGTAGGGTCACATAGTCTCTCTGTAGGTTGCATTGCAACCTACTATGGTAGGGTCAGGCTTGCATACCAAAGTGATTCCACGATCATAAATGAAACTCTGAGACAGATGGCATGTAAAACAATGGACCCTAGTCTTGCAAATAGCATCACAGAAACTCAATAACAACAATATACTGAAATAGTCAGATTTATCAAAAGGAAAAGCAGAAATCACAAATTGTCTCTCAACATCTCTTAAGGTCCCAATACAATTCTCTTTATATCTCACCATTTCCAATTAATTTAAAAAGTGGAATTTTAAAAGTCAAATGCACATGTTAAGCATCATTTAAAATTACTTTTTTTTTAAATGTAGAAACTGTTTTAGAAACCCCGTATATTTATTTGTTTTAATTTGTAGAGGCAGCCTTTGAAACAAGTAATATTTTAATAATATTAAAAGGATTTAAGGGAAGATTTCCAAAGGCAGAAATAGAAGTTAGACTTCTAAATCCCTTTGACTTTGATTGGCAGTTAGATGCCTAATTGCCCTTAGCGCTTTTGGAAATCTCTCACCTTATCCTTCAAGCAGATGAAAATAGAGTTTTCTTTCTTTCTTTCCTGAACCTTTTAACTTTGTATTTCCATCTCTTGAAAGAGTGATGCCAAATTTTATAAAGGAAATATCAGAATGAGGAAGAAGGTAGTCAGGGATGTCACTGAAAGAAATTGCTGATTGGAAGACATGCTGAACTCTACTGTGGAATTTCTTAGTGACTGCCTATCACATGTGAAAGATGTAGCTAACAAGCCTGCCACGCTGCAGGCTGCTAACTCACTCCCCTCCACTGTTTCAGCCTTTCCCTTGACAGGTGGAAAGACTGCATAGGTAACACTTTTCACCAGCAATAAACACATGACAAGCACAGTCGTTTTCATCCTGGAGTTTCTTCTGTAGCTAGAATAGTTTTGGGGGCAGCGAGGAGAAAAAGAAAGAGAATTAGCAAGTTTTAAAGTGTAGTTTTCCATCAGAAATGTGACACCTTCTCACTTTCTACATCTGTGTTACAATGAGCCACGACGGCTCACTACATTGACAAGCAGAATTCCTACTGATGACAGAGCTAAGATAGCAAGGGAAGAGTGACCTGAATTCCACTTCAACTTAGTATCATCAATAAAAGTATAAGCTTAAAACCAACTGCAAAATTTTCATTAATTGAAGCAAGGTGCAAGGCCGAAAAAACTCAGCCTGGATTTTAGAACCCAGTTAGAAAAGTCTTCTATCTTATGAACAGAACAAGTTTGATCTAATGGGGGAATATCAAAAAAAGATCAATAGTCCCAGACCATCAAATAAGCATAGTTAACATACTCCAGGGACAGGCAAAGTATGGTCTGCAGACCAGATCTGGCCTGCCAGGCGACTTCATCTGGCCTGAAGGCAGGGGCCCACCAATTAATTGCATCTTGACTCAGCCCATGGCTGCCCCTACTGTGCTCTGCATGGGGCTGAGACCCACCTACTACCACCAGGGCAATGCACTTTGTTCCCAACATCACCCATGGAAGGGCCCTGGTCCCAGGCCCAGCTTTGGCCAACACACAGCTTCTGTGTGGGGTTGCTGCTGCCACAGCCACCCAGGGAACTGCATGGCTCCCCCAGCCTCCAGTGACTCCTCTTCTTGTCATTGCTGCAGCACTCTGGGTGGCAGATAGGGAAGCAGCGGTAGGCAGGCGAAGGGGAGCTGCAGCTGGACAAGACCCCAGAGCATGGAGCCAGGGCTGGTGGGAGCATGGGGTCTGCACCTGGTGGGGAGGCAAAAGCGCAGAGCCTGGGGCAGCAGGACCATGGAGCCCAGGCCAGCCTGGTTCCATCACACAGGGCTCCCTGCAGCTCACATGCAGCTCTTGGGACTTGTGCACCACTGGGGAGAAGCCCTGCACAATGGAGGAAGGGACTTTCCCTGCTCCCTGCTGCCACATGCAGCTCCCAGGACTCCGCCAAGAGTGGTGGGGAGCCCTACACAATGGAACAAGGCCAGCTCAGCCCCACTCCCTGCTTTCCAGCTGAGTCCTGGGAGCTGCATGTACCAGCACAGAACAGGGCTAGGTCACTGGCTCCACCACACAAGGCTCCCCAAGCAGTTCACGGCTCTGGCTAATTCCTGACAGCTGCACATGAGCCACATGCAATGGAGGCAGGCCAGCCTGGCCCCACTCCCTGTGGCTGGAGCTGCACACCAACAGGGGGCTCCACCTGCGTGGGACATATATGCTTCAAGAGCCCACCATATGCTGCAGCAGGGGCTGTGCACCATGGAGGGAGGCAGGTGTCACAGGGGCACATGCACACCCACACCTCCCCACACCCACAGCCTACCATACTCCACACACCCACACATCCTCACCCCATACACACCCACACACCCCACATCCTCTCACCCACACATCACATACTCCACACAAGCCCCACACCCTCCTGTACACACAACCCCTCACAAACCCCACATCCTCCCTCATACCCAGCCCCACACTGTGCCCCCACACACCCACAAACCCCACACCCTTCCACACCTTTTTGAACACCCCCCACACATACATCCCCCACAAGCCCCACACCCACACACACCCCCAACCACACCCCATACAACCCTCACACAATATTTAAGATAAATATTCAATTGATATTTCACACCCCATACAACCCTCTCAATATTCAAGATTTATTTTGAGCTATTAAGCAATTGCAAGCATACACAAATCAGGATGAAAATATTTTTTAAAATAAAATTGAAGTATGTTATACTAGATGTTTGATTTTTAGTATATGATTTTTTTTTTCCCTCAGTTCTAAGATGGTAACCCACAACCCCCAAAGAAGTACTTCCAGGGACAAGGGGAAGGGACTTCCAATGACAAAAGTCAGGGTTTAGAGGCAGGACTTCTGGTCCCAAGATTGCAAACATGGGAGGGGGCACCTGTCAAGGGGAGAGGCTATTTGTGTGGCCCTCGACAGCTCACCAAAACTCATTAAGCAGCTCTCCTGCCAAATAATTGCCCACCCCTAAGATACACCATAGCCAATGGCACACAAACAGTACCACATTCAGCCAAATGATCATCTAAATCAACAATACTCAGACTCATACTTCTAGATCAGCAGTCATCAACCCTTCTTTGGTTGCAGCTGAAATGACCCAGTTCAGCTCAGAGGCAGATGATTTTGGGGGCAGGCACTAAGACTCAGGTGCTGACATTATTTTTTCCAACAGCAGCACAAGGAGAGATTCTGCTGCTGCTGTTTCTCTACCTGGCAGCACAGAAAAGTGACTAATGCAGAAGTCCCCTGCTACTGAATGCTACCAAATCCTCATGTCTGGCAGCCATATCAAATGACTCTGTGGGATGCATCCAGCCCTCAGACTTTATATCAAAAAAACAATTTGGCCATTTTGCTCCTCCAACACATGGGAAAATATCAATATCCTCCATACTGATTTTACACAGACAACTCTGAGCACGTACTAAGGTCTTAACCACTTTCTTATTGTGAACCTGAAATGAAGGATGGCTAAAAAACATGATAAAAGGAAAAAAAGTTGGCATCCCAATAGCACCTGTTGCTCTTTCAAATATTAAGAAAAAATTCTCCTTTCAGTTCATAATTTCTTCAGCCAAAAATACAATAAAATAACAAATAGAGGCACTTTCACCATTTTCCAAGAGAGCTATTGAGGGTACTGAGACTAGGCTACAGAGCCTTGCACAAGTCAGCAGCCAAATCTAGCCAAGGTTGAATGCTAAGCAAAAATTGTTCTCTTTTTCAGGTGGTTCAACGGCCCACAAACAATTTATCATCAAAATCCAGGTCAGACAAAGAAACATATATACCACAGTTAAAACTAATTCATCCTCTTGCTAACAGTCTTGACACTGAATGCACAAAGAAATTCAACACCTTATTAATCCCACTTCCAAGGACCAGCATTAGAAAAAGAGTCTCCCAAGCTTCCTTTTCCTATAGTTTGGGGGAAAACAAGCAGCAAGAATACTCATTGAATTCATGGACACTAACAGACACGTGGGTCACTGTGCAGTCTCTCATTAGCATGGCTATCATTGGGAATTTTTCTTTTTCTGCTCCCTAACTTTAAATAGTAACCATGTAGGACCAGGGTTTTCTGTATTGCATCATCCTAATTCCCTCCCCCACTTTGCAGTCTCCTCACTCCTAAATCATAAAAAAGTAGGGTTGGAAGGGACCAGGTCATCTAGTCCAACCCCCTGCTCAAAACAGGACCATCCCCAACTACAGCATCCCAGCCAAGACTTTGTCAAGGTGGGCCTTAAAAACCTCCAAGGATGGAGATACCACCATCTCTGTCTGTAATCTATTCCAGTGTTTCACCCCCCTCCTAGTGAGAAAGTATTTCCTAATAACCAACCTAAGCTTCCCTTGCTGCAACTTGAGACCATTGCTCCTTGTTCTGTCATCTGCCACCACTGAGAAAACTCTAGGTCCATCCTCCTTGGAACCAGCCATCAGGTAATTAAAGGCTGCTATCAAATCCCCCCACTCAGTCTTCTCTTCTGCAGACTAAATAAACCCAGTTCCCCCAGTCTCTCCACAGAAGTCGTGTGCCCCAGCCCCCTAACCATTTTCATTGCCCTCTGCTGGACTCTCTCCAACTTGTCCACATCCTTTCTATAGTGGGGGGTCCAAAACTGGACACAGTACTCCAAAAGCGGCCTCACAAGTACAGAACAGATGGGAATAATTACTTCCCATGATCTGCTGGCAACGCTCCTACTAATGTAGCTCAGTATGCTTACATTAGTAGACTACACGTAACCTTCTTGGCAACAACGGCACACTGTTGACTCATAGTCAGCCTATTGTTTACTGTAACTCTCAGGTCCTTTTCTGCAGAACTGCTGCTTTGCTAGATGGTTCCAAACCTGTCTGGTGCATGGGATTCTTCCATCCTAAGTGCAGAACTTTGCACTTTTCCTTGTTGAACCTCATGAGATTTCCTTTGGCCCAATCCTCCAATGTGTCTAGGTCACTCTGAAACCTTGCCCTACCTTCCATTGCATCTGCTATACCCCTCAGCTTGGAGTCATCCATGAACTTGCTTAGGGTGCAATCCATCCCATTTTCCAGATCATAATATCTATTAAATAGATAATAAGTTTCTCAGGGAAAAGGAATAGAACTCCTAAAGGAACCAATCAGAGCCTGGACAGGAGGGAATGATGAGATGGTAGTGCTGTCCCATGGGTGTATACTAGTACAGTACATTACCATCTGTGGTGGTAATAGGGGTTACTTTCATACCCTTGGAAGATCCCATCACAGATTGTAATGTCAGGAGACACTATTTCACAATGGAAAGGGATGACTGTAAGAGCAATGTCCTCTACAATTTTGTCATAGGAATGAAACAAATATGTACTGCTGTGGTGACCTCTACTCCCTCCCTCCCCAAATGCAGGTAATTGCCTTTATGATATGTACTATTTACCCATAAACTGGGCCTCTACCACAACAGTGCATTCTTTTCTGCCTAGAATCATAGAATCACAGAAACACAGGGCTGAAAGGAGCCTCAGAAGATCATCTCAGGAGTCTGAACCCCTGCTCAAGGATGCTATCAGTGATTTCAGAATGATCGCATTTCCATGTGTTAAAAGCAACTGAACTGTCATATTCTGATAGCAAAAAAGGAGCCATGTTATCTCCTAGTTTGCATGTACTTGCATTATATATGTATATATCACCAAATTGTAAACAGCAAAAGGGTTTGCCTACCTGACTGAATGACCTGTATTATCTTTTCCCAAGGTCCATCTGGAAAAGTTTGAATGGAGCAGGAATAAAAGCCTGTGTCTGCTGCACTGGTCTTGGTGAAATAGAGAGACTTGTCTTCTGATGAAGCATTTACAATGTAAACTCTGTCTTTATATTTGTCATCAATATATACACCGTAGGATGGATGGAAGGTGGCTATTGCTTCTTTGTTGGTCTCATTACATTTAATCCATGACATCTGGGTTATAGTGGTATTCTTTGGATATATGCATTCCAGTTGCATATTACTGGCAAGTTTTACAGTTACATCCACAAATCTTCCTTCCGCTATGACTGAAATACATACATATACTCAGCCTGAGCATTTCAAAGTCAAAATTAACAACGGCAGTATTTTAAAACCAAACAGGATAATTTAGATATTGACAAGGATGGCAGGAAAAAAAATCACAAAAGCAGGGGAAAATCTTACATGTAAATTATCATTACTTATAACCTTTAGTTTATCTGAATGGCCTAAAAATTATCTATGCTGAACAGAAATAGTTATTATTTTAGTTTTATATATATATGTCTATACATATATTTTATGTTATATATATATAAAATAAAAGTTAAAAATGTCTATTTATTAAAGAAAAAAAATTGATCTTACTTTCATATAACTGGAGAACAATGAGGAAACCAAGGTAGTCCATCTTTGAGAACACTGGAGTAGACTGTGCTATGATATAGCTCCAGTCAGACTTATACACTACGCTACTTCTTAACCATGTTGTTATCACTGAAATCTACTGTCAGAACAAGAATGGTGAGAGAGAAAATATGCTTTTACTTTCACATGACTCAAGCAGTAAGTCTCACAGTATGAATATTCAGAATAAGTTTCACATATGACTCACACAAAGAGGTACTAAATATCTGTTAATATCTATAGGAATGACATTTTTCAAATACCAAAAGAATTTAAAATATGGATATTTGTTAAGATGCCTGTTCACATGGCATACTGTCAGGAATGACACTGTCAGGAATGACATTGAGCATATCAGAGGAAAATATGCAGCTCTTGGCAGGAGGGCTAAGGAGCTTGGACCACAAGTAGTGTTCTCATCAATCCTCCCTGTGGAAGGCAAGGGCCTAAGCAAGGACTATCAAATCCTGGGAGTAAATGCAAGGCTGAGACAGTGATGTAAATGTAAAGGCTTTAGAGTCTTTAACAACAGGCAGATATTCTAGCATCTGGAGGAGGACTGCTATCAAGAGATGGGATCCATCTGACCAGAATTGGAAAAAGCATCTTTGGCAGTCATCTGAACAACCTAATAAGGAGGGAATAAACAAGATGAGTTGGAAGCTGCAGCTTGTGAAAAAAACTATGATCTAACTCATATCACAGAGACCTGGTGGGACAGCTCTTATGACTGAAACATCAACATTGAAGGCTACACTCTTTTGGAAAGACAAGACAGGGAAAAAAGTTGATGGTGTTGCCTTTTATGTGAAAATACATATACCTGTTCTCTGAAGAAGATTTCAGACCAGAATACCATCTATAAGTATGGCCATCTATAAGTACGTAAGGGGTGAATATCAGGAGCTGGAAGAAAAACTGTTCACTTGGGTGCCCCAGGGAAGGACAAGGAGCAATGGCCATAAACTGTTAGAGGATGGTTTTAGGTTGGATGTAAGGTAGAATTTCTTTAGAACAAGGGTGAACAGAATGTGGAATAGATTTCCCAAGGAGGTGATACAGTCCCCAACCTTGGAAGTCCTCAAGAGGAGACTAGACAGACACCTTGCTGAGATCATTTGATCTCAGCAGTATTCCTGCCCAGAGCCAGAGGTTTGGATTGATGATCATTCAAGGTCCCTTCCAGCCCTTACTTTCTATGATTCTATGATACATTTGGGTGAAGGTAAAGGTGAAAGATACAGCACCAATATAATGATGGGGATTTATTACAGGCCACCAAGTCAGAAAGAAGAGGTAGAGGAGGCACTATTCAAGAAGGTGACAAAATGATCCAAAAACTATGAGATGGGACTGATGGGAGACTTCAGTTTTCCAGACATCTGCTAGAACAGAAATACAGCCAAAAATAAAATGTAATGCCAGTTTCTTATTTGTGTGGTAGACAATTTTCTGTTCCAGAAAGCTGAGGGTATGATTAAGGGATCATCTGTCTTGGATCTTGTCCTGGCCAGTAGGGAAGAATTGGTGGAGTACATGAAGGTGATGGGAAATTTAGAAGGAATCATAGAATCCGGGGGCCAGAACAGGGTAGGAGCAGCCTAGGGTAGGAGCAGTACAGGGCTGCTCCCTAAAGGGAACATATGTAGATGTGCTCTCAGGGAAGAAAGAATCCTACACAGTAGAACCTTTTGAAATAACACTGGGCATGTCTACATGTGCTATTAATGCTATAAAGGCTTACTGCACAGTAAAATACCTTTATAGCATTAATAGCACATGTAGACAAGCCCAGTGCTATTTCAAAAGGTTCTACTGTGTATGATTTCTCCCTCACACCTGTGTTAAGCCCTTGGAAAGATTTTGTAGTCATTGTGAATGCAGAGTGAAAATAAGAATCACAGTGGTGTATATCAGCAGTGAGATTTAAGAAGGAAGTGGTAAACTGGAGTTTCTACAAGCACATATGCAGCTATGCTTCCCCAAAGTGCACAGGAAGATTTCATCTTTTATTGGGCAACTACTGCTAGTGAAGGTCTAAGACCATAAAGGACATGTACAAGGGTATATATCCTTCACTAGCAAGTCAATGCAGTGTACTGTTTGAAACACTTGTGGGAATTTTAGATTGAAGGGAACTGATTTCTTAAATTATTTCATTATAAGAGTTTGTTGGAGTGATGTTGTTTCTCTGATGGTCCAGGAATTATATAAGGAGCAAGGATTTCATAGGGTGATATCTTTTATTAGACCAACAGCATAGTTAAGATAAAGTTAGGCAAGATTTTGAATGCAAGAATGACCTGAGGAAGAATGTCTTGCATACTAAAACTTGTCTAACTCTATCCCAACTATGCTGTTTATCCAATAAAAACTTATCGTCCTAAGAAATCTTTGCAAAATAATTTCTTTTAGGCTGAAATTAGGACAGCCTTTTAATTCAGTTGGATTACCTGTTGGTGACATGATAATTCATACCTTCTGACTGAAGTTTAATTGTGATCTTAATTTGTTCATTGTGTTTTTGATCTTTAATTAGGTAAGCAAAGAAACTTTAAAACACTATAACATGGGGAGTAAAATCATTGAGAAGTAGGGCTAGAAAGGACCTCCATAGATCATCTAGTCCAGTGGTTCTCAACCTTTTTTGTACTGGGACCCACACCCCCCTGGACCTGCTGGTGTCCCTCATCCTGAAGCTACAGTCCCCTGGACTTCCTGGTTCCTCTCACCCCCAAGCCACAGCTCCCTGCCCCCTCAGGCCATGCAGGTGCCCATCACTCCTGATCTGCAATCTCCTGCCCCCATCCCCAGTCCCTGGTCAGGGAGATGAGGTCATCAAACTGCTTTGCTCAGTCTGAAAACTACCCTGCTGAAAACTGAGTGCAGAGAGATGATGTCATCAAGCTGTGTCATTCAGTTTGAAAACCCCCGCACCTGAAATGAAAGAAAAGAATTGATGGCTGGAAATGAATGAAGACAGGAAACAGCTAAAAACTGCCCACAGCAAAGTTCATTCCCTGGAAAAGGATGGAGAGAGAAGCAGCAGCTGAGCGGGGTTGCTGAAATTTGCACGGAGGCACAGAACTTCACTACTAATATTGACAGAGAGTGAAGCATTGCTTTGGTAAGTGGGGAGCTTACCAGAGACAGGGAGGTGAGTTCTCTTCTTAAAGCAGGAAGCAGTAACCAGTCCAGAGACAAGAAAAAGGCTAGAAGCTGCAAGAAGTTTATAGAAGAGTGGACTTTAAAATGGGCTAGGCAATAGCCATCTTACCTATCAAAGTGACTTTAAATATCATCTACTTTGACTCTAAGTGAACCTTTTGTAATGTGAGTACTGCCCGAATAAACCCAGAAGTAAGTCATCATTCTTGGTTTATATATTAATGACCTTCCTTTTGTTTATGAATTTCTATATTGTCCCATCAAGGCATGGCAGGCCAGTTATTGAAAGGAGGACCAACTACATATTTTCCAAGCAAGTAAAGAAGGTTGTGGAAGCCCCAGAATATCTGTCACAATATAAGCAATACATTTATAAGGATATTTAAAAGCCCAACAAAAACAGAAAAGAGTTTGAGACTGATCAAAGGCTGAAGAATCAATCTTGCAATTTAGGGTTGCCAACTGATTCCCTGATAAAAAAAATCTAATCATGATTGATTGTATCTGGGATAGAAAATCTTGGGAGGAGATTGGAAAACATAGAATTAATTCTGGATGAATCAATTAGAATTTACCTTGCAAAGGAAATTACACAGTCCAGAGTGATGCTTATGTGGAGGGTGGATAGTGCTCTAACACTGCAGCATCATAAAGATTCTAATATACTATACGAAAAGAGACCTGAGGTGTAGCTCAGATTGCGTAGAGTACACTAAACTTAATGCATTGAGCTATACATGCTGTAGCAAACAACAGAAGCCAAAATAATGCCTGGCACTTGGAAAAAGGACACAAGACTGAAATGGATCTTGCAATCAGTTCACAAGAGTTTTCAAATATTGGCAGAGTGTATGCAGGGTAGACAATGTAGATGACAGCCCTTCCATGACCACAAAGGAATTCTCCACAGGAGCAAGGGACAGTGTTGCAACAACATATGATTAGGATCTGGGTAGAGTAAAAATAATTTATATTGGCCTCAAAAAGTTATCAGCATTAAGGAAGCAATGAAATTGGCTTGATAATTCTTGATAATCCAAGTCAACCGAAGAGCCTATGTTGGTTGTACAGGAAAAAATAGTTCCTCAGACTATGTACAGCACATGTTTGTGCACATTGTCCCTCCTCCCCCACCCCCCACTATTTATCCATCCTAGACTCTTCATTTGTTTCCCCTGAGATAGCCTGAGGTGAAGATGCTTGAATAAAACAGCTGATTATGCATATCTAATCTATTTTTGCTAGACAAGTTAAAATACACAGCAAAGTCTGATAATGGGAAAAAGTTTAGTGGGTATGAATGTAACCAGTTTTCAGTGAAGTACACAGGCCCTTTTGTTCCCAATCTAATTGCTTAGTGAAAAAATAACTTTAAAACAATAAAGTACCTACTTAAGAAAAAAGACAACAGATGCAGTCTCTGCATCACAGGAAAGTAGTGCTGGAAGAGACATAATGGAGATGTCCAGCCCCCTCCAGCCCCCTCCTCAAGGCAAGATCATTCCTCACTTGAACCTTCCCAACTAAGTGTCTGTCTAAACTGCTCTTGAAAATTTCCAGGGATGGAGGTTTCACAGCTTCTCAACATAGCCTGTTCTAATGCTTGATGACCCTCACAGTCAGAACGTTTGTCCTGATCTCTAAACTAAAGTTCCCTTGCTGCAGCGTCAAGACAATGGGTGCCTGTACACATGCAGGGGATGCTGCTCCAACATGCTGTAACTATATGCATTCCAGCTACATATTACTGGCAAGTTTTACAGTTGCATTCACAAATCCTCCTTCTGCTATGACTGAAATGCATACAAATACTCAGCCTGAGCATTTCAAAGTCAAAATTAACATTGGCAGTATTTTAGAAATCAAACAGGATAATTTAGATATTGACAAGGATAGCAGAAAAAAATAAAAATCACAAAATTTATGGAAAATCTGTAATTATAGCGCATAGCGTGGTAATTAGAATGCTCCAACAGCTTCCACGTCTCATGTATTCAGCACCCCTGTGCTTCAAAATGGTGGTGGGGGCACTTTACCTAAAGCTCATCAAACGAGCTTTAGTTAAAGCACCCCCACTGCCATTTTGAAGCGCAGAATTCTGAATACATGAGACACTACGGGCACTCTAAATAGCGCCCCCCTCCATCCCTGGAACACATGTAAAAACACCTACTATTTCTAGTCCAACCCCCTACAGCCACAGCTATCTCCATCCTCCAGCTATTTCCACTTTATTATAACCCTTCAGGTACTTGAAGATTTGTAGCAAATTCCTACTCTGTCTTCTCTTATTCACACTAAATAACCCTAGCTCTTTCCTCATAAACAGCATGACTATATAATTTTTAAAAACATCTGGGACACTGCTAATCGCCCCCTGCAAGTGAGCAATGCTACTGCAGGCAGAAGCAGGTGGGTAGGGTTGCAGGGCACAGTCCAGCAGGGAGGCAGAGCCTGCCTGGTGCACCATGCCACTCTATCCCTGCTGGACTGCACCCCACACCTCTGCAATTTTGGGACTTCTGTTTTAATTTTCACCAACTGGCCAGGACCAGCCTATGAAATGCAGGACTATCCCAGCCAAACCAGGAGGTATGGTCACTCTATTCATAAATCTTGCCTCCCCAGCCTCTTATCATTTTTGTTGCTGTCAGGTGGACTCTTTCCAATTTGTCCACATCTTTCTTGAAGTGGAGGACCCAAACTTGCACACACTACTTTAGGGTAAGCCTCACCAATGTCTAATAAAGCAGAAGAATCACTTCCCTTGCTTTCTAGGAGAAACTCCTGTTGATACAACCTACTTCTGTTAGGTTTTTTTTGCAATTAGAACACATTATTGGTTCATATTCAGCTTTTGATAGTATAATCCACAGACCCTGCTCTGCACTACTGCAGCATAAGTGATCATCCCCAGTCTTTAACTGTCCATGCAGATATTCCATCCCAAGTGCAGAACTTCTCAATTGCCCTTGTTTAATTTCATTTGACTGACATTGGACCTTTTTCCCCAGTGTATCCAGGTCATTCTGGATACTCTCCAGAGTGTCTCTAACTTCAATCAACTTGGTGTCATTTGCAAAATTGCTAAGCAAGAATTAAATTCCATTGTCCAAATCATTAATACCTTGAACAATCCCAAGCCTAGGGTAGGCCCCTGGGGACCCCGTTTGATATGTCCTTCTAGCTAGACAATGAAAGATGATCCACCCATTTTGTATCTACCTTACCAGCTGTATTTCCTTAGCTGGTTAATGAGAATGTCATCAGAGATGGTGTCAAAAGTCCTGACAAAGTCAAAGTACATCTGTCCTCCCCCCATTCACAGAACCTATCACCTTATGATAGACTGAAATCAAATATCTTTATGAAACACTGTCTTACAGAACCTTATCTTACAGAATGGTTCTGATGACGGGTGGGTTATCACCTCCCAACATTTTAACAGAAAGCTGAAATCAAGAATGCCTACCCATACTGTTGGAAACCAATGTCAGGGTCACTGAGGATTGCAGCTACATAAAAAGAGAGAGAACTCAAAACAGGAGCTCCTTGCTCTTTCCAAAAATGATAGCAAGGACATCTTTATGGGTGTACAACTATGGTATCACAAAAAGACTGGCTCCCCAGATGGATACACACTGTGGAGAATTATTCAACACTTTATTGAAATCCTAGAAGGGAGAGAGTTAAAGTCATTTGCTCCTAGAGGTCTGTAGGATGAAAAAACAGAGGTCCATAAGAATGGCAGATGCAATGAACTAACTCTTCCCGAGTAATTGTTGCTGTGGTCTCAAGAGAGATCTTTATACAACAGTGCAGTGTACCCCAGAGACTAAGTGAATTTTTCTAGTTAGGTTTAGGTGTTGGGTGATGGTATGTGTGCTGGGGCAAAGGTGTTTGAGTCTTGTTTTGGGACTTTGTGTGTGTGTGGGGGGGGGGGAAGGGTGGTATTCTAGTGTGGACAGAATAATCAAGGCAAGGTTTAAAACACACATAAAGAGCTAAGTGATCTTAATGTGGCTCAGGAGTGAGCAGCATTCAGCTTGAAAAGACCTCAAATGAAAAGCCAAGTTGAGCAATATGTGTGCAGCATCACTCACAGCAACCTCGGTGCACATTGGGGCTGTCATTATAGCACCAGAAATAATTGATTTTAGTTGCATCTGAACATTTTTAGCAGTCTGCAGAGGAAGCCCAAAGCCAAGGAACTGTTCAACCAGCCTGGTAGTAGCAGAGGCTCTCTGGTAGTCTTTCTGCTGCAGTAAGCAAGTGAAGCTCTCTGCTGGACAAAGAGCCTTGTGTTTGAATGGGAAAAATATGGGGAATTGTTTTTGTATCTGTAAGAGGCTCTGGTATGAATGAGTTAAAATCAGTTGTATGTATATGAGAGGCTTATGTTATCCAGTGCTGACCAAATAGAAATGTGAATAAGGCACCCCTGTCAGCTCCCTAACTTTTGATATCTCACCTAGATACCATGCTCTGCTGTTGGAGGAGGATGTTTCTTTTATGCTGCTATGACACTCATTTGTCCAGAGTCTATGTCTAGGGAGCACAATTGTCAATCATGGTAGGTACTGGATTATACTTATTTGTGTATTGTACTAGGAGCTGGAAAGACAGAAATAGAGAGCAGGTCCCTACACCAAAGGTTTGTCTTCAGAAAAAAATCCTAAATCGAGGAGAACTGGTGAATCATGGAGGGTAAAAGAAAAACAGGGGGCCTTTACTCCCAGTATTTAACAGTGTATCTTCACTGATTTCCATATAATTATACTAATATAAAACTGAAGCGGTTATTATCAACTAAGCTCAAATAACTACTTATGTAAAAAAGAAGTTACAAATCACAGCTTTAAACCTTCCTCCAAAACTGGTCTCTATTTTCTGAAATAAGGTAAATCTGCAAGCCACCTATATGTAGAAGATAGAAACAGTCTCTTTCTCTCTGATCTGGAAAATTGTTCTTTTTATAGTGTCACAGATGTGCCTGGTACTTCACAAATGCACATGGATATGCATAGGATAAAGAAAGAGAAGTGTGAACTTGGGCTAATAGATTTTTGTTTTATTATTACAAATGAAACTTGTATATATATAAATTACTGTTTTGTTGGACTGAATAGCATGCTCATTTCTCTTCATCTGTCATTTAAAGAGAAAAAGGAACTTAAGGAGATTAATGCCCAACCCTATGTAACGACTATCTATGGTTGATGTAATATATTGCTACAAATATATATCTACAGGCAACATATGTGATTACTACATAAATCACAGAGAAAACAGAGGTTACTAGTCTGGTCATCTGGTCCCAAAAACCCCACAATTTTTTGTTACTTCTGCAAAGAATTCCTTAACCAATCCAATCCAAAGTCTCCCTGTAAATGCCATATCTAAAGGGAGCTGCTGTTATCTTGGAAACACTGTTTATCACAAACAAGGAAGCTGGAGGGGCAGCAAGGTTGCAACCACTAGCATAATAAAGATGGGGCTAGCAGGGTACAAGGTTCAGGCACCAGTTTGAAGGGGGACACAAGACAGCAGGTCCTAGGGACCCATCTGGTGGCAGCAGAAGCCAGTGTGCAGTGGCAGTTGCCAGGATGTGGGTAGGGTGGCCATTGAGGTACCTCAAGAATTGAGGACAGTTGCATTTAGTTGCGCCACCATGAAAGTTGTGTGCCTTCCACAGCTGGGGGGGCATGGTGAGCTCCTGCAGGTGGCGGTGGTGGCATCGGCAGTGGGGATGTGGTGGCGGCGGAGGTGGGGGGTGCTGAGCAGTTAAAAATACAGGACATAAAGGTGGTTTCATATCAATAGTGGTCAGAGGACCAGAAAGCCAGACTGTCCTCTATAAAACCAGCTGAATGGCCACCCTAGATGTGGGGAGCCTGTGTCTTGGCAGCAGCAGAAGCTCAGTAACATCCCACCCTACACTTCCTGATGCTTTGCACCCTGCCCCCCAGCATCTATGCCCAGGGCACCAAAATTGCTAGTTAAGCCTCCGGTTGCATCAGTTAGAAGGCTATATCACTCAAAGATCCAGATCCTGTTCTCACTACTACTGCCTTTTGCAATTCTTTGGTAATTTAAAACAGATATAAATTATGAGTGACATTCCCACCAATAAGGAAGAAAAGGCCAAAAAAGATTGCCTCCAGGCCTCACTTGAGAAACTGGTGTAACAGAATGGGGATGAGAGGGACTCAAGGGGAGCAGGCTGTGGTGGCAGGGGGCTCAGAGAAGACAATGAAAAGCCATAAATGGAGAAGCTGCCCCAGGATCCACTGCAAGAAATTTTCCATGTGCCCTAAGAATTCTCAAGGCTCATTTATCTAGCACTTATCAGATTATTATACTGGTACTCCTCACTTAACGACCTACCTGTTTAACGACCGCGCGGACTTATGACCGCGCGGTCGTGGAAACGGAAGTACTGTACAAGATGTCGGTGAAAAGGAAGAGCATGACTCCACCTGGAGGAAGCGCCAAGAAACAAAGGAAGGCTATCAATCTTGAGATGAAAATGAAGATCATAAACGACTATGAAGCTGGTAAGAAAGTTAAAGCGATAGCACGTGACTTGGAGCTGGCGCATTTGACCATTTCGACGATCTTGAAGGATAAAGATAGAGTGAAAGAGGCAGTGCAAGCATCGACAGGATTTAAAGCCATAATAACTAGGCAGCGGAAAGGCCTCATTCATGAAATGGAGAAATTACTGGCGATCTGGTTTGACGACCAGATACAAAAAAGAATGCCGATGAGCCTTTTAATAATTCAAGCCAAGGCACACAGTATCTTTGAGACTTTGAAGGCACGCGAAGGTGAAGAATCGACGGAAACATTTACGGCAAGCTGTGGATGGTTTCAACGGTTTTGTCGGAGATTCAACGTGCATAATCAGAGTATCAGTGGTGAGGCGGCAAGCGCGGACGTAGAAGCAGCGGAAAAATTTGTTGACCAATTTGATGAAATCATCGAGAAAGGCGGCTACCGTCCAGAACAGATCTTCAATGTGGATGAAACCAGACTTTTTTGGAAGAAAATGCCCGAAAGGTCCTACATACACAAAGAAGCTAAAGCAATGCCCAGTTTCAAGGCTTTTAAGGACAGGGTCACGTTGTTGTTGGGAGGAAATGTCGCTGGGTTCAAGTTAAAGCCTTTCCTCATCCATCGCTCTGAGAACCCACGTGCATTGAAGCAGGTTAGTAAGCACACGCTGCCTGTTTACTATCGTGCAAATAGCAAGGCATGGATGACACAAGCTTTATTTGAGGATTGGTTCATCACCTGCTTCATACCCTCGGTCAAGCATTATTGTCTGGAAAAGGGGGTTCCCTTTAAAATTATCCTCCTGCTTGATAATGCCCCAGGCCACCCCCAGCATCTTGATGATCTACACCCAGATGTAAAGGTAGTATATCTGCCTAAAAACATGACTGCTATCCTACAGCCAATGGACCAGGGGGCTATAGCTATGTTCAAAGCGTACTATTTGCGCGCAACTTTTTCCAAAGCTGTAGCAGCAACAGAAAGTGATGAAGTAACCCTTCGTGATTTTTGGAAATCATACAACATTTCACACTGCATAAAGAACATTGAATCAGCTTGGGAGGGAGTGACAGAAAAGTGTATGCAAGGCATATGGAAAAATGCCTAAAAGTTTTCGTGAATAATTTCGAAGGGTTTGACAAAGACGACCATGTCAATGTCATAAATAAAAAAATTGTGGAACTTGCTAACGCGCTTAATTTAGATGTTGAAGTGAAAGATATTGAAGAATTAGTGGAATATGTCGAGGGAGAGCTAACTAACGAAGATTTAATAGAGTTGGAAGCACAGTAGCACTTGGAAGAGGAAGAAGAAGAAGAAGAGGAAAGAATGGAAGAAGTACAAAAGAAGTTCACTGTAAATGGGTTAGCTGGTGTGTTCTCGAAAGTGAATGCGGCTATATTAGAACTAGAGGGTATGGACCCGAATGTTGAACGGTTCACAAAAGTGGAACTGCAAATGAATGAACTTTTACGATGCTATCATGAAATTTATGAAGAAAAAAAGAAAATTACAAAAATTACAAAGCAGACCACACTAACGGGATTCTTCTCGAAAGCTACACCCAGGACCCCTGCTGATAACTCCGATGATAACTTCGATGACTAAAATGTTAATCTTTTTATAATGATTGTATTTTTATGTTCTGTAATATGTAAGAGTTATGCAAATTAAAACAAAGTTATCAAGTTGGAGTTTCCTTTAGACCTTTTCTTTATTAAGAATAAATAAAAATGGTTACCTGTATTTACAGTACAGTATGCAAACCTAAGTAATGTATATTAGAGCTGATTTCCTCTATTCAGGGGCGGCTCCTCGCTTATCGACCAATTCGCTTAACGACCTAGTCTTGGGAATGGAACGGAACGGAACTCGGTCGTTAAGTGAGGAGTACCACTGCTTTGCTCAGTCTGAAAACTACTCTGCTGAAAACTGAGTGCAGAGAGATGATGTCATCAAGCTGTGTCATTCAGTTTGAAAACCCCCGCACCTGAAATGAAAGAAAAGAATTGATGGCTGGAAATGAATGAAGACAGGAAACAGCTAAAAACTGCCCGCAGCAAAGTTCTGGATATAGCTAGTATACTAGTATTTCATTAGGAGCTGGTCTCTATTAAAATTGCCACTAAAGCACAGGAAGGTGAGGATGGAGCTCACTTGCTTTCACATCAGTGGAGTGTGATGGCAAAAAGTTTAATGCAGAACCACTTACTAACCATGTGTGATATACAAAAAATGTTTGTTAGAGAGAGAGACTTTGCTCACACCCACAAAAAACCCCCTACTAGTTTGAAACAGAAGTTGTGAACTATAAAGAAATATAATGAACAAGTTAGTTAACTGACATGAAAGATGTGTAATGGGTGGTATCACATCAGCCTTCATAGAAGAATTCCATAAACTGTAATAGATATAAAGAAAGAAGATCCAATTCTTTACTCTAAGTGTGTTGGAGCACATTTTTTAAATACTATTAAGTAAAACAGACAGCTCCAGGAAACTTCTTTCACTCCACATTTAATATATACCAGCTTCTAAAAAACAACCACACTTCTAAAAACATATTTTCAACCCAGCTTCTTAAAAACATATTTTCAATCATGATGATCTCCCAGAGAAAGCCCTTTAGTTTCCCTTATCTCAGGAAAATAAGGTGTTGATCAAAAACTTACAGATTGAGAAAGACTATGATCAATTTTAGTGGAACAGATTATATAGTTTATAATTTCTATAGAAGACTGTAGTGTTTTATGAAACTGCATTTTTTCCATTCTCATAATTTGAAAAATTAATCTGCTTTTAAACATTATCATCTTCACAAGTCTTTGTTGGCAAGTGCAGCTGTTGGCTTCTATAGATTCCTTCCATCGTGGGAATGGCTCAAATAAATTTCAGTGAAACAACAAGAATTTTAGTCCTGATAATGTAATTTAGATAATATTATGTTGTTTTACTTTTTTTAGAAGGCTCTAGGTCCTTCAAATATAAAGTGCATATTTTTATGTAGGCAAACCATTTTGTAACACATACCACCTCCATTCTTCCAAGACGTACAATTTTTATAAGTGTTACATTTGTTTCTATGAATAGGCAAGATCAAATGTTAAAAATAATGTGTTAAAAGATATTTGTCCTAAAGGAAAACATATTCTGTACTAGGTATGTGCACATAAAACCAACTTAGCAATCATAGGAATAACACAAATCAAACCAAGACATTGCTGTATTCCTTGTAAGATTGATACTGCCCTGGCAAACAGTTCACCCCAAATTCTATAAAATATAAAAGTATCATTGGCGAAAAATCAAATGGAATATTTTAAAGGAAAAAATAATTCTCCATCTTCATCACTGCCCTATTTCTCCATACCAACAATGGTCATGCACATAATTC
The DNA here is from genome assembly GCF_030867095.1 of Alligator mississippiensis. Taxonomy (NCBI): domain Eukaryota; kingdom Metazoa; phylum Chordata; order Crocodylia; family Alligatoridae; genus Alligator; species Alligator mississippiensis. The sequence goes on from NC_081826.1 coordinate 104,426,338, forward strand.
GTCCCTCATCTTACAAAAAGAGGTTAGGGAAACTTCTGGTGAGAGTTGGCGTGCAGTCAAGTAAAAGTGGGAAGTCACGTGTTTCTCCCCAGTGTTTTCATCTCCACCTTCTCAGCTGGCTGGCTCCCTAGTTCTACAGACAAGACGAAAAGTAATTGACAAGTAGCCATTTGTGTTTTTATAAAGTTGCACAAAACAATCAGTGGCCAAATATAAAAGAAGAAAAATCATCCCTATAACCCTGCTGCATATTAAGGCTCTATTTATCGACCTGTGTGTATTACAGGATGCATAGTTTCAATAGGTATGCAAGCACACACTCACTAGCCAAATATGAATACTCTGTAACAGTTAATGTTATTGCAGTCATTGATAGGGACTATAAAAGTAAGGTAATGAGTAGGGACCTACCCAAATTCAGGAGGCAAGTGGCCAATTTCATGGCAGATCACAGAGCCAGAGCTGCCATTTTTGCGGGCTTATTACAGCAGAGGCCTCTCACCACATCACTGATTGCTGGAGAGGGGTGGGGGGTCACATGACAGGAAGCTCACTCAGCCAATCAGCAGTGAGGGGCAGTGGCAGCTGCCATCATGGCTGCTCCCCATCATGTTGGCAGACCCCTCCCCTTTTCCCTGGCAGGCTGCATAGCCAGGATCCAGTGGCCATGAGGACCTCTGGCTCCCACTGGGAAGCCAGTATTTTATTTTTAGTAAAGTGTTGTTTTTTTTCTGAAGATTTCAGGGATGTTGACTGATTTCATGGACAATACCCGATTTCACAACTTCTGCAAAATACATGAGATTGTGAATTGAGTACTGTGGCAAAGTGGGGGTCCCTGGCTAGCCACAGGGCTAGTTTCCCACCTGCCTCTGGGCACACTGCCCCCCTGTCTCACCTGCCATGCCTTGTTGGTAATTAATTAGGTTGTTAATTAAGGCGGGAGGCTGCCCACTGTACACCTGGTTATTGGGGGGCTATCTGCGGCTCCATTCCACCCCTACACTGCAGCCCAAGCCTCACAGATGGCATCTCAGGCAGTTGGCTCAACCATTGCCTTTGCCCATTAGATGTGGCCCCCAATCCTGAGGACCCTTGGCCTCCATAAGCCCTGGCCCCATCTCAGGCCCAGTCAGGGCCCCAAGCTTCTTAGCTCTTCATGGGCGTCCCTCGTGGTGGGCCCCTGGCCCTTTCGACCCTTTGGTCCTGGCCCCAGAATTGACCAGTTGAGTACCTCAGTGGGGTTTTCACCTCCTGCCTGCACTTATGGGTCAGGGTCTCCTGGAAGCATGCCTGGCCCTGTGGGGTCACTCCCCCAGCAGGCTCAGGCGCCTCCAGAAGATTACCTGGCCTACCCTGCTCTGATGGTACAAATAGCCCACCCAAAGGTGAGGGTTGGGGTTAAGGTGCCCCTACTCACCTTTCACCAGGGTGGTAACTGGCTTGGCATTTCCTGGGAGCTCTTGCACCACTGAGAGCCCCACCAGGCCACCCACTCCCAGCAGGGTGAAGTTTTAGGTCCTGCCCAGGACCAGGAGCCTCCAAACCATCCCCTACAGCTCCATCCCTTACTTCTAGGATGTTCCAAGCAGCCTTGCAGCCCGGCAATGTTACTGCCTTGCCTGCCAGCAGCAAACCGCCCTGTATAGGCAGCCATGGATCTAAAATGGCTGCCTCAATTAAGCACCTGCTGGCGGCTTGGCTTGGCTTGACCCACAGTGCCCTGCCACAAGTAGGTCCCTAGTAATGATACAATTTAAGACCCACTTTGACCTGCAAAACCCAATATACTTGTGATAATGACAAAGCATAAAGCCTTTCTTTTGACTGTGAGCACCATATTCAGGATATGTTCTCTCTCTTTCACAGCTGAGGACATATATAAATGACTGCGTCAGAATAACCATGGAGACTAGATGCTGTGTTTATAATCACTTTCCAGCAGACTACAGTTCATATATGAATTTAGAGGTTGTCTTACCTCACAATATATCAGCTTCTTTGAGGTTTTCATTCTCTGCACAAGAAATCTCTTGTCACTGCCAGCTACGTGAAAAAAAGGTAATTGACAAGGTTGTAATGAGATAAGTCGGATGATATCAGACTTCAGATTTCCTTGGTGTCGGAGAGTCACGTTTCTGTCTGAAGAAAACATTGAGTCTGCACTACAGTTGCTGGCTGCTGATCTCCTCAGGCAAAAAGGATGAAAATAGAGCATCCCAGAGATTTATCTGAATTGCCTTAGGATACCACTGACCTCAAGGTGCTGATGATAACTTTTGGACTTTGCTGGCATAAAGAAAGTTTTGCTTGATTGCCTCCATTATTTCCTCTCTAAGATGACTAAAAGAATAGTCTTAGGCAATTGCTCATCTGCTTCATGAGTAGTCCAGCATGAAAAACACAGTTTCTTTTCTGTCTCTGTTCCTTTCATAATTTGATACCTATAGATTTTAAGAAGGAACCATTACAATCACTGTCTTGAATGTCTAACACACATAGCCATCACATAATCAGCAGATAAAAGCTGCCGCAGGCTAAATATCTTTTGTATGAAATACTCACCTGAATTATTGCTGTAAGTGCACAATACTTTCTCATTTTAACCACATTGTTTGAGACAAAAATGTAAAAATAAAATGTGCATCGCAACTCCTCCCATTCACAGTATAAACTGACACTTTATCTTCGATTTTATTACCAATGAAGTACCTTACTTCACAAGGGGGCTCACTAACTTTAATAGGACCATTGATGGTGTAAAGTTGCATGCAAATAGGGATATTGTCTTTATGAACTATCCTGAAGCAAACATCCCTTATCTAATATTGTTCATTCTTTCCTCATTACTTGGCTTTATGCTTTGAATTGCTTTTGTACTCAACACTTCACACTTCCTAAATTGTTTCCCATTTTAACTCAACACCATTCTCTTCTCCACGGTATTTTTCTCCTGTGATTCTGATTTTCCTTGAGTTCTGTATTTTACCTCCCCTCCACTCTTGCTCTTTTACAGAATTTTTAGTTAAATATTTTTCTTCATTTCATGTATTTTCTTTCCTTATGTTCCATACAGGAACATGCAGACATAGCAGTTCTTTCTTAATGCCTTTTGTCATTATCATTTGGTATCAGTAAAATTGTTACACTCATCTAGAGCCAGAGTGAATTTCAGTTTATTCACAGGAGTAATTTAAATGATGGGCTTAGAGTCAGAAACCTTCCTGATTGGGTCCCACATAATGTAAAGACTAACTTTTTGCCCTTTTTATGTCTCAGCACTTGACTACAACTAAGTTGGTTAAATTGACAATGGCCAGATACTGGAGACTTTCAGTTCAGGGTCATCTTTGAGATTTGTTCCCTGTGATTGTTCATTGTTTGTAAACACTATTAATGCAGGCCCCAATCTTTAACTGATCCAAGACTTTCTTAATTTTCAGTCCATAGGACAACAAGAAACAAGCAAGTGCTAAAGGCTCAGTCTTTTTTTTTTTTTTTTTTTTGGTCTACAGGAGGAAGGGAAGACATTGGGTTTGGACAGGGAGTTATTTTGTTGCATTGTGAATGAATTAAAAGAAATACATTAGTGAATGCATCTCTATAACATTTCAGTTTTACTCATATTTTGCCTATTGCTTTCTCTTCACTGATGCATAAGACTTGGGAGACTTCCCTTGATGCCACCAGAATTATAGAAGGACTATTTTACCCATCATTATGTAAATTTGGTAGAAAATGAAGTGAGGAAGAGGAGTGAAGAGTCCTGAGGTAAGACATACACAAGAGAGAATCAAACTGGCCTGAATTCTACTTTTGGTTATAGGTAGACAAGGTCTGTTGGGTGTACCTGATATTTTTTATTAGACCATCTTAAATAGTTGGAAAAAACATTTTTAAGCAAGCTTTCAGGTTCAAAAACCCTTCATCAGGCTGAGGAAGTTTCAGCAGTTGGTGTGTGCCCTTCCTGAATGGAATGAAAAGTAAAGAAGCTGGAGGCTGCCGAACATCTGACTCCCCAGGTACCTCTCCACTATTCATCTCCTTTCTCTGCACCCCATCCAGCTTCTCTCCCACCCATTGACAACTCAATCTTCACTGACTGCCTATCTTGTATGCTTACCAGCTCAGCCTCTGGCTTCTTTACTTTTCATTCCGTCCAGGAAGAACACACATTGACTGCTAAAACTTCCTCAGCCTGACAAAGGTTTTTTGAACCTGAAAGCTTGCTTTAAAATCATTTTTCAAACTATTTAAGTTGGTGTAATAAAAGATATCAGATTCACCCAAAGGTGAATCCCGCCTATGTCCTTAGACCAACATGACTACAACCTACACCCCTGTACTCTTGGTTATGGCATACTTCCTGTGTGAGCCTGTGCACATCATTTCATCTCCAGATGCATTCTTTTTGCAAATGTAGATGACAATTAATGCAACAACAAAGGGGTATTTCAAAGCAAATTATATGTCTGTGTCAGCAGCTACAATGGAAATTATTGTGCAACTATGAAGAATAGCATAGGATTGTAGGAAAGTTGGTCTGGAAGGGACCTCAGGAGCTTATCTAGTCCAACCTCTTGCTGAAGGCAGGATCATCTTTGACTAAACCATTGCAGTCCATTGTCTATCTAACCTGTTCTTGAACATTTTCAGGGATATGCACATAGGATCAGACACACCTGTTAGGTCATTTATTTTCTGACTCAATAGTATTGGGACTCAACATAAACAAAACAAGCATACAGATTTATTTAGTGTCAATACAAATAGTTTAGTCTCAATAATTTTCAAGTGAAAATGAAGAAGCAACCAAAAATATTTCTTGTCTTCTTTGGGCTTACGTGAGCCTCTCCTGAGCCTAAAGACTTTCCAAGGAAGCTAGGCTTACCAAACTGGAAATAATGGCCCAATTAAGAACTAATATATGTATCTATTTCTTTATGAATGATGGGCCTCCTGCTGACAATGGGCCCCCTTCAGGAAAATCACCTCTTTTACTGTTTACCATTCTATGTTTTTTAAGTAGGATGACTCACTGCAACAGCATAGTAAAGGTACGATCATTCCATTTGCTTTTTCCCATCCAGCATCTAATCTAACTGAATCAATAAGGCCTAAAAAAAATATTGGATTAATTTAGCAAGCATGCCTGAGTCACTAACATAATGGATAGAAATCTTCAGCGTGTCTTCATTAACCTCAAAGGAGAGGCTATATTTGCACCAAGTACTGCTCTAAAAATCGTGGAGAAAATTCTGAACTAAATAAAATCACAATTTAGAGACTTAGCAGGGAAGATGACTCAAAGGGGAGGAAATGGAAACCAGCTTGACCTTGCCTAAAAACAGGAAAGGAGAAAATCAAACTAGAGAACACTGCAGTTGCTCAAGTTAATTTTATTAAATATATTTTAGAAAGGCAACACAGTAAAAATAAATTACATTTTAGATGAAGAAGAGTGTACAGGTTATTTCCCTTAAGCACATACATTTCTGGCAAAAGGATTCTGTATGCATAACTGTGTTTTTTTTTTTATAAACAGATTATAAAAATTAAACAATTAGTACACTTGTACTAACTGTGCTTACAATAGGGACAGTCAACTAGACAGTAGCTCTTGAGAACTTCAAAGAATGGGAAATCAGTTTAACAAAGTGTTATCAAATCAGCTGAATGCAGCAGGATTTTCTTTAACCATATGGTTAGCAAGTGATAAAGCTATGAGTAAAGACTTTCAGATCGATAAAGGAATTTATTTATATCTTTCTGGTAGTGGGCAACATTAGCTGCAAGTGCTGATTCCCACCCTCACTTTGGGCACCCAAATGTGTCAGGAAATTAAAGAATGCTGGTGACAGAAGGCTACACAGCAACATGTGTGCACTGGTGTTACTGAATGCTGAGATTCAGGAAGCACAGTTCATTAGTTTTCTAAGGGAGACTAACTATGAGTAATTGACTGTAGCTGAACAAAGGAAAATTTTAATGTAATAGCAGGAAGAATTCCCTTATACCGAGATTTATCAGTCTAGAGAAAGTCTCACAGGGAAGATGGTAAAAAATAAAACAACCTCCCCCCCAACCCAAAAAACCCGCCCCCCCAACACTGCTGAAAGCTTTAAAACTAGACAGAACAAAGCAAAGGATGCATAGCTAGCATTATTGCCAGTAACTATCGAGGTAAAGGCTGAAGGGGGTTCATTTTTAAAGCACATTGTGTGACTGATGTTCCTTTGATCCCAGTTTCCACAGTTCTACCACAAGAAGATTTCTGCCTACTATACAACTAACTGAACGTGGGGGGCAGCTTTTATTTATTTATTTATTGTGCAATGCACAACAATACCTATGTGAAAAGAAAATTCAGAGGACCCCAAGGCCTCCTAGCATAAAATAAAAATGGTAAATATGCCAACAAAGAGGGAGAAAAAGAATTCCTCCAAAGACTGATAGTTAAGGCAAAACAGGAAGACAACAAAGAAATAATCAAATTTCAGAAAGCAATCAGCTAAGGACTTGAACTCAAATTTTAAAGAGATAATATTATAAGTGGTGAATTAGTGTGTAATTAGCTACTGTGCGTCTATGGCTAATTTAATCAATTGGACACTGGCTGCCACAACAAAGCAAATATTTTGCTAGCAATGACCATACAGTGGTATTTAGAATAGTGTATGTTTCCTCTGTACTTAGACTAGGAAGTGACTGTAAAGTATTTGATGACTTTTTTTAATGACCCACAGTATGGCGTATTAAATCTATGGTTGAACAGCTACATATCAACCTAGCAACAATAGGTGTTTCTCAGTAGATAAAACATTTGAAGTATATTTATAGCAAGCAAAGAAATGACTCACAAAGTGAGCATGATCTTTAATAAGAGTCCCTAGAAATTAAACTTATTGATGTTCAAACAATTGTGCTCAGATTGTTTTAAATGTAGTCCTTTTCCCCCTGCTCAAGTCTCATATTTTCCATAGCTTTCTACATATGATAATGCCTGAAAACCCCCAGAAGCTAGGGGTCTATTTTAATAAAGGAAAAGTCAAGGTTAGAAAGATTTGGAGCTCCTAAAGCAAATCTGCAAAAGAACTGGGAATAAAGCTTCAAGGCAGTGGTTTCAGCCCCAGACTCTTCCCCCCAGCTCTGCTATTACTTTTCTTGATTGCAATACATGTTCTTTGCCAATTATTTCACTAGATTAACAAAACATGAATATTAAAAAAAAAAAATCTTTACCACCACTTCTAATGAGTGTTGCTTGTTTATCTGCTGCTGGCACTGTGGTTACTGTTAGCTCTTAATATCTGGATGTGCAGCCTTCTTCCATGGGTAGCTCAGTCTGGAAGTCTCTACACAGGACAAATCCAGGTGGAAGGCAGACTGAGTAGTACTCAATCATTTTAGACCAGTGGTTCTCAACTTTTTTTTAGCTTAAGACTCCATAACATTTTTGAACTAAGCAATACCCCACTTCCAAAACTAATTTATTATTTACAGTGCTTACCTCTTTGCAGAAGGGGAAGGGGCAGGAGGGGAGAGAGGAGGAGCAGCCAGGCCGGGAGAGCCTGAGCCTTCCCTTATCTGCTTATCTCCTCACGCTTCCTGAAGGCATGCTTTAAAGGATCTTGCAGCACCCTAGGATGCCCTCACACTCCTGTTTCATAGATTTCATAGACATTAGGGGCTGGAAGGAACCTCATAAAATCATTGGGTCCAGTCCCCCTGCCATAGGCAGGAATTTCACTGGGATCAAATGACCCCAGCAAGAAATAAATCCAGCCGTTTTTTGAAGGAATCCAGAGTAGGTCCTTGCACCACCTCTGGGGGAAGTTTGTTCCAGACCCTGGGCACACGCACCATAAAGAACTTTTTTCTTATATCCAGTTTAAATCGGCCTTCCTGGAGTTTATGGCCATTAGACTTTGTTATCCCTTGAGGAGCTCTGGTGAACAGCTGTTCTTCCAGGTCCTCATGTACCCCTATTATATATTTGTAGGGGGAGTCTCAGGGTGCGATGTGTCTCATCCACCATGGTCCTTGTAGTAGTCTGGCTACTACTATGCAGACCCTTGGCTATGGCTCAGTGCCTGGAGCCTTGGGCCCTCCCGCTCACCCTCCTGCACAAACTTGGGACCTCCCGCTCCCCCTCCTGCTTGTTTGCACACACCTGTTTGCACATCCTGTTTGCATGTCCTGTTCACAGAGGGGCTGGGCCAAGTAGGAACCAGGGTGGGGCAAGACCCTCCTTGGCTCCTCTCAACTGCCTCCCCGCAGCTGTGCTAGCCCCCTCCCACCACGGGCCCCACTTACCTCTGGCTGTGCTGGGGGGCAGTCACGGGTGCTTTGTGACTGCTAGGGGGTTTTTTGGATGGGGGGGGCATGACAGGCTTAAACCCATGTGTCTCACTCTGCTCCTGGAGCCCAAATGGGAGGACTGTTGAGAGCCACTGATTTAGATGCACTCCCAGAAGTCTGTTACTTAGGTTCCTGATACATGTTACACTTACAATGAGATTAGTCAGTTAATTACATTTTAAGTGGTTACCTGGCCATGTGTTAATGTGATTAATAGTGTGATAAAAAAGTAATAAGCCACAGTTATTATACAAAAAAAATGTAATAACTTTATGGCTGATTTCTAGCATGCCATTTATTGAACATGAGGCCAGGCTGAGGCACCCAATCATGGGGGTACACCTGGGAGCATCATCAGCTGACAAGACTCCCAGTTATGGGAGCATATCATGCACCCCCAAGGCTGGGAATACCACCAGCTAATCTGGAGTATCTGCAGTTGGGAGCCCCATTACCTGATGGGACTCCCAACCATGAGAGCTTGCTACTTGCTTGTGAAGGGGGAGCCCAGGATCCCAGACTCCCCCTGCACTGGCAGTAAGGCATGATGGGATCTGATGCTTGATCCTACAATCATGTCTCCTGCCATACATGTGTGGCATGACAGGCAGCGTGATTGTGGGGACTGAGCATCAGATCTCTTCGCACCTATAATTGCATGTCTGCCAGGGGCTTAACACATATTTGTAATAAATCTGTGCAGCTTTGTCCTTTCCAGTTTTAAAAGTGCTTATAAATTATTCAGACCTCAGTCATTTTCACAGAGGTACACCACGTCCTTCATCCTTTTCATCAATACTTGTTAGTTCTATCTTAGCCTCCACTTTTACATCTGTATGCCGCAGGCTACATATAGGAGGAGGTCTTTTGTACCCTTTTTGCTTCATGTGCTTTACATACCCCAACTACTGAGAAGCAGGTAAGAATAGGAGAATTTTAAAACTCCTTTTTAACATTATATTTTGGTGAATGTCTTCTTCCTGAGATTTCTGTGTCAAGTAGCCTATTCTTCCTGCTATGTCATATCACAACTTCCTTGGAAACTAACACTGAAATTTATTGAAGTGGTGGTGCATAGAGCAGAAATAGTTGCACTTAGATTTTCAGATGCCTGGCTTAGCCCAAACATCTGGATGTTTAGATAAATTGTGTTTTGATCAGGTTAGCTTTGAAGTTAATAAAGGCAACTATCCACATCTCTAGCTGATGGAAATTAGTTAGTACATGCCAGTAAAATGGTATTTGGAAACAAGTAAGGTATTCAAGAGAATCAAAACTCAAAACAAGAATTTGCTACATAAAAGAAGAAAGGATGAGAGAAGATCCTGCTCCCCCTTTGTGAATAAGAAATGGATCCTCAAACAGAAAAGGTATTTTTAAGCCTATTGCAGTCGTTCCAGGAGCTGTACCCATATCTCTGCATAAGGTCATGAGATGAAGTCTGTGGAAAGGATGAATGATTCTAGTCTACTCTGTTTAGATTCTTATACTTCAGCCACTACCATGGTATTTGGCATGGTATACATAGCCCTATGGTATATATAGATCTCTCAGTTTTCACAAACACCACAGAGCAATGCCTTAGAACTGTGTCACCCTATGCAGAAATCCCCCATGCGGTATATTCAGGATTAGTGTTAAAGGCAGGATTCCACAGTTCCCTCATCCTCAAATAAATGTTTCAGAACAAGATGCTATTTTTACAGCAATCTGCTCTCTCAGCCAAAGCCTATCATACCAGCAAAGCTTCTCAACAATGGTACCATGGACAGCTATAAATGAACTGAACCAAAAAAGGAATGAGGGAAATGGCAGAAATCATTTGATTTAATAGAAATAGCACATTTGTACCAGAACCTCCTGCCTGATTCACTACTGCAATATACCTGCTTTATGCTAGTGTAATTTCAGTGAAACCAATGGTGTTTGTAATGATGTAAAGCAGTAATTAATCAGTCCCTTTACAAGATTAGTGTCTCCTGTTTTGAAAGGGAATGTCATAGCTCTACTTCAGCAGAAGCACAGCTAGTCATCCCCCTCATGCTTACTTTTATGGCTTGTATTAGTTGTGCCTATGCTTTTAATATATTAAAATATTCACAAGAGTCCCTCAGAAGTTTAAAAAAAATAAAACAACAACAATGTAACTATTCCACATGAGGGATAACATGCCAGTAAAAATATAACATAAGCTCAAAAAGACTTTTCAAATACTTTAATGTGCTTTATTGGCACAGTAATGCATTAAAAAAACTTTGGGGTTTTTTTTGGTTTTTTTGTTTGTTTGTTTTTTAGTTTGAAATTTTCTTCAATTCCTTCTTGGTTAAAATCATATACACCAAGACGTACTTTAAAGCAGGCTTTCAGAAATAAGGCAAACCTTGAATATTGAAACTAAGAACTGAAAAAGCTGTTTTATCAGAAAGGACACCCACCATCAATTTAAACTATTGTCACTTTTATACAGTTATAAGCTTTACAATCATGTTTTCCTATACCTTGAAAACATTTTCCTATTCCTTTGTGAAAAATCCAAACAACAAGGGGCAAAGTGAGTGTGAAAGCAGGTACAGAACCTGCTTTTATACAGGTTTAATTTTGCTCATGTGATTAACCCTATTTAATACTCACATTGAAATTTAAGCAAGTCACAAGTTAATATTCTTAACTCTGACTTGAAAATTGTCAAGGCATTATGGATTGCAAGTGGTCAGGTTCTTAGTTTAGTGCCTCCTTCAGAAAGTTACACCCAAACCTCGAATAGTTTAGTTTATCTAATCACCGACTCTGGCTCCTATAACAAGCTAAATGCCCCTCTAGTTTCAGGTGGCCTCATTATTTAGCTGATGCATTCTGACAAGTTAACAGCTTGAATCAGGGTAACAGCAGTCAAAAAATTATTCTTTACCCTCTTTATATGCCATCCATTACCATGTATTTTGTAACCAGATGACTCAATACCCACTGTCAAAGTCATATTATATGCATGTACAACTGTAACAGACCCCTGAGGGGGGTGTTTGCTTGGAATACCTTAGTCTTGTTGATTTCTTAGAGTACCCAGAAGCCAGTCAAAGCTCCTTCCCTCTCTAATGATACTGGCCTTTCAGTCCCTCACCCTTCCTGGATCTCTGTGGTCCTGACTCACTGAGCTAGCCTTCAGTTCTGCTCCTGACAGAGGGGTTTGTCTGTCTTGCTAGGGAGACCTGGCACAGCCCCCAGTACCAAGCAGCACAGTAGATGGCATTGGCAATGTGTAGTGGGTGCACACAGGTGTATGTATACCCCCTAAGATTGGTAGTGCACCCCCTAAGATTGGCTGCCACTGCCGGTGGCACCTGTGGGCTGTCGTCACTCACCACCCCGCAGGTGGCATCTGCAGGAAGTCGTCAATCGCTGCTGGCTGCTGCCACCGCTGCTTGCAGTCACCGATCACCGGTTGGCGCTTGCCACCCCCCCCCCCCCCCGACTCCATTGTGGCCACCTGTGGAAGCTCCCTGCTCACCACCATCATGCTGCCACTGTCTGTAGGAAATCGCCGTTCCCCCCCTCCAGCCTCAGGAGGCATGCAACATTCATGGTAGATGGTCTCTTCAGTAAAGGCATTAATTGGGGTGATGACCACCTAGCCAAAGCTTCTCTGTCCCCTCCAACGTGGTTAAGCAGTCCCCCTGTTCCCAATCCAGCTTGTATAACCCTAAACACCCCCAGAGATAATCAGCTGTTCCCTTTCTAGTTTTTCTAGCTCCCCAAAGCTCCATCACTTGTCTCAGTCACTAGACTTTTCAGGCCAGGAGCTGCCAAGCTGCTTTTTTCATCCTGCTCTCCATAGTTAAGGTTATCTCCTCTGGATACATCCTGGGCCTTGGGTACCTACTGTTGTTGATATTTTGAGAAAGCCATTCAAAAATCTGTTAATACTAAAGGTCCATCTCATTTCATCCTCCACATAGCCAGCCCTGGCATTTAACCTTTCACTCTCTGTGTACAGGCTAATGAGATAAGTTGAGTCGCACAATAATATAGCAACATGAACACAATTGACACAGAAATATCATATTAAAATTGGTGGTCTGTTACAACACATACTACAGCAAGATTGCTATAAATTTTATTCTTATCTACTGTATTTACTCAAATATAAAGTGACACTGAATATAAAATAACCCCCTGAATAATTAAATTCTATATATAGAAAATTTATGAACTTGTTATAATTTTTCAGGTATAGCATCTAATTACTGGAACTACTACATCACAGAAAATAAATCTGGGGGCTCAGGTAGCCTCTTTGCCCTCTCCAGCCCCTTCTCCCCCTCCTTACTGTCAGACCCTATTCTCCTTGAACACATGCAAGTGAGGAGCAAGTTTGAAACAATGACCGTGAAATGAACATACCTGTAGTAACTTGCATGTAGGCACATTACTGCAGGTACCCATAGACTTAGCTCATCCAGAATTGATACATTTTACCTTTTTTTTTGGAAGCTGATGCAAGTTTTAGTACAGGTACTCCATAAACACACTTGTAAGCAGCATATTTGTATTTATATATATATATAACACAAACTTTTTTGTGTAAAAATATGTCTATATATATATATATATATATATGATTATATACATCTACACTCCTCATATTACACCACAAAAAGAAAAAACCTTCACCCATTACAAAACTGCAACTGCCCACCCGTACAAAGGTCCGCTGGCCACCCAAATCCGTTACAATATCTGTATTGCACGCAACATGCACAAAACAAATAAGCAAAACCTGGTCCCTCAGACTAGGCAACACTTACTTTCCATCTCCACCCCACTTGTGGGGTCACATACCCAGTTCAAGTGTCCTCTCCATCATTGTTCCTCCAGCTCCCGCTGGAGGACCTGCTGCTGCTGTCTCTGTCGCTATCTTTGGTTCCGCTTGTCCTTTCCTCTTTTTTGCTGCCACCACCCCCCTCTTCACTCAGGGGATGTTGGATGATCCTGTTCTACATGTCTCTGTGCCAGGTGGCTTTAGCCGTGTCCCCTCCATCCTTCACTACCAATTTCTGGTAGTAGGTCCAGAGTTTGCTCAGAGCCATTTTCACACAGCCTACTACCTCTACGTCTGTTTGCCTGTACAACAGGTTCCTTGCCTTCCACAGGGTGCTCCTGATGCAGGATGCAATCTGGTCGAAGTGGGGTGATGGGCTCCCCGGTGTTTGGCGAGGTGTCCATACAGCGCTGCTTCTCTGGTTAGCCAGCTGATGCTTTGCAGAGCTGCTTCACCCTTTCCATACCTCCTTGGTGCAGGCGGGTCAAAATCTATCCCCAAGATCCTGACCCCCTCATGGGGGACAGAGACCCCCAGGGATTCCAGGTCCCTGACCTCACCCATGGCCAGGCAGGTGCTCTTGCTGATGTTCAGCTTGGCCCCTGCTGCCACCTTGTACACTTGCATGTGTGCCAGGGCTCTGGTGACCGACCCCCTGTTCCGGCACAGGATGTTCAAATCGTCCATGTAGGCCAGGACCTTGGCCCCTCAGTTGCTTCTTCCAGGTATGTGGATTCTGTTTATCCTCAAGTCTTGCCTCAGGCGCTGGGCCAGTGGCTCAATGGCACTGACGAACAGGATCGGGGAGATTGGGCAGCCCTGCCAGACTCCCAACTCCACCACAATCCATGTGCTCAGGAAGCCATTGATCTGTACTTCGCTGCTCACTTCCATATAGAAGGTCCTGATCCATCCGACGAAGGTCGGTGGCACTCCCATCCACTCCAGCTTCTGGAACAGGAACCGGTGGGACACTCTGTCATAGGCCTGCTCCAGGTCCAGGTTTAAGATGGTGATGCTCTGCCTGCTCTCCCTCTCCAGCTGTAGCATGTCTCTCAGCTGCACCAGGGCTCTGTGGATCTGTCTCCCGGGGACCCCACATGACTGATCCTCATGGATGACTGTGTCTAAAACAGAATTAAATCACTCAGTCAAGACTTTGGCCAGCAGCTTATAATTGAAGTTCAGGAGGGTGATCGGCTTCCAGTTCTTCATCTCTTTCCTCAGACCCTTCTTATATAGGAGGGTCACGAGGACCCGTTCCATCTCCACTCCCAGCCGGCCCTCCTGCAGGCACTCTTGAAAGAGCTCCAGCAGGTCTGGGCCCACCAGGTCCAGAAGGTAGAACTCCTTGGGCAGGCCGTCCACCCCAGGAGTCTTACTGTTCTTGAAACTCCGGAGGGCTCTCTTGAGCTCCTCCACCATCCAGTCCTTATCCAGCTGCTGCTGCTTTTCCTCTCTGAGGGCCCGGGTGAGGCTTTGGAGGCACAGCTATGTGGCCTCCAGGTCCATTGGCTTCTCGGTGTACAGCTCCCAATAGAAGGCAGCCGGTGCTCCACTCCCCCTCCGTCTTTCAGGTACATCATGACCTCCTCCTTGCTATTCTTCAGCCTGGAGAAGTAAGGAGACCACCCCTCTCCCTCCTCCACCCATGGTGCCCTGGCCTGAAAGATCTTTTTCCTGGCCTCCTGGTACCAGGTCCCAAGTCAGGCCTTCACCTCCCGCATGGCCTCCTTCACATCCTGCCCCGCCACCACCTGCCTGTGCAGGTCCTGTAACTTACAGGTCAGGCACTTGTGCCGTCTCTGGTGGAAGAAGTCCCCCCACTTGCCCGCTTTCTGGAAAAAGCCCCTGGGTCCTCTTTTTGATGCTGGCCCACCACTCAGTCCGGTCCTGGTAGAGCTCCTGAAGGGTCTGTCAGCCCGCATAGTGTTCTCTGTAGCTGTGTCTGGTCTGCTCATCCTCCAGGAGGCTGGTGTTCAGTTTCCACACTCCTCTGCCTCTTTCCAGCTGTCCCCCCAGGTCAACCTGGAGGGTGAGGAGGGAGTGGTCTGAGAAGCACACGGGTGTACATTTGGCCTTCTCTGCCTTCTACCCTGTGGGGAGGAAGACAAAGTCAATTCTTGACTTGGTGTTTCCCGTGGGGTCCACTCGGGTGATGCGTCCCCCAGGGCCCTGAACCTCTTTGGCTGCATCTGCCAGGTTGTGGTTGCGGACCAGTTGTCCCAGCTGCTTGGAGGATCTGTCCATCCCCGTCCTCTGTTTCCTCTCACTCTGTCTTCCTCACTGATGACACAGTTGAAGACTCCCACAAGCATCACCAGGTGGCCTGTGGGCATCGTGATGGCTACTCTTTCCATAAATGGGCCACAGGCATCTTTGTTTGTCAGTGCGTACACTGCCAGCAGCTCAAACACAGTTGCTCATGTTTCTAGGGTTGCTTGTAGCCACCTGCCTGCAACAATCTCTCTGTGCTGCAGGGGCCGTGCTTCCGGTGTTTCCTCTCAGGAGGATTGCGACACCAGCTGCCTTGTTTTCTTCTGAGCCTGAGCACATGGCCGGGCCAGGTGGCCAGCATTTGGTGAGCAAAGCCCTGCTTCTTTGGCTGGCTACACCCCTTCCTGCAGGCAAATGATGTCTGCCTCTGTCTGCTCCAGGGTTTGCATCACCTGGTCCCACTTGTCTCATCCTGCCAGGCTCCTGACATTTATGGAAGTGATTTTAAACCTTCCCATGACACTAGCTGCTTGTAGGGGACAGGTGGGGCATCGCTTGTACCTTGGGTTTTCAGATCCCCGTTCCACTCTCCGTCCTGCTTCTCTTGTGTTTGAGGCCAGGCCCTTTCCAGCTTTCTTTGTGCTTGCCTGGCTTCCCTCCCCCCAGGGGGCACCTTTGGAGGTGGGGGTTGCCTTCTTTCACCCTTATCTGATTTATCAGGGCCACATCTATGGCACCAAATTCTTCTGCTCACAGACAGCACTCTTCCCCATTCCCAGGGTTTCTCCTCTTTGTCTTTTTCACTTTCTGTCCCCCTAGGGGTAGGTTTTCAGTCCCAGAGGGTCCTGCAGCCACCTCCATTTCGCTCTCTTCCTCATTCTCCCCTCCAGTCCCCATTTCCTCTGTTGGGGTCAGGGATGGGGCTGGGATGCAGTCCTTGCTCAGCTGCTTTAGCACTTGGCAAGTCTCTCTCACCACCTGGTCCACTTGAGAGGGTTCTGGGTCTGAGGATCTCCCTTTCCTTTCTCCTTATCCAGGCCCTCCAGGTCCATTTTGTCTTCAGTTTCTGGGCCTGCTTTCTCTTGTGCTTCTAGGACTGGGGCCATGGACAGCTCTTCTTCCTCCTGTTCTCTGGCTGCATAGGCCTCTGGGCATTTTCTGAAGAGGTGTGTCCCTCTTTCCCACACAACTTGGAGTGCTTGCCCTTTGTGCAGCTCTGCAAGCTAATACAAACTATGCATAATATTAATCCAAAGCTAAAAGGCTCATGATTTACCATATAGTTAATTGGGATGGGCCTCCACAATCAGCAGTATTTCAAGCCATGGTGACCCCTACAGCTCAGCAATGCTCAGTATGTGTGTACTCCAGCTACCCTCCACAAAGGAAACCACATCTTAATTAGCCCTCTACTCATGACTGGAACCAAGTGTTCTTGTCATGAGCCCTGGGATCCTCCAAAAATGTGTATGCAGATGAAGGACATGACAACTTGGTTCAGCTCTGCCTCATGGAGGGTGGGGGCCATACTAATAATTTGTTATAGGCCAACACAGGGAGTGACAGAGGGATTCTGGGTGAACTGTTTGGAGCTGTTTGGTGATGTTTGCCAGACATTTTAGGTGGGTGAAGAAACAGGAATCATTGGAAACAGGAAAGAAAGGTGCAGTTTAGCTATGGGGGTGAAGAGGAAGTTGAAATGTATTCAGTATAGTAGTTCACCATGACTTGAAAAAGAGTTGGTGCTGAGGGGGAATGAGCACAATGGACACTACCATGGTTTTTTTTTTCAGATAGGCTGTACTAGCCTATCTTTGTGGTAAGCCTTTTTGCTAAAATGGGCTAGGCAGCTCCTGGCTCACATGCCAGAGCATGATATGCAAAGGCATTTTGCTTGACACATGTGCCTTGGATAGGGACCAGGGCTCAACTACCATAACAAGGATCAGGCCCTCATACCTCCCCTGCTATCTGCCCCTGGCATACCAACATCTTATGAGTCAAGATGGTATGTTAAAGGAATGGCAACATTTTTGGGGAAAGTGCCAGAGCGAAGATCAAGGAGGGAACACCCGCTCTTTTTAAGGGCCAACCCCCACCCTCTCTCCTATCAATATGTTCTCCCAATATGCACCATGTACTTTATAGTCATGGTCAGTATTGGCTATATTTTAATCAACTTCATAGTTGGTTTCCATTGCTGAGCACATGCTGCTTTTGACAACAGTTTAATGACATAGAATGTGTTTAATGAGGTTTCCTTGTATATGAATGTAAGGCAAGGAGCTTTTTTCCCCCCATGCTGATTAAGGGAAAAAAAAAAATCTTCTATTTGAGTAAATACAGTGGTCTCCTGCCATGACTAAGAACTTTCTGTACTGGCTTCTTATGTTGCAGGTGATAACTAACACTTTTTTGTTTGAAGCTCCATACATTTTTCCACTAAGGCATACACTGCATATTCTAAATGAAATGGAGCTAAATATACTTAAATTATAGTTGGGCATGTGTATAAGCTGTAATCCTTCTGCAATAACTTAAATGATAGCAGTATATAGGAACTGAATGAATTTGCCAAATTTGAATACCAGCTTAGGTGAAAACAGATATGAGTGCCCTACAATACTAACAGCTAATCTCTCAGACAGCTTAAATGGTAGCAGTTACTTTTATGGCCTAATTTTGACACTGGGAGAATTAACGAGTAGAGAAATACTAAGGCCTAAGAATGTAATGCCCATAAGTCCTTTTGTCACATTTGAAAAAAAAGTTGTAAAATTGGTCTTCTGATGTGTCAAGTAAAATTTACATCAAATATTCTGAAAAAGCATTAGTGTTAGTACTGTATTGTGTTAAATATCTTCAGTGCCTATCAGATATTAAAATATACCTTTTCTCTTTTCACTGACTGGACTATTGGACTACATCAGCAATAAAATGCACTGACTGCAGGATAGAAGCACCACTCTTACACCCATTATTAGAGAAATTGAAGACACATTGAAAACATAAGCTGGATTCAAAGTATCCCCAGATGGCAGGTAGTTTTATAGCTAGGCAAGACCCCAATTTATAGCTAGCCCCACAACACAAAGCGAGTCAGTGGCAGAATCGAGCTATATCTTTATATAACATTTCACTCTACCTTGGCCAAAATGTGATTATGTATCACTTTCAAGAAAATTGTCAATTTATTTTTTATTTTATTTTTTTTACAGATCAGAAGAAAACGGTAGCACATTTCTGACATTATTACAGCTTTGCAGAATAACCCAGTGGGGTCTTTTAACAAGGGGAAAAAAACAAAACTGCTGAAGATGGCACACTTTTTTTCCTCAAATGGAAAAAAAGATTAAGGGCTTATCTACACATAAAAGTTGGAGCACTTTATACTGGTAGAGTTAAAATGGGGCAACCTTCTTAGTGTAAAGCAGTTATGTCTGCTTTACACTAGCAGACATAACTTTTTAAAGTTATTCATGTCTGAAAACTTTTTAAAGTTATTCATGTCTGAATAAGCCATAACCAATATATGCATATTTATGCATATATAAATATGCATATATTGGTTATGGCTTATTCAGACATGAAAAAGGGAATAAGCTATACAAGTATAAGGCATTTCTATACTGGTATAACTGTGTGTACTCTGGGCCTTGCATATTGGTAAAAATATCTATCTTAAAATAATTATACTGGTACAAAAATCTGTGTGTAGACCAGGCCTAAAATCATTTAAATATGCTAATAGATATACCTAAGTACCTTTGTCAAGCATGGGAAATTGTAGGCAAATTACTGTAAGAAGAAGTGGAACATTTACCGCTAACAAAGAAATTACTTACATTTGACTGAGAAATTGGTTTCTTTTGACCTTTTGGCCATTTTGGGAAACTGTTTCATATTTAATGCTAACTGAAATCAGCAAGCAGCTTTCTCTGTCTTCAGGATGACAAACATGATGGCAACTCAACATGATAGGTTCAAGTAAAAAAGTTTCCAGAATGCAGCAATAGAAAATACCTTTAGTATGTCTTAGTGAACTTGCAAACAAGCCAAGTTCAACTGAACTAGTACAACTTTGAAGATCTGTTTTTATATGTTCCTTACCATTTTGGTGGTATAAACACATTTACCACAAGTAACTATGATGGTCCCAAAACAACATTCACATGAAGTGGCTGCTATTATAACTTCCTCTTGTTTTTTTGTTTTTGTTTTTTACCTCTGCTCTTCCATGTTGCAGGTCTATTTAACCTTTAACATGTTCACTAATTTCTGTAGAACTTGTCAACTATTTGTCCTACTTCAGGCTGTGACTGATAAGCTACAAAAGGCATGATTAGCATTTGATTGGATGACAAAAAAGAAAAATCCAAGGATATATAAGATTGTGATTTAGTATAAGGCCCTTATCCTCTAATTTTTATCAAACCAATTCTCCCAGCATAGGCTTCTCTGCTTTGAAAAGCCCCATTTTAGAGGTGGCAGAAAACCCAAATCCTAGGGACATACACTCTGTGAAATGCCATTTTACCTTTAATTCCTTCTGTTTTTCTTAATGGATGGGGTATACTTTTATATAATATTGTTTCATGTTCAGTGACATTGTATTCTGTTGTGGTCTGCTCCCGTACATCCTAAAATCCATGAAAGCCTTTCCACTGGCTTTATTGGATATTAGACTGATTTCTTAATTGCTTTTTTTACTTATAATGCATGCATTTCAGTAAATATTGTATACACTGTAATGGCAGGTAATACATTTTAGAATTCTTCTGCATAAAAGGTATAATGTAAAACTGTACATTTTAATTGTCTACAAACTATGAACAATATAGAACATCTGTGGAGGGACAACTGCAATCTATTTTTGTAGCAGAATTTTCCCTTATTCTCATTCACACAGATTGCAGACACTCTTTAGAAACTCAGGTTTCAAAGGAAAAAAAAGAGTTCAAAATAATTTCTCATACTATTATCACCCCTGAGCCTGCCACTTTCTGTAGTATTACAAAAGCATTTTCTGAGCTTTTAAACATGTTTCTTCTCTGCCCAGTTGCTGAATGAAAGACCCACATGAATAGAGGAGAAACGAAACCATAGGAGGGAAACAATTAAATTGACTGTACATAAATTACTGTCAAATGCACAAAAGTAAACAGAAAGAATTTTTTTTCTCTATAAAACTCAGGTGCAACAATAGTAGGTAAAACTTTTTAAGTAGAAGCACGAGCTGTAAAATGATGATGTCCCTTTAAAACACCACCATCTGCTTAAACATTAATTATTGTTTTCCTGGTCTCATTGTTTGATCCTTAACTGCTCTAGCTCCTTTATCTGGCACAAACCTCAATATTAACAAGCTCAGCCCTAAACCAGAAAAAAAGTCAGAGAACACTAGTCCTCTGAGGCCTCCTGCCTATTTGTTCCAGACCCCAGTGATTTACTGCTGAACAACTCTGCTTGTTCTCATACATTAATTTGGGATTTTTTTTGCAGAGATGCTTTGCAGATTGCCTGATGCGCAATGCCAAACTACAGTAAGCCCATCAGTTGTGTGTGATAATTGCTGAAAACACAGCAGGTTTTGTAATTTAAGTGGAAAAAAGCAGGCATAGGAAATGAATACTATATGCTTTTGTGCCATTGCGTAGCTTTTTTCTAGTAGTATAATACATGCAAACCCATGCCAATCTAGCAATTTAAAATATTTAACTGCAAGCCCCCAGCCCCAAGAAAGTTTGTGTCAAATTTTCAGTTTCCTGTAAATAATTAAGAGATTCATCTTTGCCACAATTTGATTTAAGCTTTGTAAGAGTTATTGTATATCTTAAGCAGGGCCACCTTCTACAAAACTGTGGTTGCAGTTTTGCTAAAAAAAAAAAAAAAAAAATGTTTTGCAGGTACATAACACCCTACCACAGGGTTGACACAAGTTTGCCACAGACTTTGGCGCTCAAGCTACAGAACAGCTTGTGCCCCCACCTTATACTAACACAAATTAAAAAAACACAGTGGAAACTACTGAGATAGAGAATTCAATTGATGCTGAATCCCAAAAGATGCAGGAACATCATCCTTGAAACTTTTGGATCATTTGCCAGCTTGATTATAAAAATGTTTAAATAGCTGAGGGCCTGGTGTCTGAAGGTCTGGTCTGGAGAACATTAAATCCATGTGAGTAGTCCCATTTCTAAATCTGGTAATAAGATCTAACTGTTCTTCTGCGCCATATTTATTATTTCAGTCAAATCAAGTAGTAACAGCTAGCTTGGAGGCAGTTGGATATTAACAGAACTCATGTTATTTTCATAGTATATGCTGCAGGTTTTTTATGTAATGAATGTCATTAGGGAATGATTTTCTTCTTCCCACCAGACATTTTATAAAGAAAAACAAAATTATGTTAAATCCCTGCTTTAAATAGGTGGAGTTGAATAGCACTTTCATTTTTTCCCAGTTGATATTTTTCAGCTTTGGCATTTATTAGGCTGGAGAGTTCTTGTTCAGGGGCAGGCCTAAACTGAGGCTGAGCGCAAATATCC
The DNA here is from genome assembly GCF_030867095.1 of Alligator mississippiensis. Taxonomy (NCBI): domain Eukaryota; kingdom Metazoa; phylum Chordata; order Crocodylia; family Alligatoridae; genus Alligator; species Alligator mississippiensis. The sequence goes on from NC_081826.1 coordinate 104,448,280, forward strand.
AGCCTTCTTCCAAACAAATGGAGAATGTCCCATTGAACAGTGTGCTGAAACAGGAAGGCCTTAGAGTGGAAATTCACTGATTGGGCATTTTTTCCTTTCTTGCACTGGTGGAAATGCTTTTTGAGGTGGAAGGCTTTGCAATGTCTCTGAAAAAGATCCAAATCTGGATTCACCTGACCTCTTCTATTCAAGAGCTTGGGTCTGTGATACTCACCAGGGTCCCATGGCACCCTGGGGTGTTGTGGGATCATTTTAAGATGCTGTAGGGTGCAATATTAGCACTCTTAGGGATGCAAACACTGACACATGTAAACCCAAAGATTTCAAATAGGAATCTGTAGCATCATTTGATCTGTTGCGGTCTTTGAGGTTTCTGCAACAGAATAATTGCTCTATTATTTTTATGTAGTCAAAAAAGGTGAAAACTTCAAGGGGTGCTTTCAGTCCTTTGTGGGGTGGAGGGGGCGGGGAGAGGCTTGAGCATATAAAGGTTCAGAACCACTGGCTTAGGTCCTTTGAAGTGAGAATACTTTGTCCCTATGTCTCATGATTTTCATTTTGAACTTTGTCAAGAGCCAGAAGAATGCAACTGTTTCAGGGGCTCATGAATTTAGTCTTTAACATAGCTGGGGCTTAGTTCATTATTTTTCTTTGAAAATTAGGGCAAAAGCAACTGAAACTGAGTAGGCACTTGGTGTTCTAGTGACCACTTGAACTCTAAAAATGGGCATGTGTCTTCTGTAACAACTGGAGCCTAAATATTGTTTCTACATTCACTGAAGTACAATAAACCAGCCTGCCTGACAGTATTTCCCTTATTTACATGTTCACCTTTATTCCATTGTCCTTCACTTTTTATAAGAAGTTTGTTTGTGTTTTTTTCTGAGATTTAATCCAAATTCACTTTACTGCAGTTTAATCCCATAGTTTTCCATAGTTTGCTGCAAGGGAGAGGATAGTACTGCCTACTACTCTATGCCTTCACAATGAAGCACTTTGCACAAACACTTCTGGGGAAAGGACAATGAAAGGAGGACAGAAACGGAATTTAAAGCAGTGTTCTTTGCAGATTGTTGCAGCTTCCAGGGACACGTCTTACGGCCCCATTGCTGCTGGACTGCCAGTAAAAGAAACCTAAACAGAAACTAGATAACCTTTATTCACTGTCAGTTGGCTGGTCGGTTTAACTGACAGAGGGGATGACAGAGGTTACACAGACTCAAAGCTCTCCTAAAACCATAAATCTTTATACTTCTATTTTTCCTTGAACCATTGAACTGGAAGCTAACACATGCACACAGTTATTATTCCTTTATCTTGCATGTCAGTGCATTATCATTCTCATCCATCATCTAAGTCCCTCCTCTACCTTGCCAACTTCCAAATTACTCAGGAACCTACACCTTGATTGAGGTGATACAGAGTAAGGGTATTTACAATCAACTCTTAACCACCGAAGACATTAACATCTCCCAGTTCCCAAAAGGCATTTGCCAGATACTTAAATCCCACAAATCTTTTTGTAGTAAAGGAATATTTTTTTGTGTTGAATTTATTTTTGGTAAATCCAATATGAAACTATTTTAATTTTCATCTGAAATTACCTGGCTATCAGGTGGCAAAAGACATTTCTTTTGTTTTATGGTCTTACAATAGAAACTACAAAAAATTACAACATACTTTCTATCAATTTGCAGTTCAGTGAGAAATGAATTTTCTTTTGAAAAAGGTTTGCAACTAATTCCTCATTACTGCTTCCCCATTGGGCAGAGAAATACATTATTTCTGATCCTGCTCTTGCATAGCACATCAACTATGAAAAACTTGTTATTTCATATTCATGTTACACATGGGTGTCAAACTCACCTGGCCCTGTGGGTTGGATAAGGGTCTCAGGACTGGTCTGCAGGCCAGACTGGGCTCACAGACCAGCCCCACATGGCAGATCCGATGTGGACACCACATGCGGTGCACAGAGATGACCAGAGTGGGGTGCGGGGCCCCACACCTGGACACAAGGAAGCTGGTGGCATACTGGTGAAAGGGGGGGTGCCAAGCGGCTGGACGTACCAGATTTGGTGGCGGGGGGGCCCCCCTGAGGACCGGACGTGAAGCCAGAAGTGGTACGTGTCATGACCCATGATTGTGTGTGCGCTTCGGCACTGCAGAATTATTTCCCGCCACGTGGAGCTTTCTTCGCACAGTGCAATTCTCAGCTGCAGAGAGAAAACTCCGGTGCAAAGGAGTTCCCGCCGCTCACATGCAAATTTGTTCCCCATTATTGGCTGTTTCTAAATTATTCCCACGTGGCGGCTAGTGATTGGCTTGCTAGCCGTATAAGAGGCTTGAGCAGTTTCCGCCCAAGTCGGAGATCTCCGAGAATCTCAGGAGGATCCTGAGAACCCCGATTCCGAGAATTCCAGGAGAAATCCGAGAGAATTCCGGCAAGGAGTCCACGATTACCTCGTGGACTTCTACGTAAATCTCGGACCGAATGGTGGTTTGATCACCCATCAAGAGTCTCTCCCCGTCACCGACCGATCCCTCGAAGTATCCCTACCCTGCGCGCTCGTCGAGTCACCTTTCGGACTCTCATTTTGGTATCCAGAGCTCTGCCCGGTTCGTTTTACGGAGCCTAGCAAACTCCGTGTGTGTGTGTCTTCGGTGGAGCCTAGCAAACTCCACGTGTGTTTATCTGTAACTGCAACGCAAGCAAGTTTTCCTGCCTGCACCGCGATCATCTACAGTGTAAGTAAAATAATCTTTAATCAACTTCTACGCGTCAGTGCCTAATTCTAGTTCGCCGTGCCGACTTTCCCTGGCCCACGTGCCCGGGCTGCTGGCCACAGCCCCTCGGCCCTGACACATGTCATTTCAACATTTTACTATTCAGAAAAACAGCTTTTATTAATCACAACAAATAACTTCAATGGATAGCTGAATGTCTACTCGGTGTATCCACCAACCCAATTGTTATTTTTGGTACTGAGGAGATATCCTTTTAAAGAGCCAATTACTTCCTTTGAACACAGGAATGGAAGTGCCATCTTTATGCAGTATGAGGGAGTAAGCCAGGCTTCACCCATCTTTCCTAATTTGCCCCTCATATCTAATAATAAAAAGGTCTAAAAAATGATACTGTTCAGTTGGCTTGATAATGCTCTAGACTGATAAAGCACCCAATTAGATGTTTCAGATAAACATTTGCATGTAACCTAACCTTGTAACACATAGCATATGTAGACTTAGGTATTAGAGAGTTTCTAAGAATCATTGCCAGAGGCCTCATTCCACAAAGCCTTTAGAAATAAATACCCAATAAAATGGCACTGGACTATGTTTGTTTTCTTTATCTATAAAGATAAATGCATTTTGTGATAATTTTTCTGCACTGAAGTAGGACTTGTACTCTCTACCTGCTGCACTCCAAATAACAATGTAAGTGTTTACAAACTGCTTTGCTTCTTCATACATTTGGTATAGATCTTATGCCCTTTTTGGATTGTCAATGCAGCTGTTAAGCTAAATCTTGTCCAGCTGTCTAATTCTACAGCCTCTTATTTGACTGCAATTGAAGTCATGAGGCTACTGTTTGTATCTCTTCTGAAAGTATTTCATTCCACATTCTCATTTTTTTTAATCCATTGTGACCTTTACCTTAACACTCAAAATACCCAATTAGCAAGGTGCTCTTTATGTAACGAGCAAATCTTTGTTAACATTAATGCATTTATTGCACTAGATCCTGAGTAGGTTTTCTACCTTGAAGTGTAAAAAGGTTCTACACCTCAAAGACCATTAGAGATGCAATTAGAGATAACATATAGCTATTATGTTGCATGTAACCACATGGATGAAATTAGGATCAGGTAAAGCATAAACAGAGTAATCTTCACTTGTGATGATTTTTTATATTGGGTGCGACTATTTTAGGATGGAAAATTGCAAGTTCTATCAGCAAATAAAACCATATTATACAAACTGTAATACAACTCCAACAGCATGAAAATAATGAAAAAGGGCCTGTAAATGTCATACTGAGTGGAAATCGCGAATAGCAGCAGATGCCTCGCACTTCCCTAAAAAACCGTGTGCATACAGTTCTTCTACTGGGCGGTAACAACTCCTAACCCCTCAAGATCGGGAAACAAATAGAGGAGGGGGAAGCACTGTTTTAAAAATAAAGTGGTAATATTTTTAACAAAACAATAAACAGTACTTGAGTACCTTGGAGTACAGGACTGAAAGTGGACCTTTTTTCCATTGCTGGTACATACTGACAATATTATGCAGTTTACAAAACAATTTACAAAACAAAGAGTAAAGAGACTTAAAGCAGAATTAAATGGCATGAAAAGTTTTCAGTCTTACGTCCTGATCATGATATTCACAATATGAATGCTGGTACATCAGAATGAATGAACAAAGTCTAAGATAAAAGTGAAATGTAGGATGGAGGGAAAAGGGGAAAAAAGTCGAATATGAAAACTGGTCAAAACATGATTATATTTAAAAAAAATTAAATATTGAAATATGAACTCTTGCTTGATCAAAAATTGTCAAATTTGGGGGATTATTAAAAAAAACAAACAAAAAAGATTTATTTTGGAAGAAAATATTAGTTCTCTGAAATAAATATGTATTCTTTTTATTGTCATTAAGAGCTGAGACGTGTCCTTCACCTTGAACTGCTTTATGGGGTGGTATCAATATAAATGTCAGGCTCCTGTGCTAAAGTAAGACCGCTCCCACACATCGCTGTTCTTAAGACTAGGACTTCAGAGATTTAACAGTTATATTGAAGCTGGCAAATGGTCCAAGAGTTTCAAGGTTCATGAAATAAATGTTCTTGTTTGCTTGAAGATTGAGCAACCAGAGAATCTACTGTGTCTCAGAAGTCCTCATTGAACCCTTCAATTTGTATTTGCGTAGGGTGGGTGGCACATGCTAGTTTGAAACTTCAAAGCTGAAGTCTGTGACAAACTTTTGTAGACTTTGTGGCATGACTGTCATGCACCTGCAAAATATGTTGTCTTCAGCAAAACTGAAACCACAGAACTACAAGCCCCCTTCCCCCCACCCACCTTCAGTCTGTTTTGAGATAAATATGATTGTAACTTAAGAGTTTTATGAGGCTTGTAATTGGCTCTTCCAGTGTGTTCATGCTTCTGAAGTCTTGTAATATAGCTAGGATAGACATCTAATCTCCTTCATTTGAAGGAAAGGAGAACATGATATTTGTTAACACCCATATAGAAGTTATCAGTCCAAAAGAAAATATTCTTTACTGAGTTTCTGTTGCATCAGGAGATAAATGCATCTCTACATGATTCTCTCTGATCATATCTTTAACATGGCAAAGCTTATATTTTTGCTCTGAAGCTTTAGGATACTTCAGTAATAGATTTTATTATTTCCATGTTTGTGGACTATTGATACCCAAAGGTCTAAACCGGGTCAATAGTTTTCTTTGCATCAAAGTAATTTCGTGCTGCTTCCAAAGTATGTCTTCACAAAACTGGTTTTATTGCTCCAATATACAGAGATAGAAGTCTGCATTTCTTATCTGCTGCTGCCTTAAAGGATCTTGTATAGTATTTATTTTAATTTGCTGTGGAAAAAAGATAAACGTGCCACTGAGACAATGAGTATTGTTGAATAATCTACCAGATCATCTCAAGCACCTTGCCATTTTCTGAGGTGGCTCACTCACTGAAGACGGATCACTGAAAACCCTCAGGAGGGCGAGCTGAACAAATCTGAGAAACTGGAAATAAAGTAAACCTTTTAGAACCAGGCAGGTTTTCAGGGAATCCTAGCCCCAACTCTTAGGAAAAGGAACAAACTTCCTCCATAATGGATATTCTCTTGACATGAACCTGGAGGAATGGAAGGGAACACCCTCCGAGACAAAATGGTTTGAAAATTTTTGCATTGGAAGGAAGTAGGGACTTAATCCTTTGACTGAAATTTCAGTGACTGTTTGCTTGGATATGCACCAAGAACCTAACAACAAAATCACTGGAAGGACAGCAGTGTTTAGCTTGCAGGTCTTATTTCTTTAAGTGGAGCCATTGCTTGCCCCAAGACATGTCTTTGAATATTTGATCTTACAGTATATCAGCCAGGTGAAGTAACAGTCCTGAAAAATCAGCTGAGGAAATCTAAGCTAAAACAAGATCTTTTGTAATAGTAGTTTTTTGTTTTGTTTCATTTTTCCACATACAACAGCTTCTTAGTTAAACATGGACCTTAACAGTAAGGGCGGGGGGGGGGGGGGGGGAGAGTGCTTTAGTTAGAACAGCTCAAGTGCTGCCCTGCGAGGCTGCCAAAACTTTACATCTAAGGCTGCTGTAACCAATTTTAGTCCAAGCAAAGTGACTAACATTTTCTGACTCTGAGTTTGGCAGGAACACTTGTTGGTACAACTGAGTCATTTAATAAGTAGGCCACAATCAAGACAGAATGACAATGACCTTTTTGTGCTTAGCTAAATAAAAGTCTGGATAGGAACTTCTGCTGTTCAAACCTTCATCAGAAGCAAGCCAAGCTATTTTTTAAAACCATTTCACACTTTTGAAGAGAAAAATTTAAAAGTTAAAGGAGAATCTGAGTCATTTTGTTTCAACTACTCTGAAAAAATCCAGCTACAGTTATGTTGCTCTGAAGGGAGCCCTGGGATATGCCACATGGAGCATCTGTAGGCCAAATTTTCTGGAGAAGCTCTGAAGAGGAAACTCAGAAGCCCAGGGCCACAGCAAAGATCTGGTCAAGCTTCAGTGCCACAGAGCCAGGGGACACGTATACAGCCCCTCTGCTGGTCCCCAACTACGTTTCAAATTCTGCAGCCTTCTCTAGCATAATCCAGGAGATGCTGGAGGGCTGCAGCAACCTGCAGCTCTATTCTCCATTCCCCATCCCATCATAGGAAAGGTGGGGAGGGAAAGGAGGAACAGAGGATCAGGAGAGGTAAAAGCAGGGCTGGCAGGGGCTCCCAAATTCCCCAAACCTCCCTCTCCTTTTCCCCTGGGGCTCTGGACTAAGCCTCAGCCTGTCCCCTGTCCCCTGTCCCACGCACATATAACAAAACGTAAAAGTTGCCAAAAGGCACCTCATCTCAAGTGGTATTATTTTGGAGGATTTCAGTCACTTCTGAAGTTTAAAAGGACATGTATGTTTACACAGGTGATCCTTTGAAGTGTTTCAAAGGCATTTGAAACATTTGAATTGTTGTGTCCAAACCTAACAGCCCCATTTTAAAACCAGAAATAAAAATACATTTCAACATACAAAACCAAAAAAACCCCTATAAAACACCACCCCCCAAGCATAGCACAACCAGAATCTTTCCCCCTAAAAGAGAAGCTAGAACCTTCCCAAAGCCTGCTAGGGGATTTAGGCTATAATTTTTTTTGTATATTAAAATGACCTGATATTATGGTGATGGGCAGCAGCATCAACCATTACAAAACATAGAATACGTACACCAGATTTTCTGTTTTTACCATAAAAGATGGACTGATTCTGCCAATGACAAGAGATAAGGTATAAACAGCCCCAGCCTGGGAGGCTTCTCAGGGTAAGATATGGGGTATTGCATTACACTTGCCCAGGGTGAATGCTCATCTGAGTTGGCAGACAGCTATAATCAGTACAAGAAAGGACTTTTAATAAGAAAGGTAATGTTTGAAGGTGCTTGTAACTTGCAGGTGTAACTTTTGTTGTAGAAGGGTCTAAAACTAAAAGATAAGAGTTTTATATCAGAGTGGATTTTTGCCATTTTTCACTGTTAATGACTTAAGCAGAGATTTTGCTAGTTTTATCCTGCTTACAATAGGTCTGCACTCTTCAATTAGGCCTATATTACATCAGTTAGCCTTGTAGATTTCAGCCTTCAGATAAGTGTGCATAGGAATATCAGATTAGTTGCATGAAAAATGAGAATAATGATACTTACTTCTCTTGTGAAGTGCTTTGAGATCTAATGATGAAAAGAGCCCAGTAAGAACTTGGTACTATTATTATGCTTATGACTTTCAATCATTTTCTATGTTCAGTCTGTAAGCTGGTATAAAGATCTCTAAGTCTGGAGAAGTAGTTTTAAGAGTCCTCTTACAAGAAACTGACAGGAATTTATGCAGTTTCTTCAATTGCCTCTTACAGAAGATGCAGATGAATGTTTAGCAGCTCACTAAATATGAGTCTGTTATACGCTCACTGATTTTAGTATTAAACTTCCATGATAGAACTGTATTAGTATGCTGCCAATAGGACACATTAATACAAGTTATTAATATAAACTGGTTGAAAACATCAGCATATGAGTGAACTTTCTGCAGAGCTGAATAAAAGACCTTTCCCATTGCAAGAGCTCTCCAGGCAGAGACGACCTGAGCAGGTTGCGGGGCCCAGGGCAAATCAGCCCATGCGGGGCTCTGCCCCCACTCTGATCCCACGGGCCCCGGACCCGAAGAAGCTGCTGCTGCCATTGGCGGTGGCAGTATCAGCAGTAGGGGGCAGGATAGTGAGCAGCTGGATGCCGAGCCAGTGCTCCGCCTGGGTCTGCACCGCTGCCACTCTGCCCAGGTCTGCAGGGCCTCCCAAAGCACGTGGCCCAGGGCGGTCGCCCTGATTCGCCATCCCCCAGGGACGGCCCTGTCTCCGGGTCTCAGATAGTTTAGACATAGATTTGAAATGGTCTCTAGATTTATCTGAGCCATCTTATGTTATTGTTAGGGAACAGTACAAACTTCCTCCTATTAAAAGAAAATATTGGGACTTAATGAGAAAAATAAATAATTTGTCTAGATGTTCTTTTGGGACGTATATATTACGATTTTCAGCAACAGCATTTTACAATTGGTGAAATGAACATAAATATGTTAATAAAAGAAAAACTATTAAATTAAATAGGATATCCAGCTCTCTCATAACCAGATTGAATGGTATCAGTATTTTGAGTAATAGGGTGTGTGTCTATATGTGTTACTATGGCAACTGTGCTGCGATTTAATACCTTTTGGAAATAACAAGTCATGGCTCAATAACAGCCCATACTGCACCATATGCACAGTGCAGAGTTATTTTTAACAGCTACTTCATCATAGTGGAACACTATACTAGGGAAGTGCATCATTATGGCAAAGTAGCTGATGGTCATGTGTAGACGCACCCATAATGTTCTTAGACTAATTGGTAATTCCAAGCTTTTTAAATAAAATAGATTATCCAGAGGTTGTCTAATATTGGTGCGAATCTAGCACAATTAAACATAATGGATTCTTGTCTATGCAGAATTAAATAGTTCAAGTTCTACAACAAGTCATTTTGTTACTATACCTGTAATCTTTCAAACATTTTCTTTTGAGCTGTACAATTTCAAATGGTTTCTAATTCTTGTGTGTGTCCGATTTTTTCTTCACAATGGCAGAACTCTTCAATTTTTGGAACTCAACAAAGAAATTATCTTTTAATCTTACTGAGATGAATCCTGGTTTTGAGTTAAGGAGAAAATGGATCACTCTTTTCTCTGCTTCATTGAATCTACACAGCAAGCCTGAAAAAAAAATTTTGCATTCTGAAGCAACAACTCATTTCTCCCTTTCTTAATGCATACTCAGCTCCTTTTGTTTAAAATTAATGAATCTGGCAAGGCCTGGCTTTCTGTCCCTCCCTCAAAAAGGTAGGACAGTTGGCACACAATGTGTTTGTTGTTAGCTGACTTTTCAGAAAAATCTCTGAGCAAAATATGTTTAAATTTTATATTCGACAGGAACCAGTCACACCTGCAGCTTCTAGTTCCTCAGGGAATCTAAAACACAAATTAGAACGGGGCTGATGACTTTCTAAGCCCTTGCTTGCATTACCAAGTTCTACTGGCAGAGCTATATATACTAGTGATGTGAAGGGATGTGCCATTAGGAAAACTAGTGTAGCTCTGGAAGCAGAAAAGCTCTGCCTGGAGAAAAGCTCTTCCTGTGTTCACAATGGAGACCCAGCTACCTCATTGCTGCCACCCTAGTTAAAGTAGGGAGAAACTCCCCTGGGTGTGATTTAACTCTTGCTGGTCCCAGGTTATTTTTCTCCTTGAGCGACCATTTCTACTCTGGGACAAAATCTGTACACTTGTGGTTTCTCCTGGGAGAGCAGCAGCATAGATTAAGTCAGCTGATTAAGTACAAGGATAGATTAAGTCAGCTGCTATGTCTATTAAAGACTATGGACTTGATGATCCCCTGCCGTGTGCCTTGTGGAATCAGTTACACATGTACAATTTTATACCCAGTGGATAATCAGGTTTTGGTTGTTTAAAAAGATTGCGTTTCTTATTTCAGGAAAGTCGCTAAATGATTTTGTTCGGGTTTTTTTGAGCTACTGTAGTTCTAATGGTGAGTATCCCCAGCATTATCTTCATGACAATATCTAGCCTAATGTTATCAGACTGCACAGTACTGTGTGTTTGCACAGTTGTGTGTGTTGCCAGAACACTTAAATTAAAATGCTACATATTCTAATTCAAAATTCCAACTCTGAATTTAGAAATATTCCAAGCTACGCTGTGTTGGTCAGGTGAAAGTGCTAGTCTTCTCTTGTATGGTCTAATTCTAAGATTTTGCTAGGTCTAGCAAGGAAGAGGAGGGGCAGTTAAAGGTGGGGACATAAAGGTCTGCTTCCATTGTTTTTGAGAGGTTAGTTTAGGCTAAACCTTTCAATTTACTTGTTTTCAAATGACACTGGGACCCTTTTACATTTATGATATGATTAACTAGCCACAAGTTCAGACAATGTATAGCACCATAAAATTGCAAACCAACAACCAAAACATCCTTGGGGCTGGTTTGCATGGTGCCATAAACTGAACATGAGGCTACCCTATCCTGATACTGTTAACCAACCACATTTGGCTTGCAATATTCCCGATAATCAGGGATCCTGGTTTTCTCTGATTAAAAACAAAACCAAACCAAACCAATTTTCAGTTTAAAAAAAGTTACCCAAAATCCACATTTTTCCATGATTAAAATGAAACACCACTATACACATCAATATATAAGTGGTGTTTTCATTTTAATCATGGAAAAATGTAGATTTCAGGTTACTTTTTTTAAACCAAAAATTGGGGAGTATTTATTTATTTATTATTATCAGAGAACATCAGGATCCCCTGCTGATAATGGTGCAACTGGGCTCGTTTCTAGTCTCCAAAACTGCATGTCCTGCCATGAACGTGTGGTATGGCAGGCTATGCAACTGTTTGGACAAAGGATCAAATCCCCTCATGCCATTATTTTTATGTCTGCCATCATCCTGTGTCACCTATCCTGGATGGAGTCCTAAAAAGTATTACAGGGGAACACAAGGGCCCTATAGAGGATCTGAGAAGCATTTAAGCTCTTAGCCAAACTTTTACGTTGCAACACTCTTTTCACAATTTAGTTTTCTTGGTTATAGCTTGTATAGAATTTACTGAGCTGTCCCCCAATTACATTAGTAATATGGTAGCAGTGTAAATATAGCTCTTTAAATCACAGATAACAGACTAAATTTCTGAAGTGAACAATTTTCTGTACAGTTCCAGAACTCTAAAACCAAAGGCATTCTGGAAATATTTTCAACAACTCTGGGATTAAAACTATTGCATTTTGATTTTTAATAGAAGTGCCACAAATATGTATACAGACAACAGATCTGCTATATTAACAGAACTATCACTGTGGTATCAATATGGACTACTCTTTTACTTTGCATTCATTTAAGAAACAAAGGCTTAAATTTTACAACTGAAAAAAATTGGAATATAAAAGCTAATGTCACTTATGATATACCAGGATACAACAGAACAATTGATGTAGAAGTTAATCTTTGAAAAAATTAGAGTATTAAAATGTATCTTGTTTATATACAATACATCTATAAATTACAGTCCACAATCAACATTCCTTTTGATAAAATATACTTTATTTAGACTTGCTGAAATCAGCAACTAATATTTTCCAGTAATAATTTCAACATAATCTTTTTTTGCACTTCCCACGCATAAGAGCACACTCAAATTTTCCCAATGGGATTACAATATACACAGGTTCAACCACATTCAATATAAATTCTTTGGCATAAGGTGATCAACTCCTTTTCCAAAGATGTCGTAATTTCTTCTGTAACATGCTGCATGTACAAATCTAAGGAATAAAAGTCTTTTCTTCACATTCTACCTTCTCCACTGCACAAGGTGTCCAACTTCAATATGAGAAGTCCTCTAACAGTCATTAATTGTTGAGAAGCTGAACTAAATTCTCTAAACATTTTAAGTGGTAGCCTTTTAACTGATTTTCTTCTGGCTGTGGAAGAGCTAAAGAGGAAAAAAACAAGATTGAAGTGCTTTTTGATTAACTTTTAATACTTCACAAAATACAACACTTTAAAAGTTAAATAAAACCCATGATGGATATAGGAGATTCTTCCTATTTCATGTGTATCAAGTCAGTAATCACTCTTCATCTTTCAAAGATGTTGTAACGGTGCTTCACACTAGTCCTATTAAATTTCAACATAATCAGCCCTGGAAGCTCTCACTTAGTAGGGGCAAGGAAACATTCTTTGATCAGCCTGGGTTAACCCTAGTGCCATCCTGGCAGTTGTCTTAATGTCTAATAGTTTGATCCCTTTTTTTTTTTTTTTTTTTATTAATTTCGCCTCCACAGAACAAAAGAGGAATGTGAAGAAAACAAGAAGAGCGGGTCTCCAAGAAACAAACCCTGTCCCACTTACCTCTGCTCTGCATATGCTGCTTCTTGAAATTAAGCACTGTGTAGGAGGAGGTAATAGGGCAGAATGGGGCATGTCCAGCACTGCCCTGGAGCACACCTGAGACTTAAAATCCTAAGAATCACTTTGTGTATGTAGCAGAAAGGGACCATCTAACATTTTTTGGTTAACTGACAAGCAAAAACGGGAGCAGGTGGATGGAGCTTGTTTTCCAGCACAGTCTTGGGATCCTTCTGGAGATGGTGCAGATAGCACTTGGGGTTTACTTCAGAAGTGCAGCATGAAGGAATTCCTTCAGCAAGCCAATCAGTACATTCCCATTTATGAGCTGTTAGCCTAGTCAGATTTGTAAGGCTTCAACTAGGGTAAGCTAGTTAGATAAATCTTCCTGAGGTAAGCTTTCCCAACAACTCTGCATGATTGTAAGACATAATTACAACTTCATTTTTTATTTTTTTTCAAACAGTACAATCTAGGGCCCTAGGTATTATAATTCATTATCTTAATCCATTATGAATTTTAATTGTGTTGAGTCAACCTACTAATTTGCAAAATTCAGTAGTTCATTAAGTTATTAATGCAAATAAGTGAAGTTGTAAAATAAATATCTTGTACAGCACAAACTGCATTCAGACAGCATTATGGATATACAAACTGTTCTACGGTAGGATAATGACAGGAAAATGAGAAGTCCCCTGCCCACATTCTTCACTTTTTCTTTCTTTCTTTTTTTTTCTTTTTAAAGAGGTTGTAACAGTATAAAACTATCACAACAGAGATGAGTGCCAAGATAATCAAATCCACAAAATGAAACTGGCAAAAATCACTTTCCTGATGTTAACCATCTCCAAAACAAAACCAAAACTCTCTCGATTTAACAGTAATTTCTTGGCCACTCCTTGTAAAAAAGGTAAGGAAGCTTGTCCCCAGTCCTACACATACTTAAAATGCCCATGTGTTTAAGATTAAGCATTTGCAGATGTCTTTGCAGAAACAGGTTTCTAATGTAAATGACAAACTGACAAGCTCAATGGAGCTGCAGCCCTACTCCAATGTCCTGTTCAGAGAAAAGTCCCAAAACAGATGCTTTTAATTTTTCTACCAGTACGGACAGCTAATCTAAGTATAAAAGCTGTCCAAATTACAGCTACTTGCAGATACTTTCAACAAGTTTTCTAAAACCCTATCCAAGGTCAAAGTAAAAACCAGCCAACTTAGATAGCAATAAAGACAGAATAGAGCAACGAACAGTCCTGAATTCATCTCCGTGTAGTTGAATTTATCAACTGAGCAGTGTTAAGTGAGGTCAGTCTTAACTGGGCAGTGTTTCTTGTTCAAAGCTTAACCCAGAGGTAGCATGTGGCACAGAACATTATTTTGCTGTAAGCACAATCAAATGTATTGGTCAAACTAATCTTTACAATTACCACATCACATTCTTATTTAAAAATTGTCACAAGAATTTTTCCTTTTTTTTTTTTTTTTTTAAAGAGATGCCTATCTGTGAATTTAAAAGGATCATTGTATAAAACCTGAAGTTTTAGAAAACCTTACAACAGAACAAAATGTTTTTTGTTGTTGTTGTACAATATAGTGTATTGATCTATCTTGACAGAAAAATTACAAAATTTAGATAATTTTTTGAGATGGAAACCAACTTCTCCAATAACTTACTTTTCTTCACTAAAGAATACGCCTCATCTATTCTTCTCTTTATTGAAGGATTCTTCAAAGTCACTTTTGCCTGTAGCACAAAAGAATAATCTATTAACCTTATTCCAAAAAATTGACATGCAATGAAACTACCGTTTCAGCCGGCAACTAATTTCTTGGCAGCTAGGCAACAAAATATGGCATTCTAGAACTTCAGAGCATAACATGAGATTGTACCATCATACACATGGGGGAAAATTAACAGATACCAATGAAATGAAGCATTATGGACTTCACTCCTAAACGTTGCTTTCAGTCTTTGAGTACATCTACCCTTCTACTACTGTCTACCTTGTATTCCAACCTAGTGATCACTAACATTAGAAATTTCTTTGCTCCATCTTAAGGGCAATGATCCAACTTAACTCTAGAAGCTCTGCTGTGCATCAGAGCCCAAGTTCAAGCTTCCCCTTAGCCTGCCACTCTTTAGTGTGTTCAGAACTCACCTAGACCATACAGGTCACAAACATAAGTAGTCCAGCAGGAGCAAACCTACAAGTCCTTGTACTTAACTTCCAGCCGTTTTATGCCCCACTTCCCATCTCTATGGCTTGTACATAAAGCCATTAACAGAATGAGAAACAGGTAGTTAGCAAAACGATTTCTAGAGGAGCTCTGCTGTCTGTTTCTTTAGAACAGATCTTTTAAAAGAGGCCCTTTAAGAAAGAAGGCCTTTGTGTATAGCTGGCTCAAGGTAATATAGACAGGGCTGAGGGCTTGTATGGCTTAGGCCAGGGATGTCAAATTCACCTCCTGTCCCAGGCCAGATCCAGTCTGGGGCACAGGGAAGCTCAGTGGTGGTAGTCTGGCTCCCACCATGTGCAGTGTGCCCTATGCCAAAGCTGAAGCTTCTGCTGCTGCCACATGTCTCTTGTGGCAGTGGCAGCACATGTTGTACATGGTGGCAATGGCTCTGGCTCCAGCATGGGGCATGCAGCACACAGTGGTGGCAAGGGGAGCCCAAGGAGCTGGGCCTCTTTTAATGGTAACAGAATAAGTGACTGGAAGGTGACTGGAACTATAATCAGTCCTTGCTCATCATCCTATACAAGTGCCCTGGATTCCTCAAAAGGGCAGGCCACTCTTTCCTGGCCATGCCTCCTCAAATTTCAGTGGCCTACTGGTAGCTCAGTGGGCTGGATACAGTGGCTCTGCAGGCTGGATCCAGCCCATGGGCTGTATGTCTGATACCTGTCTTAAACTAGTTGAGGGAAACCCTTGGGGTAGACCCTAAAAAGAACATTCTCTTAAGATATATAGGGTTTATGTGGCAAATAATTCGCTTCACCAATCCTAGGCCCAAATCTTACAACTTATTTTGTGCGACTAGGTCCTTGCATTTGTGTGACGTTTCAGAGTTTTACATACGTGTTGGTATCTGCCAAGGCCAAGCAAAATTCAGGATTGATACATAATTTTATAACTCTGAGAGAATTTGTGTTACACGATAACAAATATGTAGAGGATCAACATTAATGCAAAAGCATGCTAAAGACATCTCCTTCATTAGAGAAAAATTTCCTTTAAGTTCTGAGATTTTTCTTGACTAGCAAGTGTTTGCCAAATACTAACCTTCTGATAATTGTGAAGCAAAGCCCAAAGTGCAGATGCTCCAATTCTCTGAACAGTAAGACTGTCACTTTCCAAACAGGAAGACAGCACTGCAATAGCTTTATCTAATGAGGAAAATAAAAGCCCAACAAGACATTAAAATAGATTATCATCTATGAAATATTCTTGCACTGAAAATTTGCCTGTATTTCTATATATTTCAATATTGTTATTGTATAAACTTTGTTTCTATTGTGCAATCAGAACAGGTCAAATTTGAGCAAGCACCTGCTGGACATTTTAGCACTATAAAAGTGAGCGCTGAGAAAGACCACAGTAGCTCAGAATGATTTGATATTATGTATTCCTATTTGAAATCTCTGGGTTTATATATTGTGAATCATGTGTAGGTGTTTACCCAGCTAACAGTGCTAATACTATACTTTGCGACACCCTTGAAAAGATCTCACAGCATCCCAGCATGTGGTGGTACTCTTGTTGAGAATCACTAGGCCAGATTATGGAGTTGAATAATGACTGTTTATCCAGAATGCTGAATAACGATCTAAGAAAAAACCCATGAGAACACGTATGGTGCCTGTATATGTGCGGGAAGGCTGCTCTGACATGCTGTAATTACAGTGCTTGATTAATTGAGTCTGCTGGAGCATGCCAATTAGCATGCTCCAGTTAGCCACCACATCTCATGCATCAGAGCTCCTATGGTTCAAAATGGCAGTGAGGGTACTTTAACTAAAGGTTGAATGAGTATTCTTCCATCCACAAGAAGCATTTTTGCCATACTTATCGGTATTGTGGGTTTCACCCGGAGAAAAATAAATGTAGTTTAACATAAAAGAGGCATTGTTTTCCAAAGGGACTAATTGCCTGGACTAAGTTTACAGAATCATAGAAAATTAGATTTGGAAAGGACCTCAGGAGGTCATGTAGTCCAACCGACTGCTCAAGGCACGACCATCCCCAACAAGATCATCCCAGCAAGGATTTTGTCAAGTGAGACTTAAAAACCTCCAAGGATGGAGATTCCACCACCTCTCTGGATAAACTGTTCCAGTGCTTCACCACCCTCCTAGTAAGAAGTTGTGCAATTGAAAAACGGCATCTGTAACTAATTCACAATTTTCCTTTTTTATTGTCTTTCTAAATTAGATTTTAAAACTGGTGTCCTATATATTTAGGGATTCTTTCTATTTCCTTTTTGGAAAGGCATGGTCACTCATTCATAATAGATTGCTAAAAATGTTACATTCATACTACAATATAATTTCAAAATACTCAATCTCAAAATTAACAATAAGATTATTGTAAAGCCATCTTGAACCTTTCTGGGTAAAACAGGATATAAATCTAAATTGTAAATCATAATCATAACAGTGTCTGGTCTATATTTGATAGTCTTTTTTTTTTTAATATATTTCTTCCAGTATTTTGGGTTTACATTTTTCTAAAATGTATTAGAATAGCCAATTATTAATTTAATAAACATTCTTTTAGAAACAATACTTTTTCAGTAAGTATCCCCTTTTCAATGAAAACACAGTATTGCAATACATGGACAAAAGCTTAAATGAAATAACCTTTGGGTACTTACCATTAGCCAGTATCTTGGGTTTGTTAGTTGAACTAAAGCACATATTGTGCAGGATAAGAAGTGCTAAGTGGTGACTCTTATGCTTATATTTGCTCATTTCAACAATTCGGTCTAAGCTACCATTTAGTTTCATGATCATCTGCTGTCCATCTTCTCCAAAGGAAATGTTCAATAGGAGCTTTAGCCAAAGGCTGGCCAGTTTACTGAAGTTTTTATTTACTCCTTTTGGCAATGACAGAGACAGAAAGTTCTGTAAGAAGTTACTCTGTCAGAAGAGAGAAAAATCACATTAAGTTATCACAATAACTTTTCTTTCAAACCTCTTGTATTTCCCAGGTAAATGGTCTTCCTTGTCTATTGTTTCATTATGAGTTTGCCTCTTACTCACACATTAGTAAATATAAATAATTTTTCAGCAATATTTTGTTATAAAAACTAAAGCAGGTAACAAGTACTTCTGTTGTAGCAATGCCTATTGGTGCCTCCTTGTAGACTTTCCAAATTACAGTCTTGACACAATACTCAGTTTATTGCTTCTCAGTCTGTAGATTCAAAGCCAACAATACTATAATTTACACTATATTTTAAAAAAATTAACTAAGTATTTCAGAGGATAAGGTAGTAAAAAACATGAAGTCTGGTCAAAAGGTTGTACAAAAAGTGAAATACAGAACTACTTTCATTTATCAATCTGTATGTTAACAAGATAACATAATGCCAATTAGTCTAACACAAGTCATGCTCATATAAAGTAAAATATCCACCATTTCATGTTTTAGCTGATTGAGTTTTGTTTCTATAGCAATACAGGAAACAAAACAATTCAATCAATGAAGTATTTCACTTTAATGAGTTATATCAGTGATCCTCAATGTTTTTAGATTCAAGGCACCTTTAAAAAAAATGCCAGTTCTCAGTTTTCACTCACCTTTTGACTTCAGAAAAATAACATAACTCTTCTGTTGCAAACAGCTCAGAAGCGTATTTGAAATCCCTTGCTGTATTTTCTGAATCAAGTTTGCACACCTAACAATGCTAACACTACATGGCAACCTGTGGCTCCCTTGAAAGGATATCAAGACACCCAAGTTGAGAATCACTGTTATATGTATTTTTGATATAGTAATATTATTGCAGTACAAAACAGAGTGACATATTGTATCATAAAATAATATAGTATAAAAGATTTAACACTGAGTGCTGCAGAAAGTATAATTAGTTAACTGATTAATAGCTAATTACTGAACTAACAGTTATCACTTCTATTTGAGCTGACATTATAGTAAACATTTGAGTGCTGCAACAGAACAGGCAATATTCAGTGGTAATATCCTTCACTTACAACTTAGAGGGAAGTTATACTCAAACAACTATGTATACTACAAACCCATACTTGTTCAATATATCCCATGGTGTGAAAGGCATGGAATTTCTGCTAGTAGTTAGATACATGAGGTCAAAGCAGTTTCAGGCAGCATGCATCATCTATTTTAATACTTGAGAATAAAAGGGTCTGAAAAGCTTTGATGATTACTGGAGTAATCATTCCTCAGTTCTCTTCTTACTGCATAGGTAGTTTCTGTGAAATCCTCTAGTCTTCTGAGACTGGAGCCCAGAGATTCTTTGAGGTGTTTGAAACCAGACCACGTTACTGGTCTTTGCACTAAAATAGTCTGCTTTGACTTTAGGGGAAAGTCTAGAGCTAGTGAAGTAACTCAGGGTTGGGGGAATGGGTGGGAAGAATAGAGGGTTTCAGGGGACAGGGAGGGCTAAAAATAGCTCAGTCAGGGTCAGGGCAGGATGGGAAAAGCACAGCTCGGGGGGTTGGGGCAAGCTGTTGGGCTGCATTGCAAATCCATATAGATGTTTATGAGATCCAGTTAACCCTTTCTTAAATTGGGTTAATCTGATCTCAAACTAAGTTAGTGTACCGACTCAGGTTTTTTTTGTTTGGTTGGTGGTTTCTTTTTTTTTTTTTTTTTTTTGGGGGGGGGGGGGCGCTATTTAAGTTCTCTGCATAACTGCTCTATTGAGCCTATCCCTAGTTTGGTCAATCTAAATATTATCCTGTATGTACCTAAAGAGAAAAAGTAACAAAATCTGAAGAGTCTGTCCAACTGTATTGTATTTCACTGCGTATCTATTGTTCCCTTTAAATTAAGATCCCTTCAGCTTAAACAAACAAGTGGTAAACAAATATATCCCTGAAGGTGAAGGGCTCTTATGAGCAGAGTACGGTAATATACTTCCGCCTTCTAGTTTCCCTCTGCTTTTATAGCCTTCAAGGCTCTGATGCAAAACACAGCAAAAGTTACTGGAAACTAGAAAAAAGTAGCAACGAAGAATACCAGGGTTATATAAAAGGAGGAAATGAGATGGAAGCTACTTGCCAAAAGAAAGAGAATCATCCAAAGAGAAGCATGTTTGATAGGGACACATGCAAAGAAGGTGAAGAAAAAAGCAACTAATCAGAGATGTGCAGCAAAGGAATGGGGAAAAGAAGAACAGTAAAGAGCAGGAAGAGAGATAAGCAAGCTGTGGAATTACTGATTTTCAAATAGGACAGAACAAGTATTGGTATATGAACGTATGAACGCATGACTATTTTCTATTACTTGCCTTAGGAATATTATGCAAAATGTAAAGTAGGGGAAGAGGAAGGCCCAGGAGACAATATAGCAAGAGGTATTCCTACTTTGTGGTGAATTGAGAATTCCTGAATTTGATGCTTGTGAGAATAATCAAGGAACATAACAATGTTATGCTAGCCACTTCACCATCCTTCCCCTGCTCAATCACATCACATTGAACCAGTTATACGCACATCAGTAGCTACATTTGATTCATTGAGACTACGCACATATACAAGTTTTTTTCCTGAACTCGTACGCTCTGAACAGCCAGACACATGACTTTCATAGTTTCTCTTCAGGCATCTGCCAGCTTTCAGGGCATCTGAAAATACAGAAGCAACTATGTAACACCTACTTACCTTTTGAATCACACCTTTGCAGTCATGTGACACAGCAAGGTTGGAAAGAAGAGAAAAGGCCGTTTGCTGAATTATGCTGTTCTCAGCTGCTGTTTGGGAAGCTAATTTCATGATGTTATACATAAGAGAGGTGGTAGGTGCATTTCTCTGTGTGCTCTGAAGTGCAGACGGTCCACCACTTGCCCAACAAAGAGAAGTACAACCTTAAAGGATGAAACATTATCATTAACGCTTAGAATTTAACTGCTTTACAGTTGCGTAATTAGATACTGACCAGACTGAACAGAGACATGTCTGAGCTGTATATCACAATATCTATGAAAATCTGGTCCAAAGCACTAGGCTGGTAGTCAGGACAACAAGGTTCTAATCCAAGCTCTGTTACAAGCAGAACAAGGTAATTTGTCCCTATCATCTGTACTTCTGGCCCCACTCTCTGCCTTTTCCATTTAGCCTATAAATTCTTAGAGGCAAAACCTGTCTGTTTTAGTCTGTTTTTTCCAAAAAAATACACTCATCAAAAACTGTAGGCTTCAATAAATCAAAATCTTTTCATTTACAAATAAAACTATTCTATTAACACTGCCATAAAATTAAGCGGTTATAATCTCTAAGATATTAAATGTTCTCTGATCTCCTCTGTGACCAATACATATTTTTGAATAAGAGCATAGTAAAAGATACTTTCAAATAGATATTTTCAAATACTGGGAAAAACATGTATTCATACAGGTAGCAACATTCAGATTTTGATAGATGCAGGAAAACACAATTTCCAAAAGCAGATATACTCAGAAATCTGCTATAAATCAGGCAAGGCAAAAATAAAAAGGTCATAAACAGAGACCTTTGGATAGATGCAATACTAAAGCTCTTTTGCCTTGCCTGAAGAAATGGAAAAGTAGAACATGGAAAAAGAGATCAGCGGGAAGAAATAGAAACAGAGATACAAAGAATAAGTTACCTCAATCTTCAATGTCTTGTGATACAAAAGAAAAAAAAACCCACAATACTTTATCAGAGCTCAAAAAGATACAAGTCTGGCTAAAAAAAATAGAACAAGAGAAATGACTACTGTCAGGTCCATAAATAATTTGGTGACCTCAACCTAAAATGGAAAAAAATTGGGAACACGTATGCAAACATATTATATATATAGATATATATAAAACACCATTTGTAACCAATGGTCTTGGTTGTTCCATTGTTGCTATTTCTGCTAAAATATATTTCAAGTATAAACAATATTCTTTTGAGCTGTAGCTAGAAGTTCTATTACAAAGCACTGGAAGAAACATCATTCTTCAAAAACATGCTGTCTTACAAAAGTTGTTCAGACAGTGTGACAAAGCCTTACCTTAAAAGAAGCAATCAACTTTTGGGGGAAAAATAAATAAAAATGCTGTTTCTTTCAGCTATAAGAAAAAGTAACTCAGTAGTAGTCAAGCCTGAAACAGATCATTGTTTTTTGTTTTTTTTATTTAATGACAAACAACAACAAATTACTATTGGGATTATAAATAACTGATTTTTTCATATTAGCATACCACTAAATTATTTGTTAAATATGGTCACATAAACCAAAGCAAAATATTTTCTACATCACATCTAGAAAAGATTTTTAACCTTCTGACAAGACAACAAGGTACAAAGTTAGTTTTGAAATGAATTATTTTCTGGATTAGGAAATGTAATTGCAACTATACATGTACAGTATTTTTTTTTCAATGTTACTGAATGGCTTCTACTTCTCTGTATAAACTAAGGGTTTCAAATATCTGGTCTGCATGCTGGATGCAGCATGCATGAGTGGGTTATCTAGCCTGTGGGGCTTTTCATCAAGGTTGCCAAGGAGCTAACACACTGCTCCCAACTGAAACCCCATTACCGTGGCTGCCAGAGCCAGTGTCAGTGTTGCCAGTACCCAGATTGCTGAGAAGCCCCACAGGCAGGATCAAAAGATGGACTGTCCACCCAGTGAGAAGCCTGTGGTCTGAATCTGACCTGCCACTAATTTGAGTTTACCACCCCTGGTATAGACCATTTTGCCCTTCTGGAATACAAAGCTATGCCACAATACTGATAGCTACTTTTGTTCAGTTCCAGTGAAGGCAATAGGATGAGTTTTCTGAAGGTGGCCAGATAGGCCTGCCTAAAAGAGTTTGCATGAGCTGTGCCTTATAGCCCCTCCCTACACATGCAGAATAGGTCGCAATTAGATCTAATGCATGATCCACACTATCGCACCTCCTGCCACACCACATGTACATGGCAGGAAATTCAATTTTTGGATCACACATTAGATCCAACTGTGCCTTATTACTTGTGTAGGGGGTGGCCTCCCCTGCATCAGCAAGGAGCAGGCTCCCACGCATGTGGGCTCAGGTGTTTCATGCACCGCTGAGCCTTTGGAATCACAATAACTGCAATCCCATGGGCCTGGGATTTCATGCTGGGCGTAGTGCATCTCTGTGGCTGAGCTGACAAGGCTGCCAGCCACAGGGAAGACTCCGCCACACATGCAAATTAAAGCTCAATAACAACCAGCTATTAAGTTAGTACACACTTTTGAGATCTAACGTTATAGCTGTTTGGAGCTTTTTATTGTGTGATAAGTACGTTGCATGAGTAGCTGGTCTTAAGGTAACTGCATAATTAACCAGTTAATTGTGCAATACCTGTAATGTGTAGAGGGGATGTAGTGTGATTGTTCAACTAAACTTATTGGTATGTCTGAGAATGCCTTCACAAAAATCAGAAGATAAGAGTTCCACACTGGGCATTTGGTTAGATGACCGGGGGGTTGGAATGGAGGTCCCTTCCAGCCCTACTTCTGGATGACTCTATGTGACAAGCCTTTATTTCCTTTAAGCTGGGAAGTGGCAGCCCACAATACTTTACGGTGCAAAATTTCATGCTCAGATTAAATTTCCAACCCACCAACCAATTAAATTTGGTATTACACACTACACTTATTTATATTGCAATAACACTTAACACATTCCAGCAGGTTGGATCCTAAGAAATGCTAATATTAAGTAAAGATAAAAATAGGCAATTTCATTGATGTTGCTTTATGAACTAGTATCAACAAATATTTCTTACTTCTACGACACAAAACAGAAGTGGTTTAAATGAACTGATGGTGAGAGGGAGATAACGTGATTAAATTAAAACCACGTACCTTCACAAGCAAACAAGAAGAAGCAATATTTTTTTTGTAACAGATGCACTCTGGTCAAGACCAGAAGAGACCCTCAGATGATTTAGTGCGACTTCTAGTCGCCGTAAACCATTAAGTTTCCCACAGACACTCTCATATTCAGCTCAACAGGTAGTATTTGGCTAACGTATTGCTTCACATTTTAAAAACTAGAGAGGACAGAGAATAAAAAGACTTGAAAATAATTGGAATGCAGGAGTCTCTCTTACAGTGAGAGACTTTGAGAGCTCAGTCTGTTTTGTTTCCACGCTCTAATCAAATCAAGTGTCCGAAGTACCTTTTTGAGGAGAAAATACTGGGGAACTATTGGGTAGATATCTAACAGGATTCAATAATCAGGAACAATGGCCACAAACTGAAAGCAAGCAGATTTAGGTTGGACATCAGGAAGAACTTCTTTATGGTAAGGGCTGCCAAAATCTAGAATGGGCTTCCAAGGGAGATGGTGCACTCCCCTACCTTGGGGGTCTTCAAGAGGAGACTGGACAAGCACCTGGCTGGGGCCATCTGACCACAGCACTCTTTCCTGCCTAGGGCAGAGGGTCGGACTCGATGATCTATTGAGGTCCCTTTCGACCCTAACAACTATGAAACTATGAAACTAGAACCTGGCCACCAGATAAATTCATAATTATAAATAAATAAAAGCACAATTTATTAACTGTGATGGTGATTAACTTGCCCAACAAACTCTCAAGGGAAGTGGAAGATTTTCCATGTTTGATGTCATCAGATCAAGAATGGAGGCCTTCTTAGGAGATGCTCTTTAATTAAATAAGTTACTGGGCTCAACTTGGGTCAAATGAGTAAAATGTAATAGTTACACTGGATCAGGAGTTTTCAACCTTTTTTAGTCTAAGTGTCTAAGTACCCTGTTGGCCGGATGCCAAGTAGGGAGTCAGGGATGGCATGCAGGCATGGAGCACCGCCTCCTCTCAGGAACAGGGCCAGGGCACAGCATGGAAGCTCTCTGGGCTAGGGTGAGGGCAGTGGCGCCCCTCTGCAGGGTGGGGAAACTCACTGGGCTGGCGTGTGGCTGTAGTGGCCACTGAGTGCAAACTTCCCTGCCCTTGCCCTGACCCAGCCCTGCTCCTGGGAGGCAGTGGAGCTCTGTCCCTGCCCACACGCACCCCCCAGGACCAGTCCAAGTACCCCAAGGGGTACGCATACCCCCAGTTGATAACCCCTGCACTATATGATCTGATTGTTTCTTCTGGTCTGGTCTTCTGGTCTTAAACACCAAAGTGAATACAGCCACTCCTCACTTAACGACCGAGTTCCGTTCCTGCGATTAGGTCGTTAAGCGAATCGGTCGATAAGCGAGGAGCCGCCCCTTGATACTGCGTGCCTTGGCTTGAGACGCCACGCTGCCGTTTCCACAATACGTTTCGTACCATACTGACTGCTTGGAGAGCTGGTCGTAAGTCCGCGTGGTCGTTAAACAGGTAGGTCATTAAGTGAGGAGTACCTGTAATTTAAAATGCCACGTTTCCAGTCTTTCAGAAGTACAAACTTCATGTTGACACTTGAGTATATTCTGAATAAAGGATCATTGCAACTATTCTCTGTCACGCAAGTAGTATTTCCACACAATACATTACAGTGTTGTGGGACTATTGAGATTGAGAGTTCAAGCTTGGCTAAAATTTTATACTCATCTTGAAAAAATAACAAACAGTCATTTCCCTTCAAAAGACTTGAAATAGGTACCCAAGGTAAAATCCTAATCCCATTAAAGTCGACAGCAGGTCGTCACAATATTTCACTTGCTATCTTTTTCCTTCCTTAGGAAAAACATACAACCTTTCTGACATTAAAACTTATAAAAGTACTTCCCCTCTATGTATCCCTTTCCACATTTATTAAAATGGGTTAAATGATTTGGTCATGTTATGCTGAAATGTGACACACTTACCTGCCAGATAGTTTGCAGTGTAGACACAAAGCAAATGCAGACCTATTTGCATTAAGGAATCATCCATTAAAAACCATGGCCAGAGACAGTGAAGAACAGGGACAAGGTGAGCCTCAAGTGCTACTGCCTATCAAGAAAATGAGAAGGACATAGTACAATCCTGAATACCATTGTAAAGAATTATGTATTAAAGGATAACACTTAAAAATTCTTTCCTTTTCTTTATACATGAGAAGTTGTTACTAATATAACAACTAGTGAAGATTTAAAAAAAAATATTTTCCCCTCAGAGAGTTTCTACTTTAATTTGTTACTTTAAACAGCAGTGGAGCCAGAATAGACACCTTTGGTTCAACATGGAAATGTTTCCTCAAGAAAGTTTTCAAATGAGCATTTGAAGATTTGATTGAACTTTGCATGAACTTTGACTCTATAAAACTGTTTACAACAATACGTGCTGATATGTGCCTATCAAAGCCCAGATGCTGAAATAGTTTCCACTGATTTGGTAGTAAGTTCTCAGATATATACTTTTAAAACTAATGGTTGCTTACTAGCAACTGAATATATTGCTTTTGTAAATCTATACTTACAGTCAATACTTCCTAGAAAGCAAGGTTGTTGCCTACAAGTGAAGTTCTTGGAGAGTAAAGTTTATACCACACAATTAATGGCTCCAGACCCTGTCATAATGAAATACTCTATGCTGCCCTGCATGTACCCCCTACCAAGCCAGTAGTAGCATTTGCATGTAGTGCTGGTACTGCAATTAAACAGTACAGACAAAAGCAAGGTTAAGAAGGGCACCGCCTCATTTCATAAATTGTCAAACAAGTGGTACAGAACTTTAATTTTTGTCAGTAATCTTCCTTTCTCCATCAATAAATGATCTCTTCAGATTTCTGATGAAAGAGACTAAGAACAAAAAATTTAAGAAGGTAAATGCTAATTAATCATCTGATCTAGTGCCTGGGTTACTGGTGGAGAAAGAAGGATACTAGCCTACAAAAACAGCTACATCTGGTTTTCTGACAGTGGTATATGTCCATTTAAGGATTGTAGGGTTCAAGCCTCATCATAAATGGTTGAGGTCAGGCACAATATAGACTACTGTGTAGCATTTATACAGAAGCTGTTACCCTATAAGCTGCAGCGTAGCACCTCTTGCTGCAGTTCTAATGTGGGTTCTTGCAGTGCACTGCCCAAAGACAGCACAAGGTGTAAACCAGTCCCATGACAATGGAAGTGATGAACAGACCGAGTGGAGTGAAAATTCATGAAAGGAGTAGGGTAAGGGATTATGAACAGGAAAGGAAGAAAAGTAGTAAACCAGAGACACAAATGTACCAAAGTTCAAGGAAAAGGAGCTGGAAATTAAAACATGATAAAGAGGAGAATAAAAGAGAAATTTTAAAGTACACAGAAGTTAAAGGAACTGAGGTAGGGAAAAAATGCCAGAAAGAATAAAGACCCACGAGCAGGAGAAATGTTAAAAGACAGAAAAATAGCCAGCTCCAGAGGATCAGGGTAGAAAATGTTATATGATAAAAAGTAAAAGGCACTAAGAATATATAGATAAAAATGAACAAACTCCCCTCTTTGCTGTAGTCAGTTTAGTTGTTTTTCTTTCAGAAAGGGTAGAGGAAATAGACTGGATGGAGAGGAGAGATGCAAAGAAGTGGCATTTGCTAAACTTGTAAGCCTCTCCCTCGTGTACCTTTCCGTTGTATACCCATGTTTTTCTCCATGCCTTCCTACATTATCCATTTTTTTCTATAGGCATCCATTTTTTCACTTCAAATGTTTGATTTTTCTAACAAGGGCAAGAAAGAGAAGGGAAGGAAGCAGGAAGAGGGTATCCAGCACATGTAGCACCACAAACTTTTGGACAACCTGCTACAGATATTCAGCATTTTATTTGTCTCAAAATTTGTTGGAAGAAGTTTGTATAAAGTTGTTTTCCATGTCATAGTTAAAAGTCTAACATATGCATACAATATGCTCTGTTTTAGGTCAATGAAATTAAAGCTTTTTCACACAGGGCTATTTAGCTGAGCTTTAATCAACACGACAGCATTTGAAATTGAACAAACCTGATCTTTATTCTTCAAAACAGTTAACTAATTGCATGTGATCTATGTAATATGACTACTTACTTTGCATTCTTCATTTCTGTACAGGCAGTTTCTTAGAAGCTGCATAGCACCTTTTAATTCTGTGATAAGGCTGTCCTCCTGTATAGACAAAAATATTTAAAGCTTTTCAGTATGAAAGGACTATTAATTTTGTATATAGAACAGGAATATTCCAGGGATCAGGGTTTTCATCTGAAAGTTAAGGGGAACAGGGTTTAGGTACCTTCTCTACCACAGACTTCTTGTGTGATATTATACTTAGTCTCTCAGCTTCCTAACTATAAAATGAAAAGAACAGTTTTTTTCTACCACGAATGGTATAGCAAAGATAGTAAAAGACTGAAAGTTGGTCTGATACTTGGATTCTAAAGCAGAAGGGGGAATTTAACAGATAAGTATATAGCACATCAGCTCTCATGACCACTCAACACAAAGGCACTTCAATCATACCACCATTTAGGACATTGACATGCTAACCACCTGTGAAAGATGATCACAGTTCTGGGAGCTCAACTACCACAGAAAGCTATTTCTGTTCTCTCAAGCATAAAAGGAACAAAGGTATAAAATAGGGTTCATGCTTCATCTTAAAGTGCTACAGTAGTGCTTGATTTTAAGTTGTGTCATGTTTGCCAGTATTCAATGATAAAAATAAAGCTTTACTATCACAGCTATGGGTGGATGAAGTGGAGGGAAATATGCAGGTTATTTTTTTAAGAGATTGTTGTACCCAGTTTTCTTCTCATTTTTCATAGGATCATAGGAAAGTAGGGCTAGAAGGGAGCTTACAAGGTCATCTAGTCCAGCACCCCGCTCATGGCAAAAAACACCTCTAACTATCCTCAGAGTCAGTCAGAAAGATCCTTCTCATCTCCAACTTGTATTTTCTCTGGGGCAGCTTAGGTGCATTGGTCTTAGCCCTGTCCCATACATCCACAGAAAAAAGCTCAGCTCCATCCTCTCTCTAATTGTACTCTAGGTGTTTGAAGACCATCATCAACACCCTCTCACCTCCTGTCTTCTTTTCTCCATACTAAATAACCTTGCTCTTTCAGCTTTTCCTCGTAAGTTGTGCTTTGGAGGGCCCTAATCATTTCTGTAGCTCTGCAGTGGACTTTTCCAGTCTGTCCACTTTCTTCTTGAAGCATGGGGCCCCAAACTGGACAAAGTACTCTAGGTGGGGCCTAAGCAATACTGAAGAGAAAGGAAGAATCCCTTCCCTTGATTTGCAAGAAGAAACACTACTGTTAATACAACACAGTACATCGTTAGTTTTTTTTGCAACAAGAGCACGCTTGGCTCGTATTTATCTTATAATCCACTATAAACCCCAGGCACTTCTCTGCAGTACTACAGACTAGCAAATCATTTCCCGGTTTGTATTTGTGCATGCAACTATTCTGTCCCAACAGCAGCACTTTGCATTTGTCTTCGTTGCATTTCATCTAGTTCATTATACGAAATACACTAAAACAGACAATGAAAAGTTGCCACACAATTCTATATGGACTATGTAACTGTATTTAAATAATAAATCCAATCTGCAATCTGCTTTGCAAAAGCCACATTTAAAATGAGCACTGTATGGATATTATTGACAACTGGCTTAAGCTGTCTGCAGGAAAAGGCCTGTTTATAACTTTTTCTATCTAATTAATGCTCATTTCATTGTTACTCAGAGCACATGTAGCCTGTGCTCAGGTGTTTTCACCTCATTTAGAGTCATAACAATAGGCGCAAGGCATAGAGAGCCTTGCTTCTAGTAGCAGCCTTGAAATGGACAGGATCTAGGCCAATTGCCTGGCTGCTCTTAAAACAACACAGACATCATTTTAGATGGGTCACAAAGATTAACCATGTACGTATTTCCTGATGGCCAAATGAACCTGCTATACACAGTTTAAACTCTATAACGCTCAGCTGAAATTTGGTTTAGTTTATTGTATAAAGCAGGGGTCAGCAACTCTTGTGAAGGAGAGATCTTCTTTGTTGAAAGAGGAAGATTTTCTCCCAGATCTGGCAAGTTTCCTGTGAGAGAAACTGCATGAATACCTGTATCCTCCCAGTAGCTAGAGGGAGAGAGGCATTTTTCCCACTAGAAATGTAACACACCAGAGAAAGGAGGTAGTAAAGTTCCTGTAATAAAGTAAAAGAGAATAGAAGGAAAACAGCATCTACAATAGGTACTTTTCTGTTCACTGGCTATGCAAAGAGATTGGATGCAGGGGGTAGGGCAATATACAGGGAGTGGTATTACGGGGGAAATTGTGGCTTGATAGTGAAATTGAACAGGAAGTCTAGGATCAGCTGGGTAAGGAGAATGGAATAAAACAAGTCTGGGCATCAGATGTTGATTGGGCAAGTGTGGAGAACAGCAATGCACTATTTCCTGGGGCAGGTAAATTAGGGTCACACATGATCAGGTTGGAGGAGACTAGGTAGAAAGAGTCAAACTTTGGTTGAAATACACATAATATAATGAGACCACTTGAATATATCCCTTTTAGAACCTGCATTCCTGTTTTCATGTTCTCTGCTATGAGAAAAATAAGTGAAATCTAATGTCAGTGTGTGTGTTATCACCTGCCAGTGCTGGTTCATAGAGAATGAAAGCCAACTATTTCTCTCATAGCTCCATCAGGTCTGTGAAGTGAAGCTAAAAGCTCCAATCCTGACTATGACCCATTCTGTTAAGATGATGCCACAAGAATTTGGAATGTATTTTTTTTTCCATTTTGTTATTTAACATGCCTCCATCCCCAGTTCCCCTCCCCCTCCAAAAAAGAAAAAAACCTTAATAAATCACATTAAAAAAAATGAATTGAAAGATTGCAAAATCAACTCTTCAGAAGTTGGAAAATTCCAGAACAATTGTGGAACCTTGATTTGGAACCTATTGCCTATTACATGGTTGGGGGGGGGGGGGGGTTTGTTAGGTTTTTCTTAAACAAGAAATCTGTCTTATGCTCTGTACATGATGGGAATGCTCCTTGGATTAGCCATGGATGTACTGTAAAAAAAAGTTGGTGGTAGCTCCCTTTCATTATTTTTTGGAAGGTTTGTAGTAAATGAAGCAGGTGACTGCAGAATAAGGAAAGATTTCCACTTTTTCAGAGCAACATTGAGCTGTCTTAAGTGAATCATACCCTACCTTTCCTTCACAAGAGGTTAAGCAACTAAAATTAGGTGACAATCAGAGGTCCATTTGAGTTTCTTCTCTCTATAAAGATGCAGGTATTCCATTAAAAAAACAACTATTTGCCAACTATTCATTTTCAAGAAATCATATAAAAGGACTAATCTGCACAAATGCCTTCTACAGTTACAATCATTTATTTAGGCTGATAGATTTTAGAGTTACCTTCTTCTTCTGTGTGGGTTTTCCAGGCCTTAGGGAATCTAGGTTCAGCTGCGCATGAATGCGCTTCATCTGTTCGATGCATCTGTCTACGAGGTTAGCTGAAAGACAAAAATCCCTACATGATTTATAACAATATTCACATTCAAAAGTACCAAATCATGCCTGTGAGAGTGTAAGGTATCTTATTTCAAAAACAACTTTTCAATTATTTGTTTCCACACAGCAATTAAGGTTCTCTGTATGAGGGAAATAAAATGAAAGAGTAAAAACTAATTCATTTTGTTACTCAAGACATCCAGGAGTATAGAACAATTCAACTGGCAACCAAAAATATTAATTTATCTTCAATACCTACAGCCAGTTTGTAAACGCATTAATAAAAAAAATGGACAAGAGTCCAATAATCCACTAATCAGAAAAGGCCAGGAACTGATGGAGAGTAGAACACCTGTTTGCATTCTCTCTGCTTCTGAATACAGGTGTCGAGGCATGTGGTCTTGCTACAAAATCACCTTTCATTTTTTTCCCTTGAAAAAACAAAAAAAAATTCAAAATCTGTGTGGCACACATTTCCTGAGAAAATTTTTTATGTGCTAGATGTTAACGACTTAACATAACAGCAGTGGGTACGCAATGCAACCTCTTATATTTTATATATAGAGTGCTCTTCTTCTCAAAGGAATTTAATAGTGCTTCATAGATTTCAAGTGTTATCAATCTACTGCAATAAAAAGAAAAATAAAGAAAAAAGAAATACATTGTTTACCTACAAAGTACAGCCAAGCTACCTTTGAGATGAAAAGTGACAAACTCTGTAATAGCATATAGAAATACTATGCAACCGATTAGGGCAATGCATTAATAACATTTACTATTACTAATTTTTGAGTTCCCCAACGAAGTACTAGATCCTGCTTTTTCCCCCAGTAGCAGCTTCTGCTGAGCTGCTGCCACTCATCGGGGCTGGGACAGGCAGATCTGGAGTGAGTGTTGCAGGGACCCCAACCCCCCTGCATGGGGTAGGTTGGGGCTGCGCGCTCAGCCCAAGGCTTGGGCCCTGCCCGCATGGAACCTGTTTAGTCTCCACGCAGCCAGGGCAGAGGGGAGCTGCAGCTGGAAGGAGCCATCACTGCCAGGAAATGTAGTTTGGCTGTGGAGACACCCCAGCCCAGCTATGCACCCAGAAGTGGCAGGATGCATCATGGGCCAGATGGCACCTGGACTATGCAGGACAGAGAGCTGCCACGGGCCAGACAAAATCCCTCCGTGGGCTTTACTTTAGGACAGGGATGGGCAAAATAACACATCAGGCAAATGCTACTACTGTGCACCTCCTGAGGCAACTACTAGGTTCTTCATCTATCCAGCCCAGTCTGCAGATGCTCTTGAATGTTTTGGAAGAGAGTACATCAATGTAGGGATATAATACTACAGCAGGGCTCCTTAACTCCTCAAGTATGAAAACAGTAGGGGTAGCTTTGGAGAGAGAATCACTACAAAGGCTATAAGCTTGTAGGAAAAAAGCAGGTTTAGATGCATGTCTTGCATGCATGGATCGAAATTAAAGCTGTAATTAACGTGTAGAGAAAGGTTAGAATGCAGCTTATACAAGAACTTTAAACATTAAAAATCTCTAAATAGCAACTTAAGATAAGTTTACATAAATATTCTTTTACTATTAACATTTGTCATTTATTAGTAATGTATTTAAATTATTAAAACAACTTTAAGGGTACATCCTTGAAAGCTGAATGTTTTATTTCTTAATGAGAACAAAAGGTTTTAAAATACTGTGACTGCTTAAAAGGACACAAAGTAATAGCCTTGTTTTATCACGACCCATATCAAATAGTTTTAAGATTTCTGAAATGATCAATTAGATGCATTAAGCATGAACAACCTTAAAAATTAATATTCCTGCCTTTGCTTTCCTATTTTTGGGTTTTGTTTTGTTTTTTTAACTCTTTTATTAAAATAGAGTTAAAAAGATCAAATGTTTCATTACTGTCTCTCTTTGTCTGCTTTCATGTTTTAATCATGCTGTAGGGTTTCAAGGCTAATCAAAGTACAATAAAAGTATCTACTGAAGCTCATGAACTCTATATTAAACACTTGAAAGGAAAATTAGGGCATAATTCTGGAAATTGGTAATGATCTACTAGGACTTTTTTCCTAACATTAGTTTCTATGATTAATTAAAAATGATTTAAAAATTAATAAATTTGTAGAGTTTCAATATTTACTGTGGATTAACTGATGCTTAAATCATTGACATAATACGTGATGTAAAGGAAGTGTAATGAACAAAATTTTGGGAAAAGTCATTAACCCGTGTTTTATTGGAAGGATACATCCCAATATCATGTTCTGAGTAGTTTCATTTCATTCATGAGAATGCAAAATATTGAGTATTACAACACAAATACATTCTTTAATAGATTATGAATGCTATAATAAAATGTTTATATAATATTCTGCAAACAACACAAGATGCCAGAATTCTCTATCATTTCTAGAAATGTCCTTCCTTTTCATGTCCTTGTAAATATATAAAATAAATATATGTGATGGAACAGCAATAACAGTGCAAGTTGTCCAGTGATTACCCTTATCCTGGACCAGGTCATTCTCTCTGGAATCACTAGAGGGTAGTTTAACCCTTTGAACTAGTTGTCTTTGTACGCTTTATGGTATTTGTGGCATAGGAGCAGTAAATACCTAGCTGGGTGGTTAACTGTGTAAACACTTATGCACTGGACACTGAACAGTGACCATCATACTTATTTTACAGAGGCTGCTGTCAGATGTTCACTACTGACTTTGGATGGACAGCTATATCACTTTAAATGAAATTCTGCAAGTTGAAACTTCAAATATTGCCAACCTTCAAATATCAAATATTGCCAACCTTATTGGCAATATTTGATCCTATCCAGAGAGAAAAGAAACTACAACTTTTCCAAAAAGTTGTCAGGCTGTACTGGATAATACCATTCATTTATTACTGTAAACTTCACTAATTCAAAATGGATTTGCAAACCAACGAACCAACCAACCAACAAAAAATGCAAAGTAGATCCGCAAAAGGAGTATTAAAACAAAAGCTTTAATTCTAGGCTGAAAAAAAATGTAAGATGCACTGGCAAATGTTTCATTTAGAGTATAAGGTTTCTTTAAGCTCACCTTGCAAGGCATGTTTCTGTGTAGTCTTACTGACAGCCAACAGTGTCAGTAAAGCACTTGCACAAACTCGCTTCAGCATGTCCTTAGAGGACTTTCCTTCATAGCTCTGCAAATAATGCAAGATTCATCACCACACTGGAAAAGTAAAACAGATCCTGGAGAAATGTTCATGTTGAAAGCAATGTTTATACCTACAGAGATGATGCAACATTTCAAATTCTCATTCTAATGATGGACTAATATGTTCCTGTCCCCTACATGTGAGGGACTAACCCATATTACAGATGATTCACAAATTTCTCCAAAATGTTCTATCATTTTTTCAGACAAGGTAAGAACTGAATTTCTCTTTTCACTCCATTCTCACTTCCTTTCCTTTCTCGTTACTCCCCCAAAACCCGATTTCTTTTTTGTTACTCATGTTCTCAACATGGATCTCCTATGCAAAAATCAAATCCTCTTTCTCTAGCAATAACACCTTGCTCCCATTCTTTTACTGGCTTCCAACACACTTTCTGCAAGATGAAGGAATTAGAAGGCTTTATTAGATATTAATACTTGAGAATGTCTTGAGAGTAAAAATAAACTATTAGAGCACATTTTTACAGCTACCAAAAATATCTTTTTTATCTTATGTCATACAAGACATAAGATGGTTCACTGCAGTTCTACCAACAGTAATAATACAAGTAATTGGACATTAGACCTTTTCTTCCATCGATCCATAGCACTTTACAGAAATTAAACAAATACTCTAATTTTTCAACCCAGTTACCTCATCAACTTAATGGAGAGGACACTTGTTTATAAAATCAGTTTCTCAAAGTCAACCACATCACTTGAAGCATGAAATCTCCTGAGCAATGGTCCCTAAAATACCAACCCAAACTAGTATGGAAACTAACTGAAATATATATGTATTATAATCCACAATCAGCGTATTGCAACCGAGTGAAGAAACTTTAATATTTTTATCAATAAAATGAGAAGTACTTTAATAAAAAAATCATACCATGTAGGGCACATTCTCATGGTCAGGGACCTAATAGATTGTACCCCCACTATTTCCATCAAATATATCTGCCTCTATTACCTTTTGTCCTTTAGCTAGGAATACTCAAATAAAATATATATTTTTTTCAAACTTTAATGTGCAATAAAGCAACAACATTTGCTCTAGCATTATAATAATTTACCAAAATCTGGATTCAGACAGGACTGAAAAGGTCAAAAGATGAAAATCAATATTTTTAGTGCAGAAAAAGAGTTCCAGTGATATGGGATTAGAATAGATTAGAATACAAAGGTACACAGTGTGCAGAACGGTTCTGTAGTCTATATATTATTAATGTAGAGTTAAAAATAAAGATATAGATAGCAATTGCCAAGAAAACATGTTTTACAATAAAATGGAAGAGCAATATGCTTTAAGAACAGTGACACAAGGATAGTACTACAAGCATAGCAGGAAAGATAGAAGGGGAATCTTTTTTTGGTAAGACCTCCCAGTAAGTGAAAATCTAGAACAAACTTATTGCTTATGTACAGCTATAATAACAACTGAGAACAGATTTAACATCACTGGGGCTAAAATATGATAATACTGTAATTCTTATGAGTAAGGGAACATTTTAGTTGGTCAAAGAAATTACCAAAGAAAGGAGAAGTTAATGGAGCAGAGTACTGCAAGTCATCTTAGATGCTCATAAGACAAATAGGGAGAAGTGGGAGCTAAAGGAAAACAATTTTAGCTCAATTCTTATAAACACTGGCATTAGGAAATCAGAAGCACATTTTCTAAGACACCAACATGATTATGTACTCAATTCCCATTGAAATTGCTTAATTTGATTTTCTGCTTTTTGCAAATTTCTCACTAAGGAAGTAGGCAAATGAAAAATTTACTATGAGGTAACCTAGGGAGTAAACTTACATCTCTATGGTATAGTAACTGCCTGTGGGCACACTGACGCTCCACTGTATACAACATACCCTCAATTAAAAAGAACTTTCAGTAACCTAGTAACATATGCACACCGTAAGTCCTCAAATGGGGACTCAGTGGGGGAAAACAGGCTAGGTTTGATACACCTTCTGCTAATACAGTAAAGGATAAAAGGGGGACAGAGTTATGGCCAAGTTCCTGTCCTCCCCAAACCCAAACTCATCAGGGGTGTCAAACATACAGCTCACAGGTCAGATCTGCCCTGCAGAGCCTTGCCAACTGGCCCCCAGTGCTGCCCCTGGGGCTGATCAGACCCACACAGGGGACATCATGTGTCCGTGCCACAGGGCTGGTCAAAAGACTGGACTGGATCCCAGAGCAGCTGGAAAGGGTACTGCATGCAGGACAGTCCACTTAGAGCAGATGCACACCAGACATGGTGGCTGCTCTAGCCTGTCTGGGACCCACACTGAGCATAGTGTTTGCAGATGCTCTGTTCAGCACAGTCTGGCCAGGGTGGCTACCATATGTGGAGTGGCTGCCACTCTGGACAGACTGCACCATACCGCTCCCATTCCAGTTGCTGTGGGATCTGTACCACATGGAGCATGGGTCCCAGATTGGCTGGACAAGCTGCTAGATCAAGTATTTGCAGGGGTGTGGGGGAGGGGTCTGTTGGCCCATGGACCAGCCCCACACCACTCATCAGGCCTACATGGCTGCATGAATTTGACATCCTTGCCTTAAATAGTATGCAATTAACACAACTGAAAAAAAAACAACATCCTAGGCAATGAGAGGAGTATAGCTAGGACATTAAACCAGGAAGTCCCTAAACGCTAAGCAACTCTTGCAACCAACTAAAAGCTTCCTTCCTAAACTCTAAGGTAAGTGAAAGAACACTATTGTGGGTAATTCAAAACTTGCAGAGCCCTAAATCTATGCTGTAGGTTCAGATTCCAAATAAAGGACACCAAACAAAACCCATAAATAAACCCAATATAGTGGACAGCTGATGGAATCAGACAGAGTCATATCACCAAGTATTCAGTTTTCCATACATCTACCTTACTGGAAAAGAGATGTAAGAATTCTTTTCCTGTTACAGAATCTTGGGATACATGAATAAGTATGATAGAATGTTTAAACCTTAATGATCTTTATTTGTTATTAGTTTCCTCAATTTACCCATTACATTTTGACTTGCATCTTAAATGGCCAGACAAGCAGCTTTTGCAATCCATCTACTCATTTGCAGGTCACAGCTCTGAACCTGCAGAAGGGATGTCTCTTCAGCTGTGGTCTCCACTCACCTCAATGCCGGAAGCTGCAATGCTTGTTGCACAACCACCACCACAGCTTCAGTGTCTGGGTGCAGTACTATTAAAAGGGGTTTAGGTTGTAGCCGTGTTGGTCTAAGGACATAGGCAGACAAGGTTCCTTGGGTGAATTTGATATCTTTTATTAGACCAACCCAAATAGTTGGAGAATAGTTATTAAGCAAACTTTCGGGTTCAAAAACCCTTCGTCAGGCTAAGGAAGTTTCAGCAGTTGGTGCGTGCTCTTCCTGGATGGAATGAAAGGTAAACAAGCAAGGGGCTGGGCTGGGGAGTCAGTTGCCAGGCAGATTATAATGTATCAAAAATCCAATGTCTACGTTTAGTCCATGATCTCTAGTATCCAGGAGGTTGATGAAATGGAGCTCATAGGCTCGTCTCTGGGAAGTGTTGTGTAAGTTTCCCTTGAGGATCAGGACTGAGAGATTGGAGAGAGAGTGGCCCTCCTGTGAGAAATGTGCCCCCACCGGTAATTGGGTGTTTCTGTCTTTGATAGATTTCTGGTGTGCGTTCATTCTGGTGCGTAGTTGTTGTTTGGTCTCTCCTACATATTTTCCATCAGGGCATTTGGTGCATTGGATGAGGTATATTACATTTCTGGAGGTGCAGCTGTAAGATCCTGGGATGCTGATGGCTCTGTTGTGGGGTGTAGTAATTGTGGGGGTGGTGGAGATGTGTTGGCAGGTTTTGCATTTCTTGTCCTGGCACGGTCTGGATCCTTTTGGTGTGTTCTGGGCTTGAGGAAGTTTGCTTCTGGTGATGGGGTTGGCGAGGTTCGGTGCTCATTTAAAAGCTAGGATGGGTGGCTCTGTCTAGTATGGGTTGCAATTTTTTGAAGATTTTCCGTACAGGTTCAAGGGAGGGGTGATACATCATAACCAGCGGTGTGTAATTTGTGGGGATTATTCTTCTGTACTGCAGCAGTTCTTCACATGGTATCCAGGTGGCTCTTTCAAACGTGCGATCCCTCTCTCTGGAGGAGTGTCCTTGTGGGGTGAAAGCCTTTTTAAGATTGGTGAGGTGGCAATCCCGGGTGTTCTCTTCAGTACAAATGTGGTGATATCTGAGGGCTTGGCTGTATATCACAGCTTTTTTGGTGTGTTTAGGGTGATTGCTGGTTCTGTGCAGATATGTATGTTGGTCTGTGGGTTTTTTGTATACTGTGGTCTGTATTTTACCCTTCTGGATACTGATCATTGTGTCTAAAAAGGAGATGTTGGTGCTGGAGTATTCTAAAGAAAGTTGGATAGAGGGATGGTGACTGTTGAATTTCTGATGGAACTCAATCAGAGATTGCAGGTTCTCAGTCCAAATGATGAAAATGTCATTGATGTATCTTAAGTATAGCAAGATCATTTTGGCTCCAGCTTGGGCTTCCTTGATCCTTCTGAGAAAGTCATAATTAACCAGCAGGGTGGGCAGTTAGCCAACTTTCTTTCAAACAGGAAAGAAAGCATGGGCATCTTGGACTTCGGCACTCTTTCTGCTAATAATTGCATACGACTATACATGACTATATGACTTAGGAATTTGGGTTATAGTGCAAAAGGAAGTACTCAGTCCACACTGCTAGAACTTAGCACATTACTTCCTTTTGGCCTTTCACTCTTGAGGGTGCAGCATTTGCCACAGATTCTCATTAGTGAGGAGGATGATATTGGCTGGATCAGAAACAATGCATAGAAGGTCTCACTGTTTGGGAGCCATCTCTGAAGTGACTGATGTTTTGATCTTAACAATCTCTACAATCTCCACAAAGAGCTGGTATTGATCTGTCCCTGGCTGTAGCTCCTCTTCATATTCCAATATGATAACCTGACCAGGATGCCTTACTAGGAGGAGAGATTTCCTTCCTAAAGCAGATTAGTTTTGTTTTTTTTTTTTTATTTCTATGATAGCAATGATGGCATCCTATATAAAAAGAACATGGTCACACACAAGATGGTGTGGCCAATCACAGTAGATCACTGTCAGATGAGTCTTATAGCAGAAGCTCAGGTCTTCCAGCAACATCACCAGCATTCTTGAGAGGGATCTTTACTCAATAATGGGCATATTTCTCCTGCCCAATTACTATGAGTAGTAGATTTTGTTAGAGGCAGTACTGTCACATATGTCCTTGGTACTAGTCCTGGGTGGTGTCGATGTATTTAGGTACCAATGATTAATCTGATAGTACCAAAGAATAATCTTACTCACAAAAGGCAGGTTTGATACTGAAGTAAG
The DNA here is from genome assembly GCF_030867095.1 of Alligator mississippiensis. Classification (NCBI taxonomy): domain Eukaryota; kingdom Metazoa; phylum Chordata; order Crocodylia; family Alligatoridae; genus Alligator; species Alligator mississippiensis. The sequence goes on from NC_081826.1 coordinate 104,488,238, forward strand.
TGTTAGGGGAGCCAACACTGGTGTTTGAGGTGTCTGCTGCATTGCTGATTGCTCCTTCCTGTTAGCTATCATAGCTGAGTGTGCTTAGAAGACTTCTCTCTGGAGGTTGTGCTTTGCCTGTCATTGAAGAAAGACCACCACATTCCTACTTCTGAACTTTTCTGCTTTGCCTGCAAGACCTCTTTCAATGCAAGACCTCTTTAACACCAGAGCAGCTGGTGACAAATTTCATTTTGATGTTGAGATTGACTCTTCCAGTACTAAAGTCAATGACAAATGCCAGCGTTGGTGCAGGATGTTTCTTCAACAATATCTTTTCTGGTTTTGATGGATTGCTCAGTGATACTGGTTTGTCAAGTTGTACAAATCTGTAGCTATTTATCTTAGAGTCTGTGTAGACCTTTATGGACCTTTACAGAAAAGCCTCAAGGCTTATGCATTCTAGCAAAATATACCAAGAAAGGTACATTTGTAGAGGCTTCAAAACTGGCTGGAAAAAGGGGGAGCTTAAGACCATACAGCCTGTTACACTGAGCCTGCAGAGATTTAGGTGAGCTAAACTTGCCCTGGATGACACTACAGGTACAGCAGTCACTAAATGCCACTGAAGCCACTACAAAAGTACATTTGTCCATGCCCAGAGAAGCATATTGTGCATGTTCAGTTCAGAATGTACAAGATAGGGTAATTCCCCAAAGGACATACAAAAATCATAGAAGGCTAGAAGCAGTTTGAAAATCTGAAGAAATTAATTTGAGCTAAGAAATAACAGTTTGCATTTGTGCCAGACTCTATTTTGTTGCTATGCAGGAGTTTCATGGCCATTCTCCTCTTCACGTCCTCCACTGGGAACACAAGGAGGGATAGAAGACATGTGTAATGCTAAAGGGCACTGCTATGCAACATCTGATCTTGTGTGCCTGCATAGCTACACTGGAACTGACTCTACCACATAGTTAAAAAAAATCACCATTTAACTTTGTGCTAAAATAATGGAATATTAAAAAGAAAAATCACTAGACATTTAGATATCAGAATAATATGAGGAATAAACCACAGAAGTTTATAAAGAACAAATGCTGACAGACAAACCTATGAAACAAAACAATAAATATAGGAATTTTGGTTTTAGTAAATCATTTAGTATATTTTTGTATTGAATATTACTATCGCTATCAAATACACTGTGACAAACTGCAGGTAGCTCAGAGCAGGGCAATGAAAATGATTATGAAGCTGAAAGGATTGACTTGTGAGGAGAAAGAAGTTAAATATATAGTACCATATACATCTTCTGAGTCGTGAGCTATGAGAGACATTTTACTGGTCTATAAATAACTGAAGGGTGTAAATATCAAGGAGGGAAAGGAATTATTTAAGGAAGAACAGGAAAGTCAAAATAGGAATAATGAGGTGACATTAAGAAAGAAAAAACACTTAGGTTGAATATCAAGAAAAATGTTCTGTCAGGGAGATCTGTTAGGCTGAGGAACAGTTTTCCCAAGGGAAGAAGTAGAAGTTCAGTGCTTGGCAGATTTAAAACTAGACTGGACAATGCATTAATAAATGTTTTGTAAACAACAATGCTGCAGTAGCAGGAGATGGACTGAAGGCCTAATGTGTCTTCTTGGTCTCTAATTTTTAAGATTATGGTTTGTTGTTTCAGGGTACATCTACTGTTGACATATAGAAGACAAAAGAAATCTGGAGGTTTTGATGCTTACAAATCCCACTGAATAATTGGAAGAACAAATTTTTGGAATAGTGCTTTGCATTTTATTTACATAATTGTATTCTGCATATATAACATCATCTTGAAACTTCAGTTAAATACTGTATTCTTTACTCCTGTCCTGAGCTACTTTGTGGCACTGTGGCATAGTGTTGCAGTATAATGCTAATTAGTGGTTTTGCAGGACAGATGCATAATAATACTGGGAGCATGGTGCAGATCTATGCCACGTACACTTTATAAATTAGTACATTTAATGTACTATGGATTTGAATAGATAAATGTAGTTCTCAGATAAGATTGGTCAATTTTTTTAATTAGACTTCAGTATCATACTAAAAAAATCAGAACAGGCTCAGAGTTGTAATCAAAACAATACCACTGTATCATTAGTTAAATATATAAAATTTATACCTCAATTAATAGTTCATTAAGTTGGGTCACTGATGCCCGACTTTCCGCAGCTTCATCTAGAAGAAAAATAATTGTTGGGTTCTTGCAAATATTCTGTTTATCTTGGAGCTGTCTTTTCCCTTCTTCAGCCAACAGAATGGAGAGGAATTGCAAACTGGACACGTATAAGTCAGGGCACATGGTAGACAGATGCACACAATCACAAACTGTATCTAAAAAAGTTACATAAAAAAAAAGAATGACATTTAGCACCAAAAAAAGCTCAAATATTTCAGAACAAGAACAGACAGGCCACCGCTTGAACAACAAGTTTGTTTGTTTGTTTGTTTTGTTTTTTTTGCATCAATAGCCATTTTTGCACCTGTTCCTCCCCACTGCCCATCATCACAGAGGTGACATATGGGGCTGCTGCCCTGGTCATGCCCTCTGTTACACTACTTTACACATTAAACCTCAGCTACATTGAGTAAATGAATGAATTAAATGTTCTGCATTAAACATACATAGGAAGAAAAAATGAGCATTAAAATAGCTTAGTTCATGAGTGCCAAATATATAGCACATGGGCTAGATTCAACGCAGAGCTGCTCCATCCAGCCAACTGGTGAGCTAGAGGTGAGGCATAATCTGCTGCAGCATTTGGAACCCCTATGGACATGACCCTTTGTGGCAGGAGGGCAAGCAAAGATTTTGCTGACACAGTCCTGCTACCCTGAAGACTGTTTGGTCTATTACAACAGCCACAGCAAGTGTCCACTTTAGGTTAGAACTCTGCATTACACCAATGCAGTGATTCTCAGCCAGGGTATCATGGTACCCTGGGGTGCCATGAGCACTATTAGAAGTGCAAATCCTACATGCAATTCACAAGATTAACTAAGAGATTTCTAATAGGAATCCATAGTGTTAAAAACATTCTGATCTGTTGTGGTCATTCTGAGTGCTTTGTAACAGAGAAGTTGTTTTTTTATTTTGATTTTTCCAGTCAAAAAAATGAGTGAAAGCTAAGAATTGGCATTTTCCAAGGACCGAGTCTAACTGTGCTAATAACAACCACAGTCAGATGCTGTCATTGGAGATTTACTTATTAGTCCCAGATTCATCAAGTTACTTGGTAGATATCTAAATTGAGCCCAGACTTTAAATGCAACTGCTCTCATATGTTAATGTAGGTGTGCTTGAATACTTTGCTGAATTTGAGCCTTAATTATCAGATACAAGCAATACAAATAACATGAATAAGCACTCAAATTGAGTAAGAAAAGCTTATGAACTTGACAAATAATTTTTGAACACTTATGTTTCCAAAGTATAACTAGAAAACTTATACTTCTTAGAAAAAGATTAATACAACATGACAGTGGCTTGTTTCCATCATTAATTAAAGCTGACCGATTTAGCCAAAATTTGCAACTGACAACTGTTAAAATACGTACATTACAAGCACATTTGTAAATTAGAATAGAATAACAGGATCATAGAAAATTAGGTGCGGAAGGGACCTCAGGAGGTCACATACTCCAACCCCCCTGCTCAAGACCACTCCCAACTATATCATCCCATCCAAGGCTTTGTCTACCCAGGTCTTTAAAACCTGAGAATAACATCTGCAAGATTACATTACTAAGCTACTAAAATCATAAAAGAAAGTTATAAAAAGAAAAAAAGGGGTCAATATATACTTTGCCTCTCCTCACCATAAAGCAAACATAATTTATGTTTATTGTTACAGACATGTCCTCTGAAAATACTTGTTAGCATCTAATAGGGATTCACCCTAGTTTGTTATTAGCTGCAAGTTTTAAACCCATCTAAGAATAGGTGTTACCAATTATGGCAGTCCAATGATTTGCAAGAGCTGCTGTCACAGATGGAAGAGAGATTTGGCCACTTTTCCTTAACAATGTAGCCAGAAGGCTAAACAAGTCTGTCCATGTTTGGTGAAGAGCAGATGTTAACTCAGTATCTACAAAGAGAACATACAAAGTTCAAGCTAATAACACCCACATGCAAAACTGGATATCTAAGTTTGATCATGGGGATTTGCATTTAAAATAAAATGTGATGGCATTATCAAAAGCATTTATTTCCAAAATGCTGTGGGGAAACAGCTTAACAAAGAGAGAGTAGAGGTGAATGGGAAACATATACCATAAACTCCTAAAATATTAGTATGCAGAAAAGAAACTAGTAACTTTACAATTTAATGCCTAATATTAGGAAACACGGTATTGATTTTGCTAAATAAAAAGTTGCAACTGTCTGTCTACAGTACAGATATAACTATATATTACCCAAGCCGTCCTTAGCAGATATAGAGAGGATCACGAACACATTTTCTAAAAGAGGTTTCAGTAGCTCATCTTGGATCACAAGCTGAATATCTACTAATAAGCATGACTGCAGAAGCCTGGATACTGATGATAAATACTGAAGCAGCAACAAAACCTGTTAAGCATAATAAAAGGGACTCAGAATTAAGATGTAGTTTTGCACCTGCAGTACCTTAGAAAATACCAAATTATGTTACTTAATACCCCCTTCTGAATGAACACGCATGCGCACATCTCAATTATATGTATCAAATATATACAATTAAGATACATATCAACTAGATAAAACGTGAAAAAAGAATGAATAGGGCAGACATTAAAAAAGAACTAGTCTTAGTTATGTTTTATGATAAATGATAGAAAATTCCTACTGCCAACATTTGTATGAAATCACTTGCATGAAATCCAGAGCAGAAATGTTGATAAAAGAATACATTTTTTTTTTTTGCAAAAAGTGTCTCTGTTATTTTCTTTCAAAGGTGATCCAATCAATTATGTTTTTGAATGTTTAATAAATTTCTCTCTAAAGTCTTTTAATTGCTTCTGGAAATTTGCACAGAATAATACAGAATAAATTCTATAATGAGAACACCACAATTCTTTTAAAGTTACGTTGACACTAAGAATATTAAAAAAATCCCTGTTTTCCTGCATGTAATTAATTGAGGTGCTGTAGAAAGCCTTGGCATTTTTTTAAATGATGCAATAATGGTCAACTTGTTGGAAATGAGTGAAGAGGAGAAAGACCTGGGTCTACTGTTTGATCAGAGTACACACCATTTACCAGTAGGATGCAGTTATAAGGGAAGCAAACAGGATCATAGAAAAAAGTAGGGCTAGAAGGGATGTCATAAAGTAATCTACTCAGCTGTCTCTAGGTAAATTTTCCTACCATGAAAACAAACCTGGGAGAATTCTCCCAGATCATTTGAGCATGTATATGCAACCACTAATTACCACAACAGTAGAAAATATTCCAGATGAACCATCACCAGTGACTTTTACAATAGCACTCCTTTCTCCTCTCCTGCTGTATCCTAAAACTGCATTGACTGGTATAGTGTAATCAGGGGGTGATCCTGTTCTAAGCACGCGGCTGGACTAGATGACCTCATGATGTCCTTCTCCTCTTCACTCATTTCCAGCAGATGGGCTACAAGCACACAGCATAATTTTTTTGTTACTAAATAACTCTGTATTTTGTCCTACTGAATTTTACTTAATTTTGATTACTTCAGTGCTCAATGTTATGCAGTTCTTTCTGCATTACCTAACCCTCCTCCATACTGAGGATGTCTCCTGGTTTTGTGTTTGTCATCCCTCTTTCCAATATTTGTGCAATTATCTTTCATGAAAATAAGAGTGGTCCTAAAACTAATTCTTGAGGAATTCTATTAATATCCTTTTTCCAGCTTGATGCATTTTTTTTAAAACACTACCCATTTTTATCTCCCATGTGGCTACTTTCAACCCACATAAGACTACTTCTACCAATCCCCATCTTCTCTAGCTCCATAACAATTTCTCACATGGCATTACATCAATTGCTTTAGTGAAGCCCAGAGAAATTAAATTTACCACTTTTTCCCTGCATAAAAAATCAGCTATCTTGGCAGAGAGCGTAAAAGAGTCTGGGATACTTTATATTTCATAAGTCATTGGTATATATACCATCAATATACAGGATGTTTATAAAGTCCTTGTGCAACTTTAAACTTTAATAACTTTGGATATACACGATAGAAGCAAACTGTAAATGGTGATTGAAAGAATAATTCATTAAGGTTTTTTTTTAGCATAGTGTAAGCTATGCATAGGGTACAGATCACAAAAGCAATTAATGAAATCATTCAGCAGCAACTGGAGTATGTTTTCTACTAGTTGGAAATCAGATTGAACAATGTATCACAAAAGATGGTGGTTATGTTGAAGTCTAGAAAATTGAGCTGTACTGTGTTAAAACTTAATGAATTATGCTTTCAGTCACCATTTACAGTTTGCTTGTATCATGTGTACATCCAAATTTATTAAATTTTCAGAAGGACTTTATAAGCACCCTGTGTCTTCCTGTTAATACGTGTTACGGTTGTTTCTTTTTAGAATGTTCTGTGACATGCTCTAACCATATTTTTCCATGTATTACTGCAGTATAAAGGAAAATTACCATATTACTCAAATAGAAGACAAGGTTTCCCTCCCAAACAGCATGGGAAAAAAAAGCCACTCATCTTATATTTGCATACAAAGTAGAAGGGGGAACAGGCAGCTGCTGCAGCTCTGGCTCTAGCCCTGAACCTAAGTTGGGACCAGAGCTAGACTCACAGAAATCCTCCATCTCCACTTCCTCTTTGCAGTTTCTGCCACCTGCCCACACCCTTCCCCCCGCATCTTGGCTTCAGCTCAGGCTGGGGTCTTTCCCAGGCACAGAGCCTATGGAAACTACTTCCTCTGCCCAGCCAATCAGCAGCATCAGCGCTGCTACATAGCTTGCCTGGCCAATCAGCTGCACTGACAATGATGCATGGCTAGGCAAGGGCTGAGTTTCTACGTGCTGTGCTTTGGGCTGGAGCAGCCCGAGCAGCATCTGATGGTTAGGACTGGGGGAGGGGAAAAGGCAGAAACTGCAGAGTGCTGGGAGGTGAAAAGGGGCAGAGACTAGGGGGAGTTTGGGGGAGGGGCAGATGCTGTGGGGAGCTGAGGGCAGGGGGTATAGGGGGGGAAAAGCAAGGCTGCAGGGGGAAGAAGTGGACAAGGCAGTGGGCAATGGGGTCACCTAATGCTCCTTGGCCACTACTTTCCCTGATGTATCAGTAGGGTGATAGTGGGAGGTGGGATTCAAGACAATCCTCCAATACTTAGATTCTATACCTGGAAAAATTATAACAAATTTATAAAATTTCCATATTTAAAATCTAATTTATTGGGGAGTCATCTTATTTTTAGGGTTGATTTATATACACACACTTAAATATTTGCAGGATTAGGACCTGAAATCAGGTGATCATATTTGTTGTGTGAACTAGGTAATAAATAACATGAGCACAATAAAAGTGTAATGCTTTGCACATTACGTAGCTATTTAAAACTAAAACTATTTAAGTCAATAACAGCATGATAGGTTGAGACATCAGTATATTAAATCAAACAATTTAATGGACAATTTGTTGTGTGCTTTTTGAATACACAGTTTTTTATAAATAACATGTAGAATTTATTGATGAAAACGCATACAATTTGTTCATATTTTACCTCTTGTTTAAATATTTCAGAACAGTTTTTAATAAAAGAATGGAAAGTATTCTAAGGGTGCATATAAACGTTTGCCACACCAAGTCAACTATCACCAGGGTTGCTGAAGTTGTGCGATTGTAGATTGGGAGTGGTGTATGTAGATGTTCACTGGTGCCGGGAACATAATGTAAGTAACTAGGGGTGGGGGGAGGGATTCAGAAGGCTGGCAGGTCTGTGGAGGGAATCAAGGTATTAAAAATAGCCCAGTCAGAGGGAGAGGTAGGAAGAGTGCAGCCTTAGGGCTGGTATGAGCAACTAGGTTTTCCTGGCCCCAAGGCTGCGCTCCGAACATGTGCAAATGTTTGCCGTTTACCCATTCCTGATCTAAGTTAGTGAACGAGTGGGTTAACCCAATCCAGCAAACATTTACACTCGGGTGAACTCAGATCAGCTCTACAATTTTTTGGCCCAATTTAAATCCACAAATGTCTGCACAGATTAGCATTTGGAATAATCTAAATGGTTAGATTGATCTAAAAGTAATGCCTGCACATAGTCGTAATTACTGAATATAGCACTATTGTAATGTTAACAAATACTTTTTAATAGAAATTTTTTGGCAAAATGATTATAATAAAAATGCCACTAAGACCACAACTATGCTATATTGTCACCATAAAAAAAATTCTGTGTCTGTGACAGTTTATAATCCATCTGTTCATAAGCACACTAGGTAAAGAGATAATACAGAATTGGCTGAGCATCTAACTTAAAAAATAAGGTTTAAAAAATTGTTTTCTTAAGTAATTTATATGTTAAAAATATTAAAAACTTAGTATCTTGTGGCCCAAGATTTTTAAACATAATTATAAATACAGAGTCTGCTGGGAATAAAACATGTAGTCTACTTCGCTTCCTAATTCCTGAAAGGATCTTTAGGTACAAGTCATGTTTTAACAATTACATGATAGATTAGGAAAGCTCTGAAGCAGTTACACCAAGATACTGGGTTTATACTGTCAAACAAACATATTTGCACAACTTCCTTAAACTGCACCATATTTCAGCTCATGTAATTTCACATCTGTAAATTCATACACCACTAACCTGCACTTTTGTATGTTCACTATGACATGGATGAGGCAATGGAGCTTTCAGTTCCAAAATACATCTCTCTACCAAGCTAGCATTTACAAGGCTAATGTAAAATATAAGATAATAAAATGTTAGAAATATATACAAGGTAAAATATAGTTCAGTAATTCAGAGTACAATATTTTACAAGGACATTATAATTATCCGAAAACAGTATACAACTCTTAATGTGAATGTATCTACATTGGTGCAAAAATGCTGGGAAATAAAAAACCCAACTATATTAGTACTACTTCTAGTATGATACATTGTTAAATAGGCAGAGAGCTGTTTTCTTCTTTTCATATTTTGTACAACTAAAAAAAGAGAATTGCACAATGAAGTATAAATCACTTGCTACTCTGAATATCTAACTAGATCATATATTACATTTTGAAAAAAAGAATCATGAATACCTACCTATTTAGAGAAAGTTTGTAGTTACAAGGGTAAAGAACAGTCTTGTACTAAAAGACTCAACCAAAACAGTAAGAATCACCTATCTGGAAACAAAGACCTATTCTGTGAACATAAAATTAACATATGTGTATGCTACTACTGGCTTCATTTAAAAAGCATTTATGAAACCTCAACCTACCCAAAAGCCAATCAATATCAATGATAGTTTTGGTTAGAAACATGGGTATTACTGCTCATTGCATTCTAGTTTTTCTCTATTTCTACACTTATTTGTAGATCAGCAGTTATTGATCTCATACCTACTGAGAAGTGGTAATAAGTGTGCTTTTTGGAGTGCAATTCCAGTATCCTTTGGCATGACAGCCAGCAGGTTGTCCAGCAGGCTACATACAGCTGACACAAGAGGAGGTGTGACTACAGCATGCTGTTTAGCGAGAACAGTGGACAGGGGAGAATCACATGGACTTGGAGGTGCTGTTGTAATTGTGTCACTCTGACCTAGAACACAATATTCAAAACAAAAAACACCACTAAGTGATAAGGCAGAGCCATTATATGACATAAAGAACTACTTCATTTCTCCAAGTAATGAGAAAAACTTCTTTATATACTTTTAAACAATAAATTAAGGGATCTTGAAATAACAACATGCTGAAGTGTCATATGGTTATTCCTCTAAACTACAGGAAGTCAAACATGCAACACTGCTTGGCAAACTTTGGAACAAGAGACTAATACAGTAACCAAAGACAAAAACAAAAATGATGAATAAAATATTTGCATGGATTATTTTTCTATTTACTTTACATTTTTAATCATTTATGATAATGTATATAATTTGTGGTAATCTATTTCCTTTAAGTAGGACAATTAGCAATGTCAGTACATCTGCAGAACCCAATCTCCATGATTATCCTTATGAGGAAGAAAGATACGTATCCATAAAATGTGCAAGATTTTCAAATAAATTTAGAAAATAATTTCATTGCTTTATATAACAATGTGCTTATTTAAAAAATACGTTTCCACTGAGTAGTGACACGTTTTTTATAAAGATGACTGGCATATTAGAAGAGATGAAGAATGACTGAGACAACAACTTTTATAACTGAAGATGATTTATACATAGCATTGATTTATTTAATAAAACTTAGTGTTCTGGAAAGCTGATAGATTGACAACAATGGAATCAGAATTCCACCAAATAGATGCATCTTAAACAGGATCAGTAGAGGCATCCCTACATAGCCAGAACAACTGAACAATCCTGTTCCATCTTTAAAGGTAAAGAAAGTTTCTTCACTATTTAACCCTATTTCTTTGCTGGCTAAGTATTGGATAGGTTGGCCAGCAAAGAAAGTCTGTTACCTATACAGAAATTTGCCCAATAAAAGCTGATCGAGACAGCTACACCCTGCCCCATCAAATGAATGCAACTTCTGATCATAACCAACTTGCTTACAGAATGCAAATATTTTAGGTCACTAGTTTAAACACAAGTCTGCTCTCTAAAAAAAAATCCACCTCCCCAAAACACTGTCGTTAATTTTTTTATGACCTTAAGCAGCAGCTGCTAGATACAACACACATGTGCAATTCACTCCCATTCCATAAAGACACCAGATTTTATCAGCAAATCTTGGGTAACATGAATAATCCATCCTATTCCTGTGCACACACACAAACTCATACACATATATCAAAAGATTTTAAACACAAAAAGTTGAAATCAAATTCATCTGGTTACCTTGAGCCAGAAGTCGATCAACTGGTGTTTCAGGGATAAAGCTAGTCGAATGTGATGAGACAGGCACCTGCAACTCATCAGCACTTTCTACTGACGGTGATGCAGAAAGGATCTAAGAAACCATGAAAGTAATGTTGTTTATTCACTCCAAAAATTATTAAATATAAGCAGAATAAACCAATTACAGCTAATTTTTCAGGAAAAGGGGGGTTTGTTTGGGTTGTTTGTTAGTTTTTTTTAAATATGTAGTGTTCAAAAGTTGTTTCCCTGAATTCTATCAAAAACAGGTCCCATCTGAAGCACCCAATTCCAGAAATTCATTACAATTATTCACACTGACCTTTCCCACCTTTTTTTCAGCTATGCAAAATGAAACAAAAATCTGCCATAATGGAATTATATTTTTGCCACACTTTTTGAATGTGTTTCGAGTAATTATAGTTAATTATTTAGATGAAGATGGATATTGAGAGGTATCAATGCCTGTCATAAAAATAATTCAAAGCTCTATCAGAGATATACTGAATATATTTTTTCTTCTTAAAAAAATACGTATTTGAAAGTATAGCTTAATCTATTCAAGACATTTAAATAAAATAAATAAATACAAATATTCGAGCAATTAGTTTGCTACTGAAATTTTAAAAAAAAGGAGACAGTGAACTGATAGAAGTAATTGGTTAACACCTGGAACCAAATTTGATGAATGTGCTAAACCCAGATTTCAATAGCAGTTGCTTCTAGAAGAGGCACAGTGTTCTGCCTTCTCAGGAAGGAAAAATCTTATTCTGTTTAATCCCTAGTTCATTCAAAAAAACCCAAAAAACAAAACAAACAAACACTAAGTATGAAAGGATGGACTTTGCATTCTATGGTACTGTGCTTGCTATGGTAAATTTGTGATACAGAAATGTGATCTAAAATTCTGAAGGATTTAATCAGAAACACCCCAAATAAATATACACAATGATGTAAATACATACAGATAAAACATATCTTCCTGTAGTATCAAAGAGTAATATCAAATTAGACCAGCCAATGTGAGAATAACTCACAAAGAATATAACTAAAAAGTACAAATGAAAAACAAAACTAAAAACAAAACTAAAATCAATTATTTAAATCAAGGCTTTCTTGCTTGCTGATTTAAATCATCATTAAAATTGACCATTTCAATTACTTTGCCTTTAACCAATCCAGCCTGTTTTATGGTCAGCTCAACACTGATTTGGCACTGCATCTCAACTCCAAGGATTTTTATAACTGATTAAAGCCATAAATTAATTTTTCTTTACAGAAATATTAAGTTATCAGTTGTAAAAGTGTCAATAAATAATGTTACATAAACGTGCAAAAGGGCTTTTTGTCAAAACATGAGAAAAAACTACTGCTGCAAAAATAATTGTTACAGAGCTAGAAACATGTTATAGGGTCATCCAAAACAGGACTGCCAATTGCCCATAAATTTATAGACAGGCTGTAAAAAACAAGCCTAAAAATACTGATCTTTAAAAAGATTGAGCCACCTGTATAAATGCTAAGCAATTGGAGCTTGATTGAAAATCCTTCCTCAGAGGCAAATTCTGAAGGACAGGCAGCAGGGCACCATCACCTGGTGTCCGAGCAGGAGCACAGCAACCTCCAGGTCTTTGAGTTTTGTATCCCCTAGCCCCTGCTCCCAGCCACATGCTGCTACTGTGGCAACTCTGCCTTTAACAACACTGATGGGTGGCAGTTAGGCAGACAGTCATTCCTCTCTTGGGGGGGGGGGGGGGGTCTGTGCTCAAATGTGGATGAAAGACCAGCATCAGTAAGGTTGGGCGATAAGCTGGAGGGGACAGCAAAGTGTGAGGTGCATTTGGGGATATCAGGGAGTGGGGGTGAGTAGGAGACTCCTGGAATGTAGGCAACTTGGTGTAAAATCATTACTGAAGTCAAGCAGGGTTGCCAACCCAAGAAAATTTCTTTTACTGACAAATCAGCAAACATCTTACTAACAACCAAACTTCTTTGTTATGGTTTATGTTAAACCCTAACTTTGAATCCACCCTTGTCCAGGGCCTGGCAGAAGGGTTACTGTGGCAGGGGCAAGGGAAACGCCAAGCACAGGGAACTGGTGGCTACGGCAAATGTCAAATACCGCTGAAGATGCCGGCAGTCCTGCCGGGTGCCAAGCCACGGGGCCATGGCGGCGGCAGTAGAATTTACGTGCTGCTGGCAACACCAGCGACTCTGCAGCATGCAGAGCCACAGAGGGACGGCAGCAGGGGCGAGAAAGCCACACAGGCAATCTCTCAGCTCCTGGGGATGCGGGAACGAGCCAGCGACAGTGCATCCACTGCCCAGCAAAACTTACCGGGAACCCAAAGGCATCCTACGCCATCACCAGCTGGGGCCTGGGGGCAGGCCGAAGAAGGAAAGCCGGCACTGGCTTGGAGGTGCTTTGTAAGGGCATGCCAGCACCGATTCGCTGCCTAGGGCAGCAAGCCCCAGATAAAAGCCCTGGGTTCTGGTTCAACGGCGGGACCGGAAGGAAGTCCCCAACAGCCTACAGCAGGCTGCAGATAAACTAGGCAGAAGCCGAAGATGACTGGTGGTGACGACCCCCATGTGGGGAGCTACCTTCACCCACAGAGTCAAGGGAATTCCCCCAGGCGTCCAGAGGAGGAATGTGAGGACCCTCCTGGGGAGAGGGTCAAGAATAACGACGAGAAAACAGAGGAGGAAGGATGAGGATGGTGACTGACATCAACGCCAGGTCCAAGGAACATCAGCACAACAACAAGGCTGGCACTAGGTGGGGTGTAAGGGAGGTGGAGCCCCAAAATCCTCGTGCTACCAAAAGACCATAGCCAAACATCACTGAACTGGGTGTAACATCAGTCCCCGAGAGAAAGATTTCCATCAAAGACATGGCATGCAAGAAGCTTCAGTGGGTCAGGTAACTGGTGCCAGGACAAACTGTCAGCCCGCAAGCCTGTGGTTGGCCCTGGGAAACCAGAAGAGCCTAGGTGGGAAGCACCAGACAGACACGGCTGATTACAGTTACATTTTGTGAAACGTATATAAGCAAAAACATTTGAAAGTAAAAAAGTTTGGTCATCATAAGAAGTTGGCAACCCAGATCCAAAATTTCTGGAAAATGAAAATACACTAACAGGCGAATGCTGTTACTTGTATTACATTTTTACAGTCCCCCCCCTTGTGCGTTCTGGGCTTTATAGATGCCAGAATCTTATAACCAGGTAAGGTAAATAAGATCTAAGGTAAGTAGAAATCAGTAACTTAAACAACTTCTAAAAATACAACTCTTCAGCTACTTACACTTGTTAAATTTCTCTGGTAATGAATAGGAGTTAAAAACTGTTTTTTTTCCCCTGTTACCCAAGTAAAACACATGCAATAACACAATGAAGTCATTTCACAGTGTTCTGCGTTCTCAGGAAGGAAAGATCTTGCTGCCTTCATAAACTGCCTTTGATAAAGAACTGAGGTTTTGGGATATTATATTCAGTAAAAGCGTATCTTTACTACTGCCTCCATCTATCCATGGGGAGTAATAAAGCTTTGTTATGGTTTAAAATCAAAACAAAAGAATTTGAAATGGGGGGGGGAGGGATGGAGTGAGGGTTATTTATGAGGCAGCTAATACAACTGGATGGGAAAATGTGCAAAAAGTGCAAAAGAGATTTGACTTATTGGACTTTATCCATCATTATTTATGAATTAAAAATCTTAACCTCCAGTATAAAAATCCCACTGGCATTTCTCTAATAGGTTTTCAATGATTAATTCTAGTCAGTGCTCCATTCAAAGGTTTAAATCATATTATATAGCACTCTGGTAACCAAGGATCCAACCCATAAGCACACATTTTTATAATATAATGAGAAGATTCCTTAGAGAAGAAAAGCCACAACTGAAAGCTATGGACACATTTGGCAAACAGTTTTAGCTCCTTTAAACTGTACTACATTTGGTATGAGTTGCTAAAAACTGGTCATTCTGATCAGATAAGCATTCTTAAATAAGGAATACATATTCCTTCACGTTTTTATAACGCTGAACATGGTAAGCTGATGTCTTTCAACACTGATTCTAGATGTAAAACATATTAATTATAAGAATAATAGGTGATTGTATTGTACATTTCTACTACCCAAGCTATAATCTGACAGAAAATCTGAAGATGCAAATACAGGGCAGCAATCAGAAATCTATCAAATTCCTGTAATGTGAAAATCTGATAGAGGAAGGCAATGCAGACCGCTCAAGAGGTCCAAACAGGCCTGGGTTTATTCTCAATTCTGCTGTTGTTTAGTTCTGAAATGATGAATGAATAACTTCATTCCACGTCCTTAGTTTCTCTATCTGTAGAACAGTAATAATTGGACTTATCCATTTATGAAACCACTTTAAGATCTATTAAAGAATGAGTACTGCATAAGAATTAGGCATTTTTCATTTTGTAATCCAATTAATTGGGGATTTTAAAAAAATCTTAATTTTTTAAAATCAGAGGTAGGGTAAAAGAAGATACAAGAAAGATAGAAAAAAATAACACCACTCTTATTTAGAACGTTTGCTTACTTGGTCTTTGATAACAGATAGTAAAATGCAAGTAGAAATTTCATTCCATTAAAAACTTTTTTTTTTTTTTTTTTTTTGATGAGTAAAAATGAGAGAGAGAGAGAGAAAAAGATGCCATTAGTTTCTGGAGAAGTTTACTGAACCAGAAAGCAGTTCCCATGAACAATAAATGACACTTGTAACAGATTGATCTGGAAGTTTATTTTTAAATTCCATTATAATATCAGAGTATTCCTATTGGCAATTATATTATTTGGTTTGGTAGCTGGCAATTCCTGGCTATTTGAAATCAGTACCACAAAATTTACACTGTAAATGAATGTTTCTATATTTTCTTCCCCAATGAGATAACTGGGCTCTCTCTCAGGTGTGATGGGGAAAGCATGACATCTAGTGGGCTTAGAGTAATTATCTTCTCTTGTTATTTTTAATTGGAAAAAAGTTAAAAAAAAATGAAGACTGATGTGTGTCTAAAGTTCCAAGTAACAGCCACTTAAAAGCTAGCTGACCCTCCCACATGTCCCCGCAAAATGACTTTTTTCATGTTCAGGACTGATCTGGAAAAACCCAACATAGAAGAATTAATAGCAGGCAAGGATTTTTGGAGTGATATCTATTATTGGACCAACTAATCAGGTAGATTATTGTTTGTTTAGTTTCACTAATGTCATTGCCATGAGGGCATTTGGTGCATTGGATCAGATTTATCACATTTGAGGGAAAGCATGTATAGGAACTAGTGATTCTTATGGATTCACTAGTCAATTGCCCATCAAGAATGATGGGGGTGGGGTGGGGAGCGGAGCAGGGGAGTGGACAGAGGCACGTGTCCACCCCCCACCCCCCTGTGTTTCAGGTCTAGCCCTACTCCCCCATCTCCACCCCTCCTCTCCCCAGTCTAGGCCTGTTCCCATCCTACTTCCCCTTCTAGTCTGGGCCCATTCACCCCCACCCCTGTGCTCCGGGTCCAGCGCCACTCCCCCCCCCATCCCCGTGCTCCGGGTCCACCTGGCTCGCAGCCATCTGCCTCCCCTCCCCGCTCCCCTCCCTACCTCCCAGCTGTTGGCAAGGTCTGCTGATGGCACCAGCAGGGTACAGCCACCCTGCTCCCCCTCCCTCTCCCTTCTGGCTTTTATTGGGACCTGGCAGCTCCACATCTGGCCTTGCCCCCATTTCTCATCCTCAGGTTGCCTGAAGGGAGCAAGCTGAGGCCAGCACCTTTCCTCCTCCATGCTCTGAAAGGTTCTCACTGCCACTTCGCCATCATGGCAGTGCTCCATTATGCTGCCTCCTGTCAAATGCTTGTGGAGCACTCCAATTGGCTGTTTCAGTCAGCCAATCAGAATGCGAATAAAGCATTATGGACAGACAGACAGGCAGACTAAGGCTTTTATAATATTAGAATTGTGCAGGTGTTAATTGTTACAGCCATGGAGATGTGCTGACAAGTTAGGCATCTATTGTTACAGCAAGGCTATGTCCCATTTGATGTCTACTGAACAGTGGGGAGTTTGCTTCTGATGACGAATTTGGGCAAGGTTAGGAGATTGTTTGAAAGCCAGGATACATGTCCAAACATCAGTAAGGACAAGATTTTTTTGTTTTTTGGGGGTTATTTTTAAACAGAAAAACCACTCCCTTCCTGACCTCCTGAAGTTTGTGCCCAGGGGAAATCTACCCAACACCTTGAAAAGGCAAGTTTGGGAACAAAAATTCATCAGCTAGCTAGACACTAGGAACCAATGACTATATATTGAATACTGAAAGTAAAGACATTCAAGAATGTTAGATCCAGTTAAAAATGGCAACCTGATCTAAAGTAAATTCATATGGGGGCTTAATGGAAGGGCTTGGGGGAATGGGGGGGGGGGTGGGAAATCAAGCAAGGTCCATGGGGGGTGGACCGGGGCTGGCAGGGTCCATGGGGGGGTGGAAGCAATAGGGCGAGCAAGTAGGGTCTGCAGGGGGGCTGGCAAGATCAGAGAGGCTCACTCATCCCAAACACCCCCAGCCCCCACCATGATACCAAACTGCCCCTGATCCCAAAAACTTCTCCTAGGGTCAGCTAGGGTCAGCTTCACCGGCATTCATTGGTCCCAAGAGCCTGACAGAAGTATGTCTGGGTGGAGGGAGGGGAAGTCAGATTGGGAGGATTGGCTGCTCTGAAGGAGGGTTGGCAGGATGGGGGGAGTTCTCCCCCCCACGCCCAGATGAATAACCCCCACTTCAGTGAGCCAACCCCCTCCTGATCTCACCTGCCTCTCCACCCATCCCAGCTTACTTCCATCTGTTCCCAGCACTGGAAGGATCTTGCAGGATTGGGGCGTTTGGCCAGCTTGGGGAGGCAGGACTGGGGGCTGGCTCATCTTCAGGGTGGGGAGCCATCTGGGGGTGTGGGGAGAGGCCGGGGGGCTAAAAATAGCCCAGTGCTGGGGTGGGATTAGTAAAAGCACAGCCCTGAGGCTGACGCCAGCAGCTGGCCTTTCCCAGCCCCAAGACCGCACTGGGAACTGTATAGAAGTTTAGCTAAAAAGGTCTCGCCAGACCCAATCTAAGACTACTCTGGAGATAATGAACTTGGATGGGGTCAGCCACTTTTAGAATAATCTAAACTTCATGAACTTCTGTACAGTTTACACTTAGGTTGACCTAACTAGGGATCTAAGTGTAAGGTACACACTTGGGCAAACTATGTTAGATCAGGTGGCCATTTTTAATGTGATATGACCTCCCCACACATCTGTACCTAGCCTGACACTGACTTTATGGCATACGCTATTATTATGGCACACAGAATTACCCAATTCCTGAAATTCTTCTTAGACACTACAGGTAATAATGACCCTCCTTCCTTTTGATAGGACTTGATCTCCCAGTAATCAAGCTTCACTTCTTTTGCTAATTGTTTATATGCTCACCCTGGGAATTTTTCCTCTCTCCAATTTCACAATTCAAAAGCTTGTCTATCTTTATCCAAACCAGGCAGTTGGTCCAATAAAAGATATCACTCCCCCAAAATCTTTGCCTCTGGCATAATTCCTGGATCATTATGACTACAACAGTACTCCAACACTACCAAGAATTAATAAAAAAAATACTTAAACCAGAAGATAACTCCCCAATTTTACCTCTTCAAACAATCTGTTCAGTAAACCTTCATCTGAAAAATTATTCTAATGTTGATACTTGTAAGTCACTATCAGTATGATGTAAACCGAAAGGCAAATATAAAAAAAAATGTTGCAATGCACTATGAAAATAAGCTGCAGAAATCAGTCTATACTGCAAATGTAGAAAAACGTATTTGTTCAAGATGATTCCCCTAAAATAGGTTTTGAACCTTTTTTTAACTAGTATATCCCTTCTGGTGGTTGTAGCAGACATGCAGGGGGGTGGCACTTGCATGTAGCTACTGCTGTCACCCACCATGCTGCACCACCACGGCGGTGCACCGCTTTTCCACAGCCAGTTGCATGCCACCCATCGGCCCACACGGGCACACATACAACTAGCCGGGCATGAGGCCTGTCAGCAGCCCATGTAGATGCACATGCAACCAGCAGTGGAAAAGTGGTATAGTAGAGGCACAGGGTAATTGGTGGAAGCGGCAGTGGCTGCTACATGCAAGCCCCCCTGCATCCGAGCTCTCCCCCCAGCATCTGGCCAGTGCCTGTGTGGCCCTGCAGAGGGGCGCTGCTGCCCTCACCCCCCCCCGTCCCTGCTCCTGGGAAGTGGCAGCATGGGGTGGTGGGTGCTGGCAGTAGCCACTGCGTGCGAGCTCCCCCGCTCCATGTCCATTCACAGAAAAGCACCTCTTTGCCATCAGCTACTGGCCGAGGGTGGCAGCGAATCAGGAGAGTGAGCTGGGGTGGAGAGGCACTGTGGTATGCTGTGTGGGGCGAGCGGCAGCCAGTACACCCCTCCCCTTTCCTCAAGTAAGAGGCAACACTGGGGGAAGACACCGCTGCCACACCCCCAGGCCCACTTTGTCCCCGCCTGCCCACACATACCCCCTACGACCGAAGTACCCCCAGTTGACAACCCCTGCCCTAGAAGACTAAGTCACTGAAACTGAATCAATCCTCAAGCAGAAATTCTTGATTCAAAGCCATCACAATTACAATTTCCAATGTATGTGTTAACAAATGGGTCACATATCTAACAAGTGGCATGGATGGAGTGTTGTAGCATGATAGTCCAGGAAGCATAAATGGCAATGGTTTTTTTGTAATATCTTTTATTAAACCAACTGTATAGTTGTGAGATATGCTGAACAAGTTTTTGGACCCAAAGTGCCGTTCCTTAGATCTGAGGAAGAAGCAGGCCCAGGCCAAGCTAAACAACAGTTGTGTTTAACTCTACGTAACTCAAAATAGTCACCTTAAGCAACTCTGACAAGGCATACTGAAATTAGGGATATGAAAGATTAAACAGTTAAATGGTTAAATTATATATTTATACTGTTAATGCATTACAGTTCACATTTAAAACAGACTCTGTTGTGTGAAATCTCATGGTTTACTGGTACTACTTTGCCAGACTAGCTTTCCCTGAGGCAGCCAAACTTGCCTTTTCACACCACCTGCCCCTTCCACCAGCAATTTGTGTTGCAGAAATCAAAATGCTAGAGCTGGGGTGGGGGAGGAGGTGATGGAACTGAGCTGAACCAGTCTTCTCCCTCGAGGAGGAGAGGTGGGAAAGGGGAGGCAAGGCAGGGTGTGACAGCTGGCAGCAGAAGCACCACTTGATGCCTATGTGCGCCTTACTCTGTGGCAAGCAGAGCGGATGCTGGCTACTCCATAGGTATGTGTTATTGGTTAAATGCTTAACCAATATAATTAGAAGAGTTTAAATGACTAATTTTTTAAGTATATGTACATCCATAATTGAAATACATATTTCATGTTCAAAATAGTGCAAATGAAAAAGCCTGAAGCTTAGTTTTGGTTTACTTTTACTATTATTATAAAGTAAACATGCATTAATTAATTTTGTTAATCAATCAAGAGAGTTTTGAAGAGCACCTACAACAGGTGGAGAGTCGAGAGTTTAGGGAATCATCTTCACAAGAATAATACTATTAATTGAGCAAACAAACATTTCCAAACTCTATATGCATTTTGTCAATTATTTAAATAGAACACATAAAAATGTTTGGATCAATTACCCAAAACATTCAACCATCCAAATATTGGACTAAAATATTTCTAAAATTGAAAAAAACATGTAGTTAACCTCAAAATAAACATCTAAACCATCTACAATAAATCTAAAACAACAACACTAAGAAATAATGCTATATAATAAAAAAAATACATTAAATTTTATGGACTGCTTAGGTAACAGTGTCCTTCATCTTATATTCTTTGTTCCTTTCTACCACATCTGCACACTGGTTTAACAGAGAAACAGATTCTGAATAAATATTTTAGTTTTCAATCTACACTAGATTTCCCCCAAATTTTAGAAATGGTGGCTCACTTGCACCAATTTTAGAAATGGTGGCTCACCCAATTTTTCCCAATCATTTACCTAGAGCCTTCATCTCTCATTAGAAGAATTTGTCGCTATTTTCCACGAAACTATCCATCTCTCAACTGCTCTTTAACCATAACTGAGCACCAAATAACACTTAATAGATGCTATGTTATTAGGGGCCTACTGAATTCACGGAGGAAGTAGAGTGCGTGGTGGCTACTTTAATCTTGCATATTCTCCTGTGTGCATCTTGACCCTTGCTCTCGCCTCCTCCCCCATTGCTGATTAGCAGAGGACCCCTCTACTCCTTCCTGATCAGCAGGGAAGCTAAAACCAAAGTTTTAAACATGATGACATTTTTGCCTCCTAACCACTCAGCAGCAAACTGAAGGGTTGTCAGGGCCCCTTCAGCCAATCAGTGGCGGAAGGCAAAAACAGCGCCATATTTAAAAACAGTTTTTGCCTCCCCGTTGATCAGGAGCAAGCCACAAGTGGGGGCCCTCCACCAATCAGCAAGGCGGGGGGCAGGTGGTATGGGGGAACTTGCAAGATTAAAGGAGCCACAGCACCCCCACTTCCACCATGAATTTGGTAGGTTTCTAGTTAGGAGATTTAGCAGTAGCTGCCAATATAATAATCAATATGATGATTCAAGTGAATGTTATGTTAAGTCTTAGATGTCCAGCTGGTTGCCTATGAAGACTTAACGCAAGGCCCCTGAGCTCCTGCCTGGCTGCTGGCCCATATTGCACCAGCTGCAATAGCAGCCAGTCTCTATCTCCTTTCCCTTCCCTTCCTCTGGCTGCCACTTCCTGTGTTCACCCTAGGGGGTTAGGGCAGTGTTAGCAGTGCAGGAAACTGAGGGTGAGTCTGCAACCACATGAAGGGAAAGGAAGAGGGGTTTGCCTCAGTGATCATGTAGCAGTCAGGGGGCTTGTGTTGCAGTGATGGGATGGTCCGCATAACATTGTGCTGCAATGGTCAGGGATGGAAGGAACAGTATCCATGCAGTATGCCTGGTGTGGCCCCTGGTGGCTTAGAAGTTCAACAGCCCTGTATTAAGTCATGGGTACTTGAATTTTTATATTGCTCATTTTTTCAAAGTTTTCCTGGTACATCATTCTGAACAAGGTAACTCTAGGTAGAGATTTCATTCTGTTTTAATAGTAAAAATTCTAATTGCTTGCACTAACCTGGGTCAACCTACTAAGTAGGTTCTCTGGTTACAATACAGTGGCCTCAAATGTACATTCCATTAAGAAAAACTGATGGGCTAACATGCTTAATTTTTAAAACCATCAGTTTTTTCCTCCTGGAAATTTAAACGCTTGTACAATATTTCAAAACTTTCCTGGGATTAACGACCAGGAATTTGGGAAGGTTTGAGTAGATTTGCAAAACTCTAACAATTTGTGAATTGTAATCAGTGAATGCTGTACAATAACAGCAAGGGAAATTTCTTCTTTGACTCCTACAAAATTTGTATTACAGTTCTTAGTCTTCTAGCCAAAAAAGAAAAAAAAACCCTGGGTTCTGGGGTGGTCAAGTCTCACATGGCAATTCTGTGCCTTGCAAATACTGCTTACGGAATTTGTGTGTGATCTAAAGTCATTTGGGGAGCCCAAAATATGTTATAATCCTATATCTGAATACAATGACACACACATGGTAATGACGCTGCAACAGCATAAAGTAAATACTCTATCACTCTGAAAACATAATTTGGACTAGACAGCAAGGTAACTATAGCTAGAAGTCACTTTGGATTTTGTTAACCGAACCAAGGACATAGCAATCCTTAGGAAATCTGTCACACTTACAGGCTACAGAATTAAACACTATCCATATTATGACAGGGTCCTCCTTCTACGGGTTGTCATTCTGCCCCTAGAGTATCCCCTCTTAACCATCAGCCTCACCGCCTCTCAGACCAAACTGCCCTTCCTTTTTCTGCCACACCTTGTTGGTAGTAACCAAGGAACCGGGTTTTCTGTTTGCCACTGAAAAAATCACAGATTTTCCCCTTTAACGGAGAAAAATATGGGAAAACTCAGGTTTCCGCTTGCAGGTTGGCAGGGTTCCAGCCTGCAAGGGGCTGCCATGTGTATGTGCGCATGCACACATGTACATGGTAGCCAGGCAGGGTGGTGGTGAACAGCTCCCTCAGCTCCATCCAGGTAAGTCTATGGGGGTGAGGAGCATAGATGATGTGGCGGGGTTGCATGGGAGCACAGGTGATGCAGCAGGGGGTACGGGGACATGCTCCTCCCCGAGATTTCTGCACCTACTGTAGGGCACGAACTGCAGCTGTAGGCAGGAGCTGCCTCCATGACCCAGCAGGCGGGATCTGGCATAGCTGCCAGAGTGAGGCGTGGCGGAGGCAAGGAGTTATGCTCCCCAGTGCTGCCAGATGGGCAGGAGGGCACCTCGTCATGGTGGTGCATTGCTCCCTCTGCACCTGGTCCTGGGCCATGGAGGTGGCTCCTACCTTGAGATGATCTGACCAGGCTGCAGGCCTATGCCCTGATGTGGGCACAGAAATCTGAGGGAGCACGTGCCCTCCACTACATTGTCTGTGCCCACACACCCCAATTCCCCATGCACCCAGCCCCTTTCTTACACGCTTGGGGGCTAGGGCCTGGGGGTTGAAGGCAGCAGGTTGGGAGTGAGAGGCACCAGCAGGGATGGGGGAGTTGTGGGTCAGGAGTGAGTGGCACTGGTAGGGCCAGGGGAATGTGGATTGGGAATGAGGGGCATCAGCAGGGCCAAGGGACTGTGGGTCAGCAGTGAGGGGCAGCAGGGCCCAGGGGCTGTGGGTAGGGAGTCAGGGGCACTGGTAGGCCTGCAGGGAGCTGTAGGTTGAGAGTGAGGAGAAATAGCAGGGGCAGAGCACCAGTATATCAGGGCTGCTCAATGCTACAAAGCAGTGGCGAGGGACAGCCGTAGCTGGGCCTGCGCCCTGGTGATTGAAGGGGGCAGGGAGAGCTCTGATTTTCCATGAGTAAAAAACCAAAATCAAAAGCCAATATATACAGGTATTTAGAATTTACTTTATTATAACTGAGGCACTGGTTGGCTTCCAAACTGCTTTAAAATTGTAAATATATCAATAAAACATTGTGTTCAACTGCTACCTCTATATCTATATACTGTATATTGATATACATGTACAGATATAGAGATATCAGCAAAAGAGAGAGAGAGAGAGTAAGAGAGATCTTTTTTTCTAGGTATAGATATATAGTGGTGTTTCATTTCAGTTGTGGAAAAATGCAGATTTTGGGGTTATAAAGCAGAAAGTTTGGTATTTTTATTGGAGGAGTTGGGATTTTTATAGACAGAGAAACTCAGGACCCCTGGTAATAACCTCTAGAAAATAGGAGGTTGCCCCAGGATTTCCCAGATAGGAGGTTGCCTCAGATTTTGCCTTAAAGGCTAATTGCGTGGATCCATCCATCCCTACACCACAGTCCATGCCTTACAGATGTTATCACTCACTGAAATTCGTTCAACACACTTGGGACCTCTGTGCTCCTGGACCCTCTGATCCCACATTCAGCCCCTCTCTGGGCTACGGGCCCCAATCTCCAGCTCTACTCCCAGACTTCTGATCCTCTCTGCCCTGTTCCTAGGCTCTGGCCTTGCTCCCAGGGCCAGTTGGGACCTCCTCCATGACATAATCCCTTCCACAAACTTCTAGATGTTATTCAGTGCTGCTTACACTAGCTCAGATGTTCAGGCCAGAGCCCTGCTGCAGCCCTGCTACCCAGAGCTCTCTACTGCAGCACTGGTGCCTAGATCTCCTCTTCCTGTG
Organism: Alligator mississippiensis; assembly: GCF_030867095.1. Classification (NCBI taxonomy): domain Eukaryota; kingdom Metazoa; phylum Chordata; order Crocodylia; family Alligatoridae; genus Alligator; species Alligator mississippiensis. The sequence continues at coordinate 104,513,131 of NC_081826.1, forward strand.
GCTCCTGGGCCTAGCCTACATGACCAGCTCCAGCTCTGGGCCTATATAGCTCAAGGCCAGCCTCCTTTTGGTCAGATGACTCCCTAATCATCCCCCTTTACCATCTCCAGGCTGCTTCTCAGGCAGCTGCACTCACCTAAAGTAACAGGTGCACCATGCACCTTGTCACAATATATATATGTAAGTGGAAAAATTTAACTGTTATTTCTGCATTTGCTTGTGTAAATGAATGCAGAAGGTCCATTCAATTTACTAAAATTAAACTAGTATAACACTTAATGATAGTTTTTTTACATTCAAGATTTATGCCAGCATCAGGTTAAAAGTATTAGTATATAAACATATACTTAGTATGCATGTACTCCTTTGGAACTTACCATAGTATCAGATGTTGATTGAGAATGTAGAGATTGGCTCTGACTGGCTGGAGCTCTCCAAAGATTAACTAAATCATCAAAGTCTATAGAAAGAGGAAAGAGACTAAGTATTCAAATATTCAACATTTTTGGATTGACAAGGGAAGGTACAAAAAAATGCGAGTAGAATCAAAAAGAGTCATAACAGAGGTTTGCAATTTCACTAAAACAGTTGCGTGCATTGTAAAACTCATTTTGCAGATCAGAAAGCTATAAATGCAGGGACTGCATCAGCCAGCACACCCTGAGACTAAAGAGAGGCTGCAGTAAAAAACAGTATACAGCAAAAGTATATAGCAGTTTAGGATAACTGTATTCATCTGAAACTCCAGCTGCATAAAGTTTAATCAACTTAAGTGATCAGATCCAAGTTTAATAACATGAACATGATAAAAATCTACACACAGAAAACAAATATAATGAACAAGTGGAGGTCCCTGCCTCAAAGACCTTAGAATTTAATTTTAGGTTTTACCATATTTTAAAAAGGCACAATTGGTAGCAACAGAGTAAGCATAACGTAAGCCCATTGTTCTAATACTAAAAGTGAAATGTGCCACACATACCACACTGTATGGCACAGGAACCCTTCAAAGTGGGAAGGGCTGCAGTCTCTTCACTTCATAACCTTGAGCCCTAGCTAATTGTTAAGATATTTTAATTTTTTTTCTTAATAAAAAGGTGCCAGTAGGTAAATATCTTAGACTAATATTATTATATAGACTATCAACGACTGATATCAGAATATAGATACATGGGAAATGGGAGTGCCATCTTAAAGCCATAGGCATTAAGAAGTATTCACATCACGTTCTATACTCTTGGTAAAAAGGAATAAGGGCGCATAGCGTGTGGTCCGCAAAGGTCACCACTAATCAAGAAACTCTGATCCTGAGCACATGAACATGCACAACAGAAGTGAAAAGTCTACATGAACTCAATGCATATTCCCTCTTGACATTCCTTACAATGACATTTCATAGTATGTCTTAAGAGTATCAGTCTGTTAATGTTAGCTATCAGAAGTGAATTGAGATTCTGGATAGCCTTCCAATAGTAATAGTGGAGCCAAAAAAACTAATTAGGTTTAAGTTGGAACTTGATCAGTTTATCACCAAGATTATTGATAGCTGCCTGAAATAGCAAGAGACTGGACTCTATGACACAGAACTTCTTTCCTATTTATGTGCCTGATATCTTAGGACTGCAACGCTGTGAAGACAACTTTGCATTTAAAAGCCGCTCATATTAATGACTGCCTGAACTTCCTCACTGTTACTGTGATAACCCTCTTACAATTTCTAATTAGTTTAACTCTCCCCACCAATATTTTGCATCAAATGAACCAGATGATGTAATAGATCTTTTAAATCAGTAACCTCTAAAAAACATACAAATGCAAAGTTTACGATTATCCACACAGTATAGACTAGGTAAAGTATGATTTTACATTTTTAAGAAAACTGTGTAACATCATGGAGCTGATCCTTTAAGCTTTCATTCAACTAACAATGACAATTTGCAATGATTTTCAAAAAAGAAAAACTCAGAGATAAATGAATTCTAAACTAGAAGAATGTTTGCCCTAAAAACAAAGTATTGAAATTGTCACTTACCACTTATGCAACTTCTTTGAGCTATGAGGCTGTCTCCAAGGGAACAATTTAAATCAAATATGTAGCGCCCAAGGTAACAGTTCTTCACCATCTGCTTCAAATGTTCATAGAAGTGGCAATGGTATAACAGAGCTTGAAGGGCAGGTTTTCCTATTTGAGATACGCCAGACTCTTCATCATGTACACAAGGACCCTGAGGAAACAAGGTTCATATACATACATACATACATACCTTAAACAGGAATCTATATTACAGAACAAACTGCCCCTAGGAAAATAAAGTAAGAACCTTTCCTATAAATTTAACCAAAGGAAGAACAGCACATACATTATATTTAAAATTGACAACCTTATCTTACCAATACATTCAGTCATAATGAGATGCATTGATTTCTAAATATTCATTAATAATGAAAAGCAGTTTGGACATGTTTTTGGAAAAATCACAAGTAGTGACTTTTAAAAGCAGGAGAAAATAAAATTATTCTAAATTAAAAGTAAATCTTGGTCACAACCAGTATTTTAGCACTACTTTTCCATCCTTTCTGACTGGTAAAACCAATGCAGAACATTAATTATTTTTGCTATTTCACTTTTACTCCAATTAAAGAACATGCAGTTCTTTGACAAAGAATTTTGTGCTTCATGTAAACTGTTAATGAGTTAGTTATAGGGCTGCACTCTATGCTCAGAGGGTGTCAGCAATATGCTTTGGTTGTATCAACCATGACAACTGCATACTCTGGGAATTTTGCAGACATTAAGTATGATGACATTGCATCAAACTTTTGATATCCAAAACTCTGCCAGTTTAAAAACCGTGTGCCAAGTACTTTATGGCCAGAGGGATGAGTTAAAAGGCACTGGCGTAATTCACTAGTTTTATTCACAGTGTGCACTGACATCAGCAATCTTGAGATAACATAATATGTTGTAGTCCAGTAACATCAAATTACATAGGCTGAATTTACTGATGGCTGAAGTTTGTTATGTTGTTTTCAAAAGAGGGTAGGGGGAAGAAGGAGAGTAGAAAGCTCTCCATTGTTATCAAGATGATTTACTGCATTGTTGTCACTGAAGTTAACATATTCCATTCCAAAATTTGGTCTCCAAACACTCAGGCTCGACTGGTGAACTCCGAGTGGTGGGGCAGTGGAGCATTCCAGAGGAGCAGCAGGGGGTTTTATAGCCATCTGGCAGCGAGGGGGGGAGGGGTTTGCAGCCGGCCGGGAGCAGGGATGTTTGCAGCCTCCCTCTACAGGCCGGAGTGTCCTGCAGCACTAACACTTTTAAGCATTTGCAGAGGGGATATCTTTATGTTCTTAAACATTCCTCTATTATTCCCTATATCCTGTTGTTATTTTTTCTTTTGAACTTACTTACATTAGCTGGACCACAGACAAATCATCTCTTACTCAGGGAGAAGAAAGGCTATTTCTCCTTAGCCCCAACATGAATTCTAATTGTAATTTTACATTGTAAATTGGCTGCTTAAATATCAATAGTTTTATATATCTGCCAGGTACCATGAAACACTGCTGGATAATATCTTTCAGCATGCATGCTTATTAAATGACGAGTGCAATGTCAGTTAAATTGTGTGTCTTAATAAGAATCAGAATCATGTTGACCCAAGTCAGAACTATTACTTGTTACAAATTTGTTATGCCTCATCTGTAGTATTTTGATTTCATCCGTCTTTTTCATCTTACTTTCAAGCTTTTGATGTTTATTTTATATAACATGAGAACATTTAATAAACAATTTATAAACATATACAAAAAAGTTCCCATGTTTATATCTTGCTACTAGATAGAATACTATTCTAAAAGTATAGCGATTAAATTTAACTGTTTGTATAAACAATTTTTATAAAAGACTGAAACAAGGCCCGGATTAGCGTGTGCCTACTTCCATGTTCTCCTTCCTTGCAAGATGTAGCAGTTGATTTTGGATGCATACTAACCACATCTTTCTTGCCCTCACAGGTTGAAGTTGGGAATTGTGTTCCCCCTTACTGGCTGGTCATCTGGAAGACAACCTTTCTGTTCCTCCAAAGGGACTTATAAGGTCCATCTACAGATTGTTAGTTCAAATCTTCTGTTACAGGCAAAACATCCAAAATGCCTGAGGGGCTGGCATGGTTATGGAAGGCTGTGGTGGCACCAAATGAGTGACAGCACTGATGCACTAAGGATATACAATTCTTAAACAGGCTAGGACCTAGGTGAAGGACTCTGAAGTAACCTGATGACTGAGGGGACAGGGTGCTTCAATGGAGGATGGAGACAGACTATTCTCTGTAGCTACAGGGTAGATACAGTAAAAAATTACTTGGTTAACTGATAAAATATTTGTCAAATAATGGTCAAATATTTTAAGCATTAATTTATGAGAATAGTGGAGAGAAAGACTAAATATTCAGTAGGTTAAGATAATTACGCTAATTACAGAAAGCAAGTTATTTAACTGTTATTGTGACAGTTAACTACCAATAGTAAATTCTAAAAAACTTTAATGATTTTAATGACTATCAATGTTTGGCAAATGTAAATATGTAAGATATTCAAGACACTAAGGATATTCAAGGTGCACAGGAGCCAGTGACACAGGACCAGCAAAGAAGCCAGCAAACAAGGGATTTTGAGTGGTGAGTTTTTTGGCGAGTTTTCTCAATCACTTCTTGCTTACTGCCTTCACTGTAAGCGTGCTAAGTGGAAGGAGATGAAGGAGAAAGGGAATTTTTTAAGGAAGCAATTCTATTTATTTATTTTTTCAGGACTGGAGTTATGGGTTACAAACGTGCTCCAAGCACAAGGTCAAAGAGATTCTAGTCAGAAGTCCAGAACAAATTTTGGTTCTGCATAACAATTGTCGTGAGCTAACTGGTGCCTGAACATCTGACTGTCCTAACAGAACGTAACTGAAACCATTAAGTTTATTCTGAAGCTTTAAGGGAGAATAAAGGTATGGCAAAATATATACTCATTTACCATGCCAGTCATGCCCAGATCTAGAAGTCACTGGATGTGGTAACTGTTTCTGACATGACTATTGATATGTGGGCTAAATGCTCTTGGAACAGGGTAAGGGATATGGACACTGGAGAATCATTTACTAGCCTGAACTATTTTAAAGAAAATCATTAGGTAGAATGAAGGAGGGTCTAATCTGCAAACACAACAGTAAATTCTGTTAAGGGAGCTTGTAGGAGCAGGAAAAAAAATTCTTATGCTTGGTCTCATACCTCCCCAACAGATAAAGCTTTTCAAAATAGTTCCACACATCTCATCAGCAACAATGTCAAACCCATCAGTAGGAATGTAGAGATGGTTTTGGGAAGTACGTTATAAAAAACTCAAAAGCTGTAACTTGCTTTCACAAGAGAGATCGCTACTCTGCTAAACAAAGATGTATTCTCAGTTCACCCAAAACAAACTGTTAATCTGAATTTTTCATAATCTGCCAAAATGTCACTACTATAAAAGAAGCCATCAGCTGCATTTTAAACAGTAATTACTGCTCTGAAGTATACAGATAAAACAGTAATTATTATTCTCTTTCAAACTTACTGAAGGTTTGATAACAATATATTTATATATTTTATTTACACACAAAAGTTTTCCATTTATACCATACACTTAAATACCACATATGCACTAGAATACAGTTTTATTTTTAATTATGCCACCTTAAGCATAGCAATCTCATGCCAAAGACAAATAGCCCCTCACCTGCCAAACACAATCTTTCTTCTCTTCAGTAGGCATTGGGATCACAAGAAGGTTCTGAAGAATAAAAGCAGCCTAAAAGAAAAGAAAAGTGTCAATACTGCCATCTTGCCGAAGCTGCTGAACAAAACAAAGCACCAGATTCAACAGCACTGTAACAGCATCATAGGTCAAACTGGCATGTTAATCAGCAACTCACTGTACTAGCTTAAACATTCCTGAAGCCATTTGAAATTTCAAGATTTACTGTGGCACAAAAAGGATGCAATCAATTTAAAAATCCTAAAACATCACCTAAGAACACTAACACAAAAGCATCAGAGGGAAAAACTCTTTTCAGTTTACTTTATGGAACTGATGGTATTTTATACAGCAGTTCACTGTTTTCCCAATATAATTGATTTATCTGGATTTCACATAATAGCTAGAGAAGAGAAAAATATTTTGAAAGAGCAAAACTAATGTTATTATAAAAATATCAAAAGAGAGAAGAAATATGGGCCAGGTGCAATATCAAAAACTATTTAAGTATTAATTTTACAATAACTAAATTCAAGTTGACCGAGTCTTTTTATAACACAGAAATGCAGGTCTTTCAACAATTGTCCCCAGTATCTCACATGCACACCTACGGAAACTGCTTTGTTTAAACTGTAAAACACTTGATGCTGGGACAACGTCTATTTGCATACAGGGCTAAGTTCAGTGTTACCTCCTAAGTAAGAGTCCAATCGCCACTTAGAAGACTTCCTTCTTTAAATATCCTGGGGTGTTTTTGGTATGTTTTGGACTTAATAAAATGTGAAAAAAGAATTCTGATAATTAATTTTTAAAATAACTACAAAAGTTGATCCCAACTGTTCTACAATGATCTGGACACCAAGAGATTTACATTTTTGGAGCATTTTTGTGCAGAAGTGTTCTACATTGTTTTACTTTAGAATAGGTATATTGTTGAGAAAACATTTCTCAGAAGTATTTTAATATCTTAAAACTGAATTATAAAAGCTTGAATCCTTACATTTTGGTTGTACAATGGGCACGGAAAGAAACTGAAATGTCACATTATTGCTGTGCTAAATTCTTCCATTACAATTTAAAAAAATCTAAATATTTAGCTGAATATTTCTAGCTCTAACTTTTAATAGATGATACCTCATACAGTTAGATGCTGTATTGTAATTGTAGGGGAATAAAAGAAGAAAACTGCTATTTCATTTCAAAATGAGAAGCAGGTTATATTAAATTCATAAACTTCTCCTAGATTCACGATTTGGATAAATATGTACTTAGCTCTGAGTTAAGACATGAGAACAAAGCTCATAGCTTTATTTCATCAGCCCACTGCTCAGTCTCTAAATAGTTCAGAAGGCTTCTTCAAGTCAAGGAAAAATATCCTTTATACTCATAAAAGATAAGAGACTTCTGCTTAAGTTATGAAGCTCATTACTTATTGTGCATTTCTCATGCACTGGCAAAATCTACTTCCAGTGCTTCTCCATGAAGTGCGAGCACTATATCCATCAGGCACTGTTAACACTGTAAACAATGCTAGTCTATTCAAGAACTTGCAACAGAGACCATGAAAAATACATTGATTTCAAAGCTATATTCAATTTACTGTATTTGAGCATTTTGGTAGTCTGAGCTGTGTAGAGAAAATGTACTAGGAAATACACTCAGGGATTTTTTTTGTTTTGTTTTTTTTTTACTTAAACCACTCAAGATATAACATATGAAGCCCTGGCACACATTTCAATTATGACATGATTGAGATGCAAATCTATAACATGCTATATATACACAGACCAATTTATAGCATCATAGCAGGGAAAGCCAGGCACAAAAAATGTTCCACATATATTGTAGAAGACCTTTGAGTCTGGTTGGTATGGACCCTTAAATTGAATAGGTAGCATGTGTGTCTGACCCAGAACTACCCCACACCAATCTGACTCTCAGTTGATAAACTGGATCAGTTTGGGGCACCACAACTAAAAACTGCACATGCAGCTGGGCTTCACAGGGATGTTTTATAGCCAGAAGTAAAGGGGAAGTGGAGTCAGGAAGCCTCTCCCTAGCCCTGGCTCCAAGGCCCCTGGCTTTTGAATCATGTATGGAGCCGGGCTGTCTGGTGGTTTTTAGGCCTGGGGATGCCCTGGGTCCTGGGACAAAGCCACCCCTTGGGCAGCAGGCAATTGTGGCTTCAGGACTCCTGCTACTGGGATCTGAGGAATTTATATGCCCCATCCCAAATATTGCACACCTTGCCATATTTCCTCATATCTAAATCACACCATTAGTTTTATGTTTGCCAGAGGCCATGGAAGAACAAAAGCTATTTAATAAATAGTTTATAGTTTAAGTGAATGACTACTGAGTGAAATTAAAAAGAAATAGTTAAGATATTCTATTACACTATGCTTTGTTCACAGAACTACCCAATCTTCGGCGAAGAATACTGAGATAGGCTTTCATATGTCACTTCTGTAACCCATACATTTGTTAAAATAAACTTTTCTAATATCTACAAAAAGAAAATCAACTACTACATTTTATGTTAAGCTAATTGATGAGAATAAAATGAACATACCATTAAATTTCTTTCAACACCAAAGAAAGAAGACACAAGCATTTCGACATCTCCACATTGCATATATCATTGTTTTTCATAATGTTATAAATATATACAGCAAGAATGGTTAGGGATTATTCTTATAATGCTTCAAGCAGTAAGAGCAAAAGATATCTTTCTAAGCACCTTACTGTTTTTATGGCTCAAATGAAACTAGCATATCAGTGAAACAGATTACTTCTGCTTTTACATTAGTAATCATGTCTCTTCAGTGCTTTTCAACTGAATGCTAAGTGAAGAAGGTGAAAAAAAATTTTTCATTAGGTAGCATTTAACTTGTGAAGGAGCAGGAATGTTGTGCCATCATGAATAAATCCTCTCACAAACAGCTTAATTTTCATATAATTGTTTTCATTCTTTATGACCTTAAAGGTTTTACAGATGTATATTCATGAACAACAGAACAGAAAAAAAAGCATACCTCCCGGCGTACCATGCTACATTCAGATTGATCCAGAAATATGTTTATTACTGTTCCCCATAATCCTCCAGAAATGTTCTGACAGCTGTCTGCTAAAGCAATGCATCCTGCTTCAAGAGATGTAAGAGCTGATCCAATTCCAAGTGATGTGAATCTTACCTGGAAGAAATTCACAAGATAAGGTAAAAAAAAATTATAGTAAAATGCAATATTTTACAATTTTTGCTCAAACTTCTACTATGAAGCATACAGTCCTAATCCCTAAACTACCTTGAAAAGTTACTGACTGACTCGTATTCCAAAGCTTTTATACCCCTTTTATATCCCTTCAAAAGCTTTAAATATTGAGACTACAAAATTCTATCCACCTAAGTAACAAATGCAGACATGCCTAGAAAGCTGAGTAAGTATCCAGAAGTCTTTAGGGTGATCTGAGAATACCTCAATTTTTGCAATATTATATATAAAAATAGCTGATCATACGTTTATGCTAACAATTATAAACAAAATATCAAGGGCTTAACATTTAATATTATTTGACAAGTAATGGAATGTGGATGCCTTACTTAAGTCTACAAATACATGCAACATTTTTGTATACATGTTATCATACCTCAACCTTTTTTTAAAACCTAAACTGTGCTCAGCAGTGTAACTAGAGGGTAGAGAGAGAAAGGAAGAGTGAGTGGGGGCACCAACTTAGGCAGGTCACAAATATAGGTGTTGCTGTCACTATCAGGCCAGCACTACAACAGTGCAGTGCCACTGGAGAGGGTATAAAACTGCTGCTGCCCAGCCACACCTCTGACTATACTAGTATTGGTACCTGGCTGGCCTGCTCTTCTTTTCAACGACATTCAAACTTAAAAAATAAATTAAGATCCCCATTCACAGTTGTCAAGGAAACACCACAAGAATCTTACTAGCCAGGTTTAAAGCTTCAGTTCTATTTCAAATATTGTTTAAGACACTGCTTAGCATTCAGCACCACTCTGAGGAGTAAGTATAAAAATTAGATTCCATTTTTATTGCATCGACTGATTCATGTTAAATGATCATGTTACAGTGATTCTGTAGCCATGACAGTCCAGGTTTTATGCAAGAGGCAAGGATTTTTGGGGGGTGATATCTTTTATTGAACCAATTGACATGGTTGGAGTAAAGATAGACAAGCTTCTGAATGCAAGACATTCTTTATCAGGTCTGAGGAGGGAAGCAAGCAAGCACAGCCTTCATGTTAAAAGGAATTTTATTTTGCACACACACACACACACACACACACACACACACACACACACACACACACACACACACACACACACTTCTGCTTATAGTTAATAGAAAGAAAGTGCAGAAATCTTACCCATAGTAACTAAAAACAAAGTGACGCACTAAAGAACTATGGCGATGACATTCATTTGATGATACATTTTAAATTTTTCTGTTAAAGTAACACATGGATACACTGACCACATTTAAAATTGTATCAATTTTTTAAGCCTCATCATTAAAATATAATTTAAAAAATTTGATACATGCATTTCTTAAACTTGGAATGACTATTTTACTGCCACAGTACACTAACCTCAGGGTCTCTGTCTACCCATAACGGAATCAGCCATGCCAGACCTAGTCGAGAAGGATCTTCTTCTTCACTGTTTTCATAAGGCAAGAACCAGAGAGAGATCAAATCCTGGTCAGAAAGTAAAAAGCAAAGCAATATGTTTTAGAAAGTAACCTTTCGAGCATGACCAGGTTTTGTTTTTCTAAAGCTTATTGCAACTTACAGAGTGCCAATATTGTAGGGCACAAATACTGACTTAAACCCTGCAAAATTACCTACACTTACTTAAATCTATTCATTGAGTAAAATTAAGTACATGTGTAAATCTTCACAGGATTAGGTTCTGAATGATAAACAGATCCCCCCCAAACCGCAGAAACTTCAGATGAAAATACTGTGAATCATTTTAACTCAGAAGAGGATAACTAAGTTCAGCAGAACAGTGGGAAACAAAAAACTCAACACTAATTCTAATATAATAAAAGCCTTAGTGCGTCTGTGTGTCCATCCATAACGCTTTATTCGCACTCTGATTGGTTGTCTCGGCAGCCAATCACAATGCTGACTGAAACAACCAGAGTGCTCTGCACAGACAAACACACACGGTGGAGTGCCACTGTGATGGTGGGGACAGAGGGGCTGGAGCTGTGGGGTGAAGCCAGCAGTGCTGGCCCCACCCCTCCTGGCCCTGCTCCTTGGAGGCAGATGGCAGGGCTGGAGCAGGGGCAGGGGCAGGGCAAAGCCAGCGGCGCTGGCCTTGCATTCCCTCTGGCCCTGGTCCTTGGAGGCAGTGATGGTGCAGAGTGCTGGTGGCATATCAGGGCTGCTCAGCACAAAGCAGCAGAGGAGGAGGGGGAGGAGACAGCAACAGCTGGACCTGCATCCTGGTGAACAAAAGGAGCAGAGGGAGCCCTGATCTTGCATGATAAAAAAAATAGAGGTGCACTGATACATTGGTCCCATATCGTACTGGCACCGATAACAGGAAAACTAACATTATCAGCAACTGGTTTCTTTTGGCTGATAATGTCACCAATAAATGCTGCGTGCATCCCCGCAGCTGCAGTGCAGCACGCAGGTTGCCAGGAGCGCAGCCTGGCAGTGTGAAGAGCAGTGTCCGGCTGGTTAGTCTGTTCGGGGAAGGAAGAGGTGTATCGGGGGGGGGGGGGTGAACAAAGGCCCCTGCACCAAGGGAGGGAGCGGGGTTGGCGCTAGGGCTGGCACTGCGTAGCCAGGGTGGGGTGGGCGGGTGGGGCCTGGGACAGAGCCACAGCTTGTCGGGGGGGGGGGGGGGAAGGCAGCTCCCACCACTGCACTTGCTCTGGGAGGGTATGGGTGGGGCTGGCTGTACCCCCTGGATCTGTGTGTGGGGCGAGGGTGGGCTGCTGTTGTGGGCTGGGCCAGGCTGAGTTCGAGGAGGGAAGAAGCAGCGCTTGGAGGCCTATGGGGGGGCTACCTCAAAATTGACCATAGCCCCCCCCCACCGCGGGCCCCAAACACAGCCCAGCCCAGCTCCCCTGCCGGGAAAAGCCCAGCAGTGCCCCCAGCAGCAGCCTGCCCTCGCCCTGTGCAGATCCAGGGGGCACACCCCCCCATGCCCTCCTAGGATGTATACAGTGGTGGGAGCCACCTGCCTCCTCCTCCCCGCATGCACTGGATGAGCCGTGGCTCCAACCCACACCCTGCCCCGGCTGTGCAGCACCTGCCCCTGCCCCTGCTCCCTGTGGGGCCCTCGGTCTGCCCCTTCTATGCCCCTTTCCTGCTGCTCTGTATGCTGCCAGGCCACTTACCGACAATGGGATCAGGCTCTCTCTCTCTCTTTTATAATCAGAGAATTGGGAGGTTTTAAATAGAGAAAACCAGGATCCCTGATTATGAGGCAAGTGGCCTAACTCTACGACCCTTGTATTGCACAGTACACAAGTGCAAACTGATCTCAGTGACCCAGGAAGCCCCTTCCAGTTCTACATATCCTGAACTGCAGTTCTCCAGTCTTGACTATAACCAATGATTCCTATTTTGAATATTCCTTCTCCCAAAATGGATTACAGTAGAGATCCTACTTTGCTTTTAGTCAGTTTAGGCTTAGGACCATATTTTTCACCTTACTCCTATCATTAAAATTCCAGCTTGCACAATATGATCACAATGACTTGGGACACAAAGTTTAGGTCTGAATTACGAGAATTCAATTACTTTTAAAGAAATTAAATCAAATATTCCTTGAATACCTTATCTAAATAACTTGGGTACATGTACAGAACTTAGGAAATAACAGAGCAGTCCTGAACACTAATACTGTATTTGTCTAGTCCTTAATACAGTAAACAGGTGGCAGGTGCTTATAGTTAATGGGAAAAAATAAGTCCATTTAAGAAGTAAGCATGTTCTTAGAGACGTTGTTATCCACAGTTCTGAAAACCAACACTGCTGTAAACAACTAGAATTATGCAATATCTTGTTAACAAGGTTTCCATTTCCAGAACTGTTGGACACATTGAGGTGTCTGTTATTTTCAAATAAAAGAAATTATTGCATTTAAAATAGTCTTGGAAAGGTAAAAATAAAAAACCTTTTATTTTAGCTACCCTTAACATGGTGTTAGGCCAGCATTCCCTTTGAAAACAGTGGGATTACTTTTAGAGTGATTCTATTCAATTACAGTAAGGTTAGCAGAACTGAACCCTTAGCTAGTATGTATAAAATACTGGTATTAATGTTCTATAGTGCTCAAATTCAGAGTTATCCAAAGTATAACTTTTCCAAACCATGCACCAACAAAAATTCAATCCTTCTGCTTTCTGAACTCAAGTAAGAAAAACACATTTTCCCAGTTGAAAGAAAGAAAGAAAGAAAGAAAGAAAGAAAGAAAGAAAGAAAGAAAGAAAGAATTTGAAAGAAAGAAAGAATTTGAAAGAAAGAAAGAAAGCACGCTTCACGAATTTGCGTGTCAAGAAAGAAAGAAACTATACTTTTAACTTTGTCAATAACAATGTGTCAGTACTTAAACCACACAGAAGACAAGGTGAAGGACAACTTTTAACGTGCTCACTGTATTTTTGGCTTGAGCTATCATTTCATGGGACAAGTGAAGCAAGCAAAGTACTGTGCTCTTGGTGACACCTTTTCCCATGAAGGACATAGCATTTCCTCCCCACTCAACGTAAAAAGATGAGATGACCTGGAAAAAACAAAACAAATTATTACCTGCAGTAAAGCTACCATGAAATATACACAGTACAAACTGTTCTACAGACTCCCTTGGATTTAAATCATGACTAAGAAAAGTCACCAGCCTTTATCAAATATACATTTTCCTTGCATTTTTAGACATACTTCATCATTCTATTATAATAAGTTACATTGACAGAGGCTACCTTGTGATATAGCTATAACCTCATGTTCAGCAACCTGCTCTTATCTTGGCTTTCCTTCATGTCTACAGTGACCTTCATTTACCTATTGTTTATAGACCTGATAGAACTTTTATGTTTTCAATCCATTCATTATTATTTTTTTTTTTGCCAAATCTTGTATTAGCATACTTAGAATTTAAATGTATTCTTTTGTTTAAACATTTTTGATTTTTAACCTTGGAAATCCTCATATGTAATTTGCCAAAACCTAGGCCCCAAATAATTCCAAGTCTGTCTAATTAATTTAGTATTTACATGCTCTGATAGGATAATTCAAAGTGGGGAAGGAGCACAAACCTGCCTCACATATAATTTATGAAGACCTACATACTTTTTAGTTACAGGAGTCCTTTTAATATTTTCAGCTCTTAAGAAAAGTCCCTTGGACAGTCTAGGACGGTCATTTTGAGCTGTTTATTGCTACTTGTATGAATTGAAAATCTTTATTTCATACAGGAACACCTGCTGAATAGCAGCAGTTACAGTAAGCTGATGTAACTGTCTGGCCAGAGATTGTTAAAATGTAACAAAAAAAAAAAAACCTATGTAAATCAGACCTAAATAGCCTGTTTAAAATGTGTTAAGAACTGCATGTAATGGAATGTATTATCCCCCAAACCATGGCTATTACAACCTATCCATTCGTTTCTGTTTCTCACCACTCCATGAAACAACTCTCTATCAAGTTATATGTTGTATTCAGTTGACTTTAAACTGCATAATACATAATGCAGATAGGATCTTATCAGGAGGATCTCTACTGCCTATTTCCCAGCCGTTATCTGAAACCAATCTCTTTAGCACACCTTGTTCTTTGCAATAGCATCTATAATTTGGGTGCCTTTTTTAATTTAAAATCCCATCTGAAGCAGTCAATCAAGTGGCTCTAGTTATTTTATTGCCATTTCAAAAACCTTGCCATTTCATCATAACTCAGTTTTTTTCAACACTTACTTTACATTTTTTGTTTCATCACAACAACTCGCAGTTAATATAGAGGTTACCAAAAATCTCTACTGAGAGCTAGAAAAAGCATGGAAAAAAGTATATATTTATTCTGAATCTTTAAAAGGGCAATACCTGATGTATTTATTTTCACTCTATTTCATAACCAGCAACAAGATCAAAATGTTAAAAATCTAGCCTTAAGTCCTTTATATGTTATAAAATTATTTAAGAACACTAGGGTGCTGGTAAAGTTGTACTTTTGAAGAGAAACTAGAAAAATAAGCATAACATTTTCGGCGTACCCACCATGAAAGCCTCTTGTTAGTTCACTGGGTTTTCCCTATGTTACTTTAATCTAAGGTGCTGAGAGATGTTCGTTTAAACGGAGTGATGGGATCTGACCCTGGATACTAAACCTCACAATCCTGGGCTCCCCCCTAAACCACCAGCAAATTGAAAGCTGGGTGCCTGACTGTCAAATTGACTGTCAGCTTGCTTTAGGACCACACTAGGGCTCTAAACAGCAGCCTAAATTTATCAATCCAGGTGTTTCTTTTTTGGAATCTTTAAAAGGACATCTGCTTGTAGACAGATACAGTGTGCATGTCTGTGTGTGTTCATAGTTATAAAACTATGTTTTTATAACTAAGTTTTATTTTTTAAATACTCTGGCTTATACACCCCCCTATTATTTGGATTGATTTCTTAATTTTTAATTTTGATTAATATTTGTCTTTACAGACTGGTTTCAGTAGCTAGCCCAGAAGACTAATAACGCATGTTTTAGTTTTCAGCTGATGTCTTTTACTTGAATGAGGTTACTTCTCCCTATTACAAAAACAAATCGTTACATAACCGTTTTGAACAGTTATATAGCCAGAATAGTCTACAATGACATGAAAGTAATCTTCGTTTGGTGCAGATTTCAATTGCTCTGGATGAAATTAATTTTGATATCACTAGTTATGATACTCTGAAAATGACATATGAACAATAAATATATTTTGCATAGACTCTCATTTAAGATCATAAAGAATTCTCAATCCGACATTATTGAAGTCAATGCTAGTTTTGCCATTCACTTCAAAGAGAATGGGATAAGGTCCAAAGTGCACAGATGGGAAAGATTATGGTATATCTTCATGCATGGATAACTTACTGGCTCTCTCAAAAGTCTAGTACAAGTGCCCAACATGCGCACACGTCATAAAATCTTCAGAAAGGGCATCACAGAGCATAAAAACACTGCACTCTTGTCAAACACAAAAATTAATGAAATATACAATTTTATGGACAAATCTGTTTCATTCCACCACAGAAGTTAATTGTTGATTTCTAACTGGCTATATACAATATTACAAAGTTCCTTCCTTGCATCTTTTAACTTATACACAACCAAAATGTCAAGTTCACTAATTGCACACATCCGTTGTTAGGTTTTCAGAAAAAAACAAAACAAGTCCCCCCCCCAAAACACCACTCTTAAACCAAATTACAAGTAAAATTTCCCAAAACGTGTATTTCCCTCAATAATATTGTATTCACAATATTCATATTTTGCCTTACGATTGTTTCATAAATGACCAAATGACAGCATAAGCAACTTACCTCAAGAAGACCTGTTAAATATTTCATACAAATTGTGAATGGTTCAGTTGTGACAGAACGTGTACTCCAGCCTGGGAATGCAGTAACGTGAACCATTCCTCGTAAAGTTCTCTCCAGAGAAGGAAGTCCATAGAAGTGGGGTGCATTTGTTACCCGTAAACACTGTAGCAGTTTCAAAGCCAGCTGTGTTCGGAAACAGTCAGCAAGTTCCAAGCCCTTTCTGTGGCCATAGACATAAAGCAAAAATGTAAGTCAACAATATAAAAGTTACCCTAATCTACAATTGTTCAGGTTACTAATGATATCTTATTGTATCTGTAGGTGTTCTATTAGTTTAGGTGTCTGAATCATGTTGCCTTTTGTATATGGAAAAGTGGAAATCAACAACTCCAGCTTTATGTATTAGAGTTCTGAAAGCACAAAATTTCATTTATCATCATATTGGGACATTCATTCAACTTCAAAAAAAATTACTGCAAACAGAAATGTTAAACTAAATAACCTGTTCAGTATAAGTGAAAAAAATTAAATGCTTTATAACATGAAAAAAATGACAAAGCTCAATGGACACATTTAAATTCATTCTAAAATCAAAGAGTCAGAGAGATTTCCTGTAGTTAGAGAGCTTCCAAGCTAGCAATCAATTAAAAATTGTAGAACAGTTTGGACCATGCTCCCATTTATAGTGACATAATTTTCTAATCCTTCTTTTTCAGACGTCTTGTTCATTGATAATGATATGAATAAATGAACCAAAGAATAAAATAACACTCTGAAGAAGCTCTCTATGCAAATGTGTAATTAGATGGTGATTTTAATTATTTTCAGTCATATTTTTAGACATATTTTGATTAAGAGCCCTTGCACATATACTTAGGCAAAATAATGAGTTTAGAGATGCTTAGTGTTTAGGACAGAGGTGCCCAACACGCATGGCATGGTATGGATACACTTGTATGCATGCCCAAACACCAAATGTTAAATCGGTGATTAATAATTTCAAATACTATAAACTGATTATAAGATGAGGTTTTCTCCCCAATCAGCATAGGAAAAAAAAGCCTTACATTTGCATACAAGGAAACCCCATTAAATATATTGCACTGTTCAACTGCTGCTAAAAGCAGCATGCACTCACTAACAGAAACCAGCTATAAAGTTGATTAAATGTAGCCAACACTGAGCATGTTATAGAACACATGGCTCATATTGGGCAAACACACTGAATGGAGTAGGAGTGGGAGTGTTTGTGTGTTCGTTCCTTTAAAAAAATAAAAATTAAAAAAATGGGCAGGCATTCCCTCCACAGGCAACTGGCACTGGGGCTGGAGGTACTGCAACATCAGGCCAGCACTGGGAGAGCCAGAGCCAGTCCTGGCACACTCACCTTGGTACCAAAAATGTTTGAACTAAGCCAAAAAGGCTAACGTGTTGATAGGAATGTACCTCAAAGCTAAATTAGTGAAGCCGGTATGAATAAGATATATGGTAGTGTCCACTGTGCTCATTCACCCTTAGCACCCATTCTCTTTCAAGTTGTGGTGAGCCACTACACTGAATACATCTTGATTTCTTCTTCATTACCACATCTGAGCTGCAACTTTCTTTCCCATTTCCAGTGATTCCTGTTTCTTCATCAGCCTTAAATGCTTGGCAAACATCACCAAACGGTCCAAACAGTTCACCCAGAATCCCTTCGTCACTCCCTCTCTCAGCTGGTCACATATGATTACTATGGCCCTGCCCTCCGTGAGGTGCAGTCAGTTCAAGTTGTCCTGCACCTCATCTCCATATACATTTTTGGAGGATCCCAGGACTCCTGACAAGAGCATCTGGTTCCAGTCATGAGTGGGAGGCTAATTAACACGTGGATCCTTTGAGGATAGGGAGGGGGTATCTGGAATACACAAATATACTGATCAGTGCTAAGCTGTGGGGTCACCATGACTTGAAATGCTATTGACTCTGTGGGGGCCCAACCCAGTGAACTATACGATAAATCATAAGCCTTTTTGGTTTTGGACTAATATCATTCATAGTCTGTACTATACATAAAGTAGGTACAATAGTGCTTAAAAGTATGTTTATGGAGTACCTGTACTAAAATTTGCATCAGTTCCAAAAAAAAGTAAAATTAATCAATTCTGGATTAAGTCAATGGGTACCCATGATAATTTGCATATTTATTTCAAAGTCAGTGTTTTCAAATTTGCCCCTCACTTCCCTGTGCTCAGGAAAAGCAGAATCTGACAGTAAAGGAAGGTAGTAGGGGCTATAGGGGAAGAAGTTGGGAGAGGCATGGGACAAGAGTGCCACCTGACCCCCACCCCAGATTTTTTTTCATGCTATAGCAGGAAACAAATTCAATGCAATGCTCCAATAACTAGATTCAATACCTGGAAAATTATAACAAATTTTCCATATATAGAATCTAATTTTGGGGGACTTGTCTTATATTCTGGGTCACCTTACATTCAAGTAAATACAGCAGTATCTTTTAGCTTGATTCTTGAAGTTTAGTAGATTCGTTAGTTATAACTATTAAGTATAGAAAAAGTAGCCTAGATTTGATACAGGGCCCTTCAAAAAGTGTTCATCATTTCAGTCGTTCACATGTCTGTCTTTAAATATACAACACAATAGAAGAAAGGTTTACAAAGATTAAAACAATATAAATTGGTAAGAAAGTCATAATAGATAACCTAAGCAACTTGATTCAGTGTACCAGTTTCACTGAATTTTAGGTAAAACACTCTCTATCTATTTCTAACATTTTTAATTACAGAAATGTTGTTAATGCTAACATATATACAACTGCCTAAGAACCTCATTCCAACCTATAGAAGTAAATAAATGGAAATTTTACCATGACTTTCATGGGCTTTTCAAAATATAACCAGCTCTATTTCTGACAGAGCTGAGAGCATAATTGCAAAATATCAGTATACAGAAAGTTATCTTATTCCACCTACTAGCAATGTACTACTGATATTTTTAAAACTCGCATCAAGACAGACAAGACATGTCAAAAAGGCAGGCTGCTGTTAGCCAATTTACACAAAAGTTATTATTGTAGCAATAAGATAGTTTAAAATAGCAGCCAAACCTGTAAGACAGCTGAACTCAGAATTTCTGACTGATTTAGTCAACTGTCTTTTTATTTGAGTCTGTTCAATGTTAAGTGGTACCACACATGTTTATGCATGTCAGAAGTGTGAAAATCTTTTGACCTTATGAGCAATGCAGGACTCGTTCACGGCCTGGATGAATGGATTGGGGCCAGCCCCACAGGCGAGGTCAGGCCCATGCCCCCTCCACCCCCAACCCTCCATATGCTAGATCCAGAACACAAGGTGCCTGCTGCAACCAGATCCGGATGCAAGCCACATGTGGCACCCATTCTGGTTGGTCCAAAGCAGATGCTGTGTGCAGTACGGGTCCTGAACTAGCTGAAGGAGGCTCTGGACCAACTGAGCTTTCTCTCCACCTCCTGGGACCAGCATTGCCTACTGCACCTGCCCCAGAGCAGCTGGAGCAGGCGCTGCATGCAGCCTGGATCCCAGACTAGGGAAAGTGCACACCTCAGGTACTGGATCCAGCATAGGGGGCACAGAGAGGAAGAGGAGAGGAGTGTTCAGGACTGGTCCCATGTAAACCAGCACCAGGAACCAGATTAGGTGGCTCTGTAGGCTGGATCTTGTCCATGAGCTACATCTTTGATACTACCAATGGATTTAGTGGGAAGAGTGCTTTTTTTACAAGTCCACACAGAAACTAAGCAGGTGCAGTATTTTCATATGATTACAGTTGCATTCTTGACACCCAATATTTTAAGGGTTTCTAGCTACTATACTCCCAAGTCCTGCCTTATATGAACAGATGCTTTTATACTATACCTGTCAGTAACTGACATGAAGCAGAATAGCAAGGTGTTAGAGAGACCAATGAGTTCTTTCTCCAATCGTTGCCTGATTGTAGTCTGTACATTATCTTTTTCATCCTGCACCTGGGATTCTGGTCGCACAAGAAGATCTAGCAATGAAGTTGGATTCTGAAAAGAAGAACCATGAAAACACTCAAACATTGCAAAATGTGTTTCCTAGTACAATAAGCAATCTATTGAAACTTTTCTATTCAACTGGTAACAAGTTATGATGAAGTCTGAGGATGTAATTGACAAGTATTACTTTGAAAACCAAACAAAACAAAAAACCAAACCGGAGATTAATAATTTTCTAGTACTTTGGTATCGGGCTAACAACACTCCTAGAGAAACTCTGGGAACCTTGGCTGTTCCCAGGTTATTTTTCTCCTGAAGTGGCCATTGTTACTCTGAGAAAAAGCCTGAACATCTGTGCACTCACGGTTTCTCCTGGGAGAGCAGCAACTCTCA
Source organism: Alligator mississippiensis (assembly GCF_030867095.1). Lineage (NCBI taxonomy): Eukaryota > Metazoa > Chordata > Crocodylia > Alligatoridae > Alligator > Alligator mississippiensis. The sequence continues at coordinate 104,533,879 of NC_081826.1, forward strand.
GGAGAAAATGAAGTCTGTACAAAGCCTTTTAAGTATGGTTTTAGTATGGAAAACTTGTTCTGATTTTAAAGCATAATATTATGTATTATGAAGTAATATGATCAGAAAATATATAGAGAGTTATGCAAGTTCTTTTACTGTATTGCAACTCTGACATTACACACAAACACACAATCTGTACATTCGTTCGCGCATGCATACACAAATCAAAACACTCTTCAAACCTTTATCTGCGGTTGGCTTCATAGATGGCATTTTGTACAGTCCACAAACAATACATTTTCCCACGTATATTCTTACATTTTTAAGCAGTGTCTCCAAGATCCATTTTAAATGATCCACCTCCAAATTCCTCCTCTGCGCCCTAAGCAACTTGCTTAGAAAACTTATGACATCTGTCAGAAGCTCCTCATCTTCTGTAGAAGCTGGGAGAACTTGCAGAAACCTTCAGTACAAAAGAAGTTTATCATCTATAGGTCTCATGTTCATGTCTAAAGGACATTACTGGAAATACCAAGTTCAACTAACATGATATAAAGTACTTACACATAAACAGATGAACTGAGCTCTGCATAGGAAGTGTTAAATTTAGATATCTGAACAGGACTAATGATAGGTCAAACTTCACTAATTTAACTACTGGGAATAGTGCAGCTGTAAATTGACTTTTTTTTCAATAAAAGGGCAGTCATTTGCATAAAAGTTTTCTTTTACAGTAAGTAAAACACCTAAATTACAGAAATATTGCTGTTTTCAAAATTTAAATGTTACCTACTTCACAAACAAAACCAAAGTCTTTCACATATCCTAAATTTTACATTGCGTGTTTCTTGTAACCTCCTCAAAAAAAAAAAAATCCTGATACTTCAACTGCTTGCAACAAGCTTCTAAAACCAATTTTTTTAGAAGGATATTGGCCTCAGGGTAAAGAAGTATCTACAGTATTCCATTAAAAGGGGAAAAAAATCATCATTTCCCCTCTTACATGTGCTCCTGAAGAACATTTTGGCAGCAGTCCAAAATTAATTAGTCTGAGGCATGTAAATATTGTTGTAAAATCAGCAACACAGCATTAGATATTGCATCTCTCAGGGCGCATCTATACATGCACCAGACTGCGCAGTTGTTACTGTGCAGTCATTTAATACTTGCTTAAGCAAGCACCAAATGACTGTAGTAACCAGCGTTACTACACAGTCCTGATGTCGCATGAGTTTTTTCGTATGCTACTGTACCATAGTGTCGGTGTCACAGTTCATGCCTGCTGACACTACGCTGCTGTAGTAATGAGCTACAGTGACATAAACGTCTCGTGTAGACATGCCCTCAGTCACCAAAATTATCCTGCATGTATGGAGGGGGAAAGAAACAGGACTCTCCCCCTAACCACTTCTACCTGCTCCACAGAGTGAGGGAAGGGCCTGGATGGTCCCATCATCCCATCTTTCCTCTGAGTAAACACATGGAACAGGAGTTCTTCCATTACTTTGGGGAGGATGACAAGAGCCAGAGTTCCTTGAGATCCATACCTCCATCAGTTCCCAGGATAAAGATGAAATACCCACAGAATTTTTTCAGATCCAGCATCTGCCTTAGCATTGCAGTCCCCTAGCCACCTATATCTCATGCCTTCCCACTTGGGTTATTCACAAAACTAGCATTTCCTAAATCTTAAGAACATGACTTTTAAATCTAAATAATATTGTTTTAAATGTCTTCCTTTTTCACATAATATACCATTATGAGGTACTGCTTTCTAACTTGTTACATGCCTTGCATTTACACTTACCTGTTTAATGTTGTTTGCCAAGCCAAGCACTTCAAAGTGGCCCCACAAGAACCAGTGCTGAATTTTAAAGCAAGTCTGTCATTTAGAATATAAAAACTCATCCTAGTGACAGCAGCCCTAACTTCCCTGTGGGACACTGCTTGAACAATTGAATTAAGACAATCCTGCAGTCCACTGGCTGTGTGTGTTATCTTCAATGTGAGGATGTCTTCTGAGGATAGCTTTAATGTGTCTAAAAACCTGAAAAGAAATAAAGGAATACAGTGACAGTTAACAACCTGAATCTCTTTAAATGATTTCAACAGGCACTGATTTAATCATTTTCTTCCTACTTCTAATAAGCAAGTAAACTAGAAGCCTTCTTAGGAATTAGTTTTAATAATTTTTTCTTAATAACCTTCTAAACCTTCAGTGATTTATTTGCTTGTTTTTAAATGCTGGCTCTTATTAGGAAGCTATCTGAAAGACGATGCAGAAACTAAGTATACGATGCAGACATTTTCCCCTTACACAAACACTATTTCTGTATTCAGCAGACTACATAAGAAAGGAATTTAGTTTTTGTATTTATTTAAGGACACTCAGAATAAATAAGACTAGACAGATCACAAAGCAGTATGCGTGATGGGAGGGGCCATGGGGGGAGGTGCATTTGTGTTTAAGGTTTTTTGGGGTTTTTTTTAGCAGCTCTGAGTTTTGTTTCAGGTGTCTTAAAATAGATGGAGTTTTCAAGAAGAATACACTCTTGTACAACCCAAATAAATCCTTAATGATCTTAACTGGTCTACTGACCTAAAGCAGCTGTCTATGCAGTAGCCCATTTATAATACCCAGTGAAAGCACAGGTTCCTTGGCTGAAACTAAATCAATCTACTTATGTATAATGTCAATCAACTGCAAGGCCCCCTGACCTTCCTCCTCACATTCTGATTCATGCAGAGAGTGGCTGGCACTCAGATCACCCACCCAGTCGTGAGATGTCAGGCAGACCTGTGGTGACCCTGCTGCCACAGTAGCTTGAACAGCCCTGGGACTCTCTAGAGCTGCTCAAGCAGCAGCACAGACTCCAGGAAAAATGAATAATTTGAAGTGGTGACACCAATTATTCCAGACAATCAACATTCTACTATACTATTTTGGTGGTAATTTTATGGTATGGACATCTCAAAAATGAACTAAAAACCAAACCCTTTCCACACATATTTGACCTTTTACAAGATGCTACCACAGAACGATTACTTTGTTATGCTCCCAGACAGCTCAATCCAAATGCAACTCTGGTTACACTATATCACAAAAAAGGATTTGTTTCTCCTCTATTCATAGGCTTGGAGCTAACATTATGGTCTCAAGGTGCCTAATAAGAGATCTTATAGTAGATGCAACTTGCTAAATTCTCTAAAGCACAAAATAAGGCTGAAAAAAATCATCATGATACAAATGGATATATATAATGAAACAACTTCTACAACTAAAAGTGCTCACATGTCCCTTAAGTACAACTGGGCTACTTAAGATCTGCAAAGTAGGGCTGGTAAGCCAGTCAACTGACCAGTCAGCTGACCACATTCTCCCACATGGTCACCCTACCATTAAGCCATACGGGACTTTCGGAGCTACTATGTGCTGACGGAAGAACCAAAAGCAGCATCACAGAAAATCTCCCACTGGCCGTCTGCTGCGATTGCAAGCATCTCCAAATGCAAGCAGCAAAATACTTGAAGAATTAGTCTCCTGCTAATTTATCGTAATTGCATTTTAAAAACTGACTTTTGTCTTTTTATGATTGCCACATGTATTTTAAAAGTTTAATTTAATTTGTTATTTTTATAATTGTCGTCTTGAATATACACACACATATTTACATCAGCCTAACAAAGACAGTTAGAAAAATTCATTACAATTTTTTTTACAATTAAATGTTATAGTTACCTGTTATTGTGAAACCAACTTTTTTGTAATTAGCATAAGAACCTACCTACTAAAGATTAAGTTCTCCCTCTTCACAGTTCTAATAAATTAATGCTCAATATGTTTGACCACCATCTGATAATATTTGAATGGTCAACTGACCAACTGTTTTTGATTGACCCCACCCCACAGTCATGAACCTACAATATTTTGAAGTGTTTATGGAATGTCATGGATGTTTTCTTGAATTTGTTTTACTGATGCAATGTATGTAGTCTTTACGTATAGGTCGCATCAGGTTGTATTTAGCCTTATCATTATGTCTATATGAATTGTGGTATTTGTTATTAATGTAATTTTTGTGTTTCATGTTTTAGCCAAACCCATTTAGGTAGGGCAAAGAATAACTTAAGCATTCTCCCTTATTCACACATGAGAGAAGTGATTATCAAAAATTAGTATAGATTCTGGTAGACTTGGTTTAAGGCCCTGCCAGACCATGGTGAACTTACATTGTAAGAGACCTGTAATCACCTAGCTACTCAGGCTATTCAGGGAGGGACATTTCTCACAATGCAGAAATTAAATGAGAGTCTGTAGCCTTGGGATCCCTGAGAAAGGATGTAAATATTTTTCTGGTCATAATTAGATCAGGAAAGACTTCCCGTCTGGTAAATAAAACACACCTTCAGGGGGCAAGAAGTTATATGCATAGTATGGGCTCCCCAGGAATCTAGTGGATAATGTATATAAATGGCAAGATAAAAAACTATAATTAAGCCTTGCCATGAAGTGCTTTGGTGCCTCAGTCAGAAAGCTGGATATTCTAGCTGACAGGAGAAATTACAGGAAACCTTGACAGGAAGGTCAGAGGCTGCTTTTTAACCTGCTGAGCTAAGGAAAAGCTGCATTCTTAGGTTTAAGATGCAGGGTAAGACCAAATTATTGTTCTAATATGTCCTTGTTTACTCTCATATCTCTGTCAATATTTCAACAAATGGCTACTGATTTCTTTTATTTGCTCTTGGTTTTATAATAAACCTTTTCATCATCTTTTATAACTTACTATCATTAGTAGTAAAGGTGATTTCAGAGCATTTGACCATACAGAGAGGCCTCTTCCAAGAAAGGGGGGACTGATTACTTCTGAGCATGCAACTAAACCAGAGTGTGATTCTTCTAGCTGGCAAAATTCCCTCTGCTAAGAGCTAGCAAGACCTGGGTGAGGCAGGAAAAGCTGCGGCACCATGGATCAGGGAGGTGGTCTATGAAGCACCTGTCTGCTCTCAGTGGTTAAGCAGCAGGCAGTATAGAAGGGTTTGGGGCTGAAGGGCACGTCTGAAGGTGTGAGAACACTCTGGGAGCATCTCTCAAAGACACATCTGAACATATCCAGGTTCAAGGTATGTCACACTAACTGCAAAATATTTTAAAACACTGCAAAACAAAGCACATTTAAAAGCTGTGTTAAAACATAATTCAAAGATACAAGGGACAATTTCTTGAAGAACTAACATGGTGCTTACTGTCCATAAAGGAAATAGTTAAGGAATTTTTTTTGCATATAAATGTTGATCTATTGTTACTTAAAATGACATAAAATGCAGAAAGAAGCAACTAAAACCAAGAAAGAGGTGACAATACCAGAATTTGTGGCTTTCAGATTTAATCTGCTTTTACTGAAATCAAAGGAGTCTGCTCATCAATATCACTAGGTGTAGAATTAGGCACTAGATTTTGTGTGGAACTGAAATCTAATAAGCTAACAACTCATGGAAGTATTCCCTACCATCATCTGAGATACGATCCTTTTCATTGAAAAAAAACAAACAAACAAAAAACAAGATAGCAATCCTGAATCATAAAAAGTCTGGACAACCAAGCAATGAAGTTGCAAAGCTAATTAATTGTGAAGGAAAAAGAAACATCATTTATATTAACTTTTAAAATAGAGATGCAATGGCTTACGCTTGTGCTTCTGTTTCATAGTTCACCAGCTGCAACATGTTATCAATCCCATGGTACCAGGACAGATTCCAAGCCATCTTCAGCATGTCTGATACAGGTTTGAAGTTCAAGCTTTCAAAAGATATTGGCAAGACAAGAGCGTTTGGGCTAACAGCATGATGAGTAGTTACTATAACTGGAACGTGATACCTTTAGAGAAATTCAGAAAGTCACATTTTTATTATTTAACAGATAATTTGAACTTCAAATGCATGTTTCTTTCTACAAAACATTTTCTGCCATCACAACCACAACATTCCACCTCTATAAGTTCACTAAGGCCTCCTCTACACATTACTGGTATCATGCAATTAACTGGTTAATTCTGCAATTACCTTGAGACCAGCTACATGTGCAAAATAGCTATCATACCATAAAAAGCTCCAACCAACTTGAAGGTTAGGTCTCCGAAATATGTGCTAACTTTATAGCTGGTTATTATCTAGCTTTAAATTTGTACATGTAGCAGGCTCTACCCTGTGGCTGGGAGCCCTGGGTAGAGCCTGCTACATGTACAAATTTAAAACTAGAGAGTAACCAGCTATAAAGTTAGCACATATTTCTGAGACCTCCCAGCCACAGGGATGAACCATGCCCATTGTGAAACCCCCCAGGTCTGCTGGATCATGGCAACCACAATCCCCCAGGCTCAGGGATGCATGAAACCACAGACCCAAGGGAACACAGCACCTGCAATCCCCCAGACTTGGGGGTATATGAAACCCCTGGTGATCCCTCAGCCTCAAAGATGTGTGGAACAGCCCCACGGCTGGGAGCCCCTCAAGTGAGAGAGCTCCCAGCTGCAGGAGCTTGCTTCTTGCCAGTGCAGGGGGAGCCCGTGTGTGAATCACACATTATATCTCATCATGCCTTTATCTGCACATCTGGAGGGGGTCTACATCAAGACAGATGTTTTGTTTCCACCAGTAAATATTATTTTGTATTTCTGCTCCTGAGAATATTTTTCTACTAGTATGCCATACAGCAAATATGAAGAGAATATAAATTTCCCAATATGATTAAAGTTTGGGGGGGTAAAAGATTCCGAACAAGGGGCACAAGATAGGTGGGGGGGGAAGAATACTTTAAATAAAGATGTAGGCTGCAGACACCACAATCACAAGCGTAGAGTGTGGACCTAACAAGCCCAAATTATGGATAATATGCAGTTTAACTTACATAGCCTGAAATGTTCAGTATATACATGAATAAACAGTAGCATGGGAAAGCAGATTAACATCTGTTAGTCAAGGCCACCAGTAACTGTCCAGGCCAGATGTGGATAACTGGTATTTTTAAAAAGCACTTGCAGTAGTTAAAGTAACAACCCATCTTCCTATTTTATCTTCTGATTAAAAGAATTGATTATGTGCAGCTAATTAGAATCTTATGAAACAACAATATAAATCACTTGTTGCCAGTCATGGCCATTTTCAATAGGTCTTGACCCAGAAGTGCAGCTAAAGCAGGAGACCCCAAAAGCCTATTTCTGAGTGATTGCAGGGTTACCCTCAGACATACCACCTAAGCTGGTAAGCAAAGGTAAGAAAGCAATTAACAAGTCCAGCAAAACCAGAACAAACGAACAAAGCACAAGGCCTGATACAGGACATTATACAAGATGGCCTTAAATTAGGTCATCCAAATATACATAGCTTTAACTTAAATATGTTAGTTGTAGTGATTAAGGTAACCATATGTTTTGGATACTGCTTTGTTATAACAGATACGTATTTCTTGGATGAACTGTGAAACAAAGCAGCCTTATCAGTGAAGATCATAAACCAAGGTTAAAAGATAAGATGGTGCCAAGCAACATTCCATGACAGTACAGAAAAGAGATAAGAAATTATCCCTTCTGGAACCGTAATTTTAACAGGCACATAAATCCCACCTAGTTGACACCTTCCCAGTTCCTAGGAGAACTGGTTCAGTTCAGTCACAAAAGTTTCGGTAAAGCAAAGACAACAGAATAAAACCAAACAAGGAACATTTATATTAGAATGAGCCATCTAAGTGTAAGGTACAGACTGGAGGGAAAATTGGAGAGCTCCAAAAATTCAGTAAGACCTGCTGCCAGCCTGCATGATACCATCTTCCTGAGTCTTTCCAGCTGGTGTAGGTGAAAATTTGTGTATTGATGTGGGTAGCTAGAAAGGCATTGGAATAAGTGTATGTTCTTGTGCTTTGGGGTGAGACAATTGAAGTCAGGCTATTGATTTGTCTCTTGCCTCTTTTTTACCTAATAATAGTAATTAAGTAATTAAGAGAATTGTAGCTGTACCTTAATTCTGTATCTAAACTTGCAGAAGAGGGTCTCATCATAGGTCTGCAAAGGGAAGTTAGTGTACTTAAAGCTATGGCTCCAATTTACATTCTTAGGCACAAAAGGTCTCTTAATGATCCTGTTGGGAGTTAGTGAAGAATCACTTATAAATGGCAAATTTTCAAGATTAACATGCACTAACTTCCTTGAATAAACAAATTTCTCTTGCATACCGATTTATTTAAAAATAATCACTTGTGTAAACCTACTTCGTATAGCAGAAAAATCACACAAATGACTTGGAGACCCACTGCAAATAAGCAAGTAAACAAACTGGGCTAAATCATCATAAAATGATTGTTAATTTGAATTTTTGTTTAACTTCACTTTTAACTGCGTTTAGTACAGTTACACTATAACTAGTTTCACTAGTGCACTTTATATGACTATACAGTATAACCATTTTATAAACAAAAAGTTCTGAACAAGAAAACCTCCTGATGGCATTTTAAACTTTCAGTGGAAATGCAAGAGAGACCAGCAACTACAATCAGTATTTATGTGAATTTCAAAATGCACAGGGTAGTAAGATTCCTTTGCATTTTTCATTTATATCTTGGAAATCCCTCCATCATTGGCTAACAGAATATAGAAAGAAATCAAATTAATTGTAAAGAAACTCACCGTCTAACAACAGCAACAGGCAAGCTAAAGGTCAGTTGGCTAGAATAGTCACTAGATATACTGGCCCTGGAAGAAAAATATATTTATATCTATTATGACTTGATTTTAGCTGTGTATTTTTTTACTAAGGCTCTACTATACTTTATTACCCAGAATTAATAGTCATTTCTTGCTGCCTATGGATTGATTCATCAGTATGTTGATGAATAAATGTTTATATAAAATTAACATTAGTAGTAACATTTTGCAGATCATACATCTTATTAGCATATAGAATTTATGTTGTATGTGTGCGCTGTATAAAATTAAAATGATATATAAAGCATTATGGTCAGTTTAAATTGCTTTACTGTTAGGAAAAACAGAAGTAGCAACTCTTTCCAATAAGTTTTAAATATACAAACTGTAAGAGAATACTAACTTTATTCCCAGCGAGTTACAATAATTTTAAGCACTGAAATACTTAAAGCTTTTATTTTGTAATAACATAAGTTTTTTTAGACAGGACAACTACTACAATGTGTTAGTGTGTTCATATTTTATTTCAATATTAAGAAACAGAAAATGAGGCATTTCAACCAGTTTTGAAGTGTTCCAAAAGTAGCTCAGGTGCTCCAATACACCTCTTGAAATGAAGCTATTTTGAAGCATTTTGCTTCTTATTATGTCTGCATGGGGACAGGGATCTCATAGGTCCTTAATAATCCCAGAATGCTCCACTCTCCCCTGCCTCCAAACTCTACAGGGAAGGAAGGAAGAGCAGTACGAGTCATCTGAGGCTGCTGGCAGATGTTAAGACAGTTGCATGATTGGGGCTGGAGGAATTTTAAGCCCCATTCCCCAAACTGCATGACCTGTCAAGCCAATTGTGCATGGCAGGTCACACAAATCTGGGAATTAACCTCAGCTGCATGGGAGATTAACCTCAGGCATCCCACAGGGATAAAGCAGAGGGCAGTCAAGTTCGGGATCCAAAGCTGCCCCTAGCCCACTCACCTGAGTGTTGGAATTCAGCATCTGCAAGCACTGTCCTGGTTCAGACCCAGGTTATCTTCTGTTTGATTCTCAAGATCAGGCAGAGGGGGGCTGTATGCCAGGTCCCAGAGCTGCCCCAAGCCTCGAGGCTTGCTAAGATCCAACACTTTAAAAAGCTTTAAAGATCGTGTGCTACAAGGCAAGGCTCTTTAAGGTGCTGGGTTCTGGCAAGCTCACATCCTGATGCTGACAATCAGCTGTCAGCATTGGAACCAGGGCAGCACTCAGACAGATTTCAGACCCTGGGCTGCCCAGGTCCCAGTGGTGACAATCAGCTGACTGTCAACATTAGGATGATGGGGCATGTCACATGTTCAATTTATGGAGCCATACAAAGCAGCCACTAAGTTGTTATGTCTTTTAAAAATATATTTGTGAGTGGTCTGCTATTTTATAATGCCATAAATTCTAGGAATGTATGGACAGTTGTAATTTATAGCATGATTAATATATTAATTGCACCAAAAATATAACATGTGGCAGGGGCTTGACAGACAGCCTTACAGACTGCCCAGCTGGATCTCAGCTGCTCTAGCACTCAGAGTGCTCCAGGTTCCAGTCAGTCCACAGGTCTGGAGCCTGCAGTCACTACAGCCATCTACAGTGCCCCCTGGTTGGAGATGGATGAGCTGCTTGTCTGGCAGCTGAAATGCTATATTTCTTAAACATTTCCAAGTCCTTTACACTTGGAAACATTTCAAATGCTACATCTGTCTGCACCCAGACCTTCCTATTCAACTGAGGTTTGCCTTTACGAAAAGGGTATTTTATCACAGAATAACTTTTGCAATAATGCTGATAGAACTGTAAATGATTACTGACTTCTAATCAAGTATTTAAATTTACATTGTGGTAGCAACTAGAGGCCTCAGTAATATAAGGACACCAGTGTACTAGACATTGTACAAACATGATCAAAGAGTTTATCAAGCCATTAAATTGGTTATATTTCCATTAGAAACTACATAGATGATCATGGCTTTGGATGATCTAGTTGTGGACAATCCTGCTTTGAGCAGGGGATTGGACTAGATGACCTGAGGTCCGTTCCAACCCTAATTTTCTATGATTTTATGATCATAGAATGCATTGTCAAGGTACATAATATAAAACCTTTTCATTTATTTAACAGCTAACTTAATATGGTTGATTGACACTACGTGAGCAAAAATGTCCAATTTCAGAAGCATGATGTCAGTCTTTAGAACTTAATCTAAAAAGATACACTGACATCAAGAGAGAAATACCATAATATATTATTGGGCTTTAGATCTGGCCTTACATCACTGGATATTTATCCAATGTCAAAAACATACAAATGTGGGAAATGCATAAATTGTGACTAAAAGATTTGCTTGTGCATTTACTGCTGTCAAAAAAACCCTAATTCTGGTAAAAGGGTATTTTCAGGTTCAGAATAAAGAAAAAAGAAAACCCTATACGTTACCATGTTTCTTTTCTTGATACTTCATCAAACAACAGAAGAAAAAGCAATACTGCAGTTTCAGTCAGGACAGTGCAATTATCTTGGAATATCAAGGATACTGAATAAAATAAAAGTATATTTAAAATATAATCTAAGAAAGCACTAGCATTTGATAATATTTAAAATTCTGCATCATTGACTTCAGTAGCAATTTTGCCATCAACTTCAAGGGGGAAAAGAATCACAACTTAAAAGAACAAATGAACAAACTGTTTAAAATGCAATGCCATCTGAAGTAACTACATCAGGCGCTCCCAATCTTTTTAGGCTGAGGACCAACAAGCCACGGACCAGAAGTGGCCAGCATACTGTATACCCAGTATAAAAAAGGGTTGGCTGCTGGTCCACAGTATGCTGGTCACTTCCAGTCTGCGGTTTGCTGGTCCACGGTCACTTCCGGTCCGGCAGTCAGACTTCCTGTGGACTGGCAGCCAACCCTTCGTGGCCCAGCACCACGCTGCGGCCTGGGGTTTGGAAACCCCTGAACTATATCACCAAACCACCAACCCAACATCCTCAAACATTTTTTCCTAGTAAAAATCTAATCATATTTTAAACAATTTTCTCTCCAATAAAAACATAAAGGCATATTATATTATCAATAGAAGTTTTTCTAAGTCACCTCTGAATAGCATGAGCAGGACAGCAGGCTGCTGTGTTAATGACAGACGTGTCACTGGATCAGCATATACAAGCTTTCGTAAAAGTGTAAGACATGGTAAGACTATACATTCCATGATCTGCAGGGGGGAAAACAATATTAATCTAGATTTCTCTCTATCCAGTTGCTTAGGACTAGGAGAAAACTGCCATCCTACAAAAAATGTATACTGTTTATAAGTCAACAGTAGAGAGATCTATAAAATTGTCCAATCAGAGAGACCTATAAAACTGTTAGCCATCACACTGGCCTCAGAAAAAAACAGGGTGTCATACAGAATTTCTTCTACTGTTTAACAGGCTCTTTCTGGAACCAGCCTCTTGAAGCCCATAGTCCTCTTTGAAGGTTTGTTTCAAAGAGGCCAATTTTTTTAGACCCATGCCTGTAAACAGGAAGATGTGACAATAAGTCTATTAAAGATAAGTATTTATGTTAATAGAGCTCTATCTTGTCAAAATATATGAACTAAAGACATATGGCCTTATGTAGCCTTTTTCATTTGTCAATGCAAAATGTTATACAATACTGGCTGACTTATGGGGAAACTTTAGGGCAGGTAAAGGAAATGATTTGCTCATGTTGAACAGAACAGTTGAACAGCCAGAATAGAACCAAAGTTCTTTCAATATGTAAGAACACCACATATCCACAGTTTGTTCAGGGAATATAAAGGAGCCAAGTCGGTATCTTTTTTGCAGATCAAGAAATACACTATTCTATTACTTTGTTTGCCTGAAGTTCAATATTTAAGGATATGATTTGTGAACTCTATTATCACTGAAAGATAAAAATTCCATTTGATATTTAATAGATCAAAATACTGCTTATGTGCAATAGAAACACTTGCAGCACTGTACCTAGCTGCTCCCAAAGCTTTCTTAAGAACTGTGCTCTTCCCCAAAAAACCCTTCTATTCACAAGCACCCTTTCCTAACAGACGCTTACATTTTTTCTTTTAAGAAGTTTTAATACATTTTTGTATTTCAACACACATTCCCACAAACTATTGTAAATTAAGTTCTTTTAGTGCACTACATTATTAACGGTAAAAATCCAAGAGCTTAAAAATGCCCCTGAAACTTCAACTGGAATCTTGCCAATTTTGCTCAGGGTTGAGATACACTGATGGGGAATTTTCCACTCATACATACTCTACAAATAAAAAATGCTGTTCTCCTGAGCTGCCTAATTACTTTCTTTTTTTCTTGTTAAGGTGACTGACTTAACATAGCTAAATGCTAAATGTTCCAGTCACATACCTCTTCAAAGCCTTCACTTGGTAAGTAAATTTAGACTTTTTGTATTGTATAAGCATTTTTTAGGATTACAAAGATAAGGACTTCCTATGATAGGAAATCCATCTGCCTCCCCACCTCAAACTCTCAATCACCTTCAGGGCATATAGCCAAAAAAAGAAGACAATCAACCAAACAGAAGCACAAAATGGAATAACAAGCTCCCACAGATTTCACAAACAGTAAAGCTTTTAAAAGTGCTTGTGTGACTCCTACTTAGGCATCAAAACAGCAACCCAAAAGGCCTCTGCTCAAACTTCCCCCACCCCACTCCAAATGCACTAGGCACTTCTTTAATTTGACTTGAAAGTTCCACAGGCACTCGCAACTCTGTTTCTGTGAATGAATAGAAATGCTCTGACCCGACCAGCCAGGTGCCTAGTTCTCACTTAACTTCTGCATCGCAACAGGGTGTAAGTGAAGTCAGATTTAAGAACTCAGAGGCACACCCAGAGCACTTCTAGACACCAACAGGATAAGGCCCTCACAAATGCAATTATAGCTATTGTAGGTAGTGGCATCCTATTGATTACAGCAGGCCTCTCCTAATTATTTTGGCTACATGGGCTAAATCTGAACTGTGGGAATTCTTGTGGCCCAGATAACCCACCTCTGGTGGCAGGCCAGGGGCTTGTTGGTATTTCTGCAACAATGGAATACCATATTTGCTTGCATACCACATTTGCCTTCCCTCAAAAAGAACAGGCTTTCAAAATCAAGGTGCATGACTTAGCAGGGGCAGATCCAGAGCAAGTACGGTGCAGATGCATTCCCTCCTTTGATTCTCACTCTATCCAAGGTTTAAAGGCCTTGATCCTTGCTCGAACTCCTGCCTGCCCTAGACCTGTTCCTTGCTCCTACCTAGTTACTACCTGTGCCTTACCTAGCCTGAACCAATACTCCTGCTTGGATCCTTGCCCTGCACCTGCCTGCCTCTTCTTCTAGTGCCCGATTGTTCCTGCCCTCTCTGTCCCAGTGTTTCTGTCCCCAGCCTTGACAAGTAACAGCCTACGTTGACCCTGATTTCTTTGCAACCCCCAGCTTGAGACCTCAGACTTGACACAGCTTGACCTTGATGTCCATTATGGTAGCCCCTGCTCTAACACATGTTCTTTGAATCAATCATCTACATCCTGGTCTATCCTCACAATCATGAACGCAAAAAAGGGTGTAGCACATAGGTTTCAGTATTATTCAGTTTTTTACATCAGGTAGATTCAGTTTCAAGGCAGATTATCTGAAAGGCCACAGGCCTTGTAATATTTAGGACACTATCTTGTTTATATCCATATTGTCCTCAATCAAGTTTGGGTCACGTTCTTTACAATAAATGCCTGCTGGTTATTAACTGCAACCTATTTCAGAACTGGACTTTAGAGGCAGAATTTAACCTCTAGCAGTATAATGTGCATCAATTTGAACATTTTCAAATTACTTTTCAGTCCTCAATCAGGGAGAGATCAGAAGTTCTGCCCATCAAAATTAAGATAAAACTTCTGCATCGTTAGTGTGGTTCTGAGCTAAATTACAGTGTAATAGACTGTTTTCATACTCTGTAACTTAACAAGAGACTTCACATGACTATTCTTAGATGCTTGTATTCTGAATAAGTGCAATACTCTAAAGTACTTTATGCTTAAGAGAACAAAAGGATAAGGTTCTTTTGCTTTTGTTGAACACTTACAGGCACAGACAAACTTTTACCTTGCCATCCCGGTGTACACATTCAGTCAGGTAAGCATGTATCTTATCTATCACACCCCATTTTTTCAAGAAGTCATGAAACTTAGTATCTGGAAGAAAGAGGGGGGAGTGGGGGGGACAGATTCAAGACAGTTCTACAACAGCATTATATTTTGCTTTTGGTGTTGGGCCACAAGTTATTTTAATGCTGTGGAGCAGTGTTATTTTTATGAGCTTGTATTCTACAACGTCTCCCACACAAGCACAGCTCAGGCAATAACAATGCAAGCTTCTCTATAACTTCTTACATCTCTGCACACTATGTAAAAATATAGACATCTATTCAATATCTAACCTCATTATGTAGACTGAAAATGTGCAAATTGTGATGGCCTGAGGAAAGAGAAATCATAAACTCAGTTCACACATCACCATATAACCATGATATGAGGTCTATTATTTATCACTATTCATGTGAAAATTGCTGAATCTTACTTCAAATCTTTTAAATATACCTGCCCCTTCAATTATTGTATTAAATGGTCTGGATATTGGCTTAATCATAGGCAATTTAAATGGTTCATAACTATAGCTCCTGGCATTACAACACAAACCAAATGCAACAAAGGTGGATGAAATCCTTGCTCCATTAAGTAAAGAACAAAAGTCTTATGAGCTGCAATGGAGTTAGGCTTTGACCCCTATTGTTTATCATAATTACCATACGCTAGACTAGCAGAAATTTGACAAATTAAAAGGAGCCCAGAGAAAAGCTGAGCATGGGGGTGGGGAAAAGCAGCCTCTCACCCACCCCATGGCCAGCACCCCGTGCTGCAGCCGTTTGCAGCCCATGTGGGGCTGCCTGTGCCTGCTCCGGACAGCCCCACATGGGCTGCAAGTAGCTGCAGCAGGGAGCGCCAGCCATGGGGCAGGAGAGGGGCTGCTTTTCCCCACCCCCGTGCTCAGCTTTTCCCCGGGCTCCTTCCTGGCGCGGAGGAAAGCAGCCCTTCCCTGCCCTGTGGCCAGTGCTCCCTGTTGCAGCCGCTTGCAGCCTGTGCGGGTCTGTCCAGAGCAGGCACAGGCAGCCCCACGTGGGCTGCGAGCAACTACAGCGTGGGGCGCCAGCCACGGGGCAGGCAAGGGGCAGCTTTTCCCCGCCACGCTCAGCACCAGCTTCTAACCCACCCCCACTGCCAGCCAGGGACCCACACTGGCTCCGGGCTTGCCTGTCGGGGCTGTGCATGGCGACAGGAGCTGCGGCCCCCCCAACTTGCCATGCCGGGCAGTGTTTGCCACCGCTGCCTCTGTGCTGCCCAGAGTACGAGTGAGCTCCGGACAGGCAGCAGCTGCCAATGCTGCCCGGCGCGGCAAGCGGAGGGGCCGCATTGCTGCCACTGCACACAGCCCCGACAGGCGAGCCCGGAGACAGCATGGGGCTGGCAGCAGAACCAGGTTAAAAGCTGGTGCTGAGCATGGGGAAAAGTGGCTTCTCACTCTCCCTGTGCCTGGCACCTGTGCTGCAGCCACTTGCAGCCCGTGTGAGGCTGCCTGTGCCTGCTCCAGATAGCCCCATGTGGGCTGAGAGCACCTGCAGCAGGGGGTGCTGGCCATGGGCAGGTGAGGGGCCCGTTTTCCCTGCACTTAGCACCAGCTTCTTCCCTGCCAGCGAGAAGGGTGTTGGGGCTGTGTGTTGTCCCCTGCCTGTACTGTGGGGCTGGGAGGCACTGGGAGTAAGTGGGCGGGGAGCCATCAGGAGCACGGGGCCTGCACTGGTTTCCTGGCGCCAGCATCAGCGGGGCCCAGAGCAGGGTGACAGAAGTACAGGTGTCCCAGCCAGCAGGGGCTCTATGGAGCTGGGCCAGCGCCCCCCTGCTGGTGCAGCCCAGCCTGGCTCCACAGACCCCTGCCAGCCTGTGCCCCACTTCAGGCCCCACCAGTGCTGGCCTTGGGACATTGGTCCCAAGACATTGGGACACTGGTCCCAAGATGGTGACCAGGGGACGGGGCACCTGTCAAGGGGTGGAGCTACCCATGGGGCCCTTGACAGCCTGCCAAAACTGCCAGACTGGGTAAGCGGCCCTCCTCCAGAAATAACTGCCCGCCCCTGATGTAAAGGAAGCCTAACAATGGTAGCCTTCCCCAGTACTCCAGTGGTAAGGGTGCTACCCTAGGTGGCAAAAGTTGTGGGTTCAAGCCCCAGCCTGGCTGGAGCCCTCTGGCTCCTCAGTGAGTCCCTGGTGCTTGTAGCTACTTTGGGTTGCATGGAAGTCAGTGGGGGAAGGCTGGGTTGCAGGCCAGGGAGAGAAGGTCTGGGCATGTGAACCCCAGGTTGAATAGCAAGAGGTTTTTTTGTTTGTTTGTTTTTTTTCACAAACTCACCATGGGGGACCAGCGGAAATTGGGTGAGGCTCTGTTCTCCCAGGCACCACAGGAAGTTACTAGGAATAACGGCCACAAATTGTTAGGGAGAAGGTTCAGACTGGACATCAGGAGACATTATTTTACAGTTAGGGCTCCCAGGCTCTGGAATGGACTCCCAAGGGAGGTGGTGCTCTCTCCTACCTTGGGGGTCTTCAAGAGGAGGCTGGACAGATATTTGGCCGGGGTGTTATGACCCTGGCACTTGTTCCTGCCTGGGGCAGGGGGCTGGACCTGATGATCTGTTTAGGTCCCTTCCAACCCTAAGCACTATGAAACTAACTATAATGCTAACACTGAGTGGCACTCTGCAGCACCCCAGAAAGGATTTCAAGACATCCTAGGGTGTCATTACACCCTGGTTGAGAATCATTAATCTAGAATGATGTATTATAGATCCTTTAGCCTTGGAAGAAAGGAAAATAAATTCAAGAAAATAAAAGGTCCTCCCTAAGTGAATCTCCTTTTGTATTCATGCTTCCTATGCCAGGTTTTGATAGTAAGGATTTGTTGCCGTTGTTGCTGCTGCTGCCTGCAACAGGTCCTGTGCTGGGACAGCATATCAGTTAAGAACTAACGTATGAAAGACCTAGTCTGGCAACTTCATACTACTACTCAGCTGAAAAAAGTTCTACTTGTTTTCCTCAGCTTTTATAAAGCACTATTAGATTCTTATTCTTAAGCTAACTGATAAATACTTCTGAAAAGCTTCAAACTAAGCCTTTCAGCAATTTTGGAAACTTAGCAAGAGCATCAGGACTACATGAGTTTGTGCTTCTCAAAGTGAAACAGCAAGACTAAGCAACTTTAAGATTGGTCTTGTGTGCTTAAAGTTTGCTGGTCTACAAAACAGATTGGCTAATGACACCAAAAGAATGCTTAGTATTTTCTAAGGACAGTAGTCTCTTTCACTCAAAGCAGAAACAACTGGACCACTAAAATGGGAACTGTGCAGGGTCATTACCTCTAATGCACAAAGTGAATAAGTTGAGTAAGGAAAGGTCAAGAAGAAAATGAAGGGAAAAGACCCACCAGCTGTGATAATGTACAGTGCCCTATTTTACAGCTCCATCATTAGGCATAATGTAGCCTTGCAGAATTACAGTTACCTCTCACCCAAGAGAGGATGCTTTTTCTTTAATGAGAAAATACAATCTCATATTCCTTATTCTCAAACATAACAGGATGAAGCAAGTAAATTTTGAAACCAGACTGTAAATTTTCATGACAATTTTGAAATATCATAATTAAGGTAAGGAGTAGCTATGTACTTAAAAAGGCAAAAACAGCATTTCCAATAGAAAACTAACACTCTTGCTGACCAGCACACGAATAAATATTTTCTAGGGTATTTTACCTTGCATGATGATAGCTAGCTGCTCTGCTGCAGACTTTCTCAAAACTAAGTCAACCGTATCAGAAGTAAGAAGAGCATATAGTTTTTCAACAGTTTCAGCCTAAAAATAAAACTACATTTAGAATTACATAAAGCACATTATTGGTAAACAGGAGAAGTTCCCCAGTTACTACCTCAGAGAATGGAAATAACAAAAACTATAAATACTTTAACTAAAATTAATTTAAAAAATCTTTATATTCAGTACATGTTTATTCAGAAGCAAGTATGGTATGCATTTACCATATCCCTGAAGTAATTTTTGAGGAACAGGGTAAATTAACAACTTTTAGCATATAATTGGATATAACATTTTAAAATATACCTTGCTGATATTTTTAAAGTATACAGGGTTAAAAAAAATCATACATTTATATTCAGATTTGTATTTCTTATGCAAAATTAAGATTTTGCTGCACAAGGGTATAATATTACAACACAGGTATATTAGTTAAATTAGCAGATGATTCACATTTCAGCACAATACAATTTCAGCTAAATGCAAAACAATTCCTTTATAGTGGTATCTGATTAGGTCAGTTATTTAACTCCCAGACATACCAATATATTTTGAACCTTAAGGAGCTGGAGGAGATTATGTTTCTTTTTTTCTTTTTTGAAAAATCCAAGGTTAACTGAGTGGCTAGAATTTTTTTCTAACAACTTATTTTTTCAGAGCTCCCTTAGCATTTATTTTTACTGGTTACTCTTAACTTCCCTTTGTTCCTTTCCTATAAGGCCACTAACTGCCACCCTACTAGAGACCACCAGCTTCAAGTCCTGGATCCTTTCATATTACAGATAAATGATTTTCTCTGAAAAAAGAAAATGTCAAAAGAGAGGAGAATCTTCTAGTAGTCATCCCATGATTCTGATTAATGAGACTCCTGAACCGAAGTAATGAAGGGAGCTGGGACATTAGTCAAACTATATTTCCTGTAAGATTTTGTGTACAAGGTGATTAAACTGCATTCAAGTATGGGCATTTCAGAAGGTACCTATGATGCCCAATTGTATCTTTTGCAACAGACATTGAAATTATTTAAGTGCCTATGATTCAATCTCTGCTTCCTCCTCTGTTCACCTGGCCTCCCAACTCCCACTCTTACCGTGCAATCTCCCCCACCATGTGGTCTCCCTCACACTCCCCTCTTCATAACACGTGATCTCCCCTGCTCACTTCAGATTGAAGTAAATATGGTAATAAATTATGGTAGGAGGTAACATTTTCACTAAAGGGTTACAAAACTCTTTCCAGGATAGTGCTGTTTCAGCTACTCTTATCTTTATATAATTTTCATTTTATGAGCTGCATTTCTTTTTAAAAACTCAGCAACAACAATTGACTTGTTTGAGGAAAAGGAGGTCAATATTTTTCCTGCAAAAATTCGAAAAAAGATAGCCTATTAATTTCCCAGCAATTCTGATTCCAAGTGGCCAGAGGAAGAACTTTGATATCAGACTATGAAAATTGCCTTTTGGTGTTCCTGCAAAAGACTGATTTTAGCAGAGTGATGACTACTTGAAAATCATCCATGACAGAATTTTAAGAGTGCGCTAAACTTCCGTCATGTGGAGCTAACTTATTTCATTTTTACAGAAAATTTCGCGAAACTAGTCAACTGAGCCCTTGTCTCATGAACAGCTGCATTTCATAACATGTTCTTAAGATTTGAGGTGGGAAGAACTCACTGACAGATCTTTTTTCTGGGGTGAAAATCAATTCATTTGGAAACTACTGCAGCCTTCAGTCAACGGAATAACTCACTGACTCTTTGCATGATGTTAAACCAAACGCAAAAGAGTTCTGAAATATGACAGAATGGTAGACAGATTTTGTTCACCTTAAAAACGGACTCTCTTGTGTCATCCAGCTTCAGCTCAATAGGTTTTTCCACAACAAACAAGTTAGGAACACTGGTGAAAACACTGCCATGTAAAAGAGGGCGCTTCAGGCTGGCTCCTTCTTCATTCGTGAGATGGAATGTTAGATGTTTAAGTGCCATGGAACGCACTCTACAAAGCAAAGTATTAAATAAACAGAGTATTTTAGCTTTTTAGCTAAGCATACAAAAAGGTAAAAACCTTAAAAAGGGGGAAGAAGGAGATGCAAATACCAAACTCATTTATATTAATCATTTGCCTAAACATTTTAAATGAACCCTCATTCTAAAACAAAGTTAGTCTTAACACTCCAGGTTAGACTTGCACATGTGTGTTGAATCCCATGCTGAAATTGCTGCAGAACATTACTCACAACTGCTTTTTTGAGAAAAGAAGTCGGAGAGCAGCCCTTAGTCTAGTAGTTCTAGGGAGAATCCCTTCTCCTTTGTCAGAAGTTGTTTCACTCAGGGCAAGGATGCTCTTACCCAGTGTATCTTCGGCATCTGCATAACCCTACAAAAACGTCAAAATCTATTCAGTTAGCTTATCTAATTAAGAAACAAGCATGCCTAATTTTGGCAACAAACAAAAAATGGAAATTATTTTCTAAGTACCAAATACTTCACATAAAAATAGCACTAGATGAGCTCACAAGCAAGCAATTCATAAGATTAGGTTAGGCATACTTAAAGGCAAGCAATGTAATATCCTCATGCTTTCTAACAGATATAGCTTTAGAAAAACGCTATCTTCCCTGTATCTTTCCTGAAAAGTAAAATTTCCAGCCAGTAATTAAAAAAACAGACAAACACTTCACTTATATAAATGGAGCCAAAAGGTAACTATTACTTGGGTTCATTTCATTTTGGTAGAGTAAGATCTTCCGCAGAAACAAAGAAACATATTTTAGGTAACCCTTTCCTTAAATCAAAAGCATTACATTTTTTACACTACCCTTGCCACATCTCACTGTAAACTTTAGCCTTTAATCTACACACATAATTCTTCTCAGGATCTGCTCTCTGCCTTCAGAATTGGTTTTCTGTATTATAATCACAAATCAATAGTTGAGAAAAACTGAAATAAAGAATCCTAGCCATTATTTTGCAGGATGTATTCAGAGCATAGACAGAAATCCCCATCTCTATGAGCAAAACTAAGTCTAGCTTTAGTGTTCTGCATTCTCTTTTTCCCCATAAATAATCTATATCATAAATTTACATAGTATCACACAAACATAAAACTTATTTTTACTGAAGACAGTATGAGGGCCAAATACTTTCAGTGAACTTTGTGCAAGGCTAGAAATAGACATAGCTGAATGAATCACATCACCTGGCTCCTAGCTCCTACCCTGGGGGTCTTTAAGAAGAGGCTTGATGCCTACCTGGCTGGGGTCATTTGAGCCCAGTTTCCCTCCTGCCCAGGCAGGGGGTCGGACTTGAAGATCTACAAGGTCCCTTCCAACCTTACTTCTATGATTCTAAGGTGTCAAGGCATGGCTGAGCCACTTCACTGGGCAAAATGCATACTGCCCCTTGTCCCGCACCACCAAGTGTGGGACAAGGGGCAATGTGATCTCCCCTCTTTCCCTGTTCTGCCAGATCTGCCCCAGTGATCACCAGGAATGGGTATGACTAAGTGGGGAAAGACTTTTTCCTGTCCAGCCAGACTCGAGGTACAGATCTAGTTAAGCGGGGAACCTCAACTTCCCCACTTATGGAGAGGTAGCTCGAGACTCCCCAGAGTGCTTCTCTGTAAGCAGATCAAGTGGGCAAGTGTTCTCAGGGATTGAGTGCCCCCCAAGCTTGCAGAGCACCTGTCCAGCATGGCAGGAGAGTGCAAGCAGCTCAGGATGCTAGCACTCTTCCCCCACAGAAGCAATACATGTCCACAATAATAAAGCAGCAGGACAATAAAGCGGCAGTGGCAGAGTTTATTACCAACTTTTGTTGCACCACTGATTTCCTTTTATGTGGCTCAACAAAGGGGATTGATGTCTATTTGCTCAGCATTTGTGCCTCCATAAACATTTTTATGACACAAATGGGACATCAGATGACATCTGTTTTCACCTCAAATGCCTGTCCTCACAGAACTTGTTACTCACTGAAAGAATCAAGACCTAAGATGGGAAAAACAGACTGCATAAAGAATTCATTTTTCAAGATGGTTTTCATGGATAAATTTGAGGAACATAAAAAAGGAGAAGTAACAAAGATTGTGCTTCCCAGTACTAGCTGGAAAGGCTACTTAATGGGTACGGCAGACCATGGATATATAGGATATAATATGAAGCATAAGATTAGAGGGTTAGAGGGATAGTACAATGAAAATCTTTGTCACTGAACAGATATAAAGGATTTAGGTAGAACAACTAGGATAAGAGTGGTGGGGGGAAGAGAAGGATGAGATTTCTTGCTAGACTACAGATGGGGCAAAGGGATCCATGAGATGGGGCAAAGGGATCTGGCCAAGTCTCAGGATATGTCTACCTGGTGCCAGACCTGAGGTACTCTGAGCACCAGAATCAGTATAGCTGAATTACTAGGTTAAACTGGTTTGAACAGAGCACATTGCTATACTACTTATAGTTGAGTTTGGGAACTCAACTAATTTTGACACCTATAAAAGGCACTGTACTGCACTGTGTAGACATATTCTTAGACACGTGAAGGCGGCCTGAAGAATTCAAGAGAATACTGAAGATTAACGTATTACACTTTGACTTTGGGGACATGGGGGAGGAGGGCGGCGCAAAAAAAAAAAAAAGGGCTGCCCATCATGATGTCCTAATAAATGTCACAGTCCTCCCCAGGTTATGATTTTCAAATCTTATGGGGGGGGCTCTACTCTCTTATGGGGGGGCTCGTCCCCCCCCCAAGATTCCCTGTAATTCAAACCCTGACAATAGGTAATAAAAGTCTTGCTTTAATATTTCTATACACTGAAAATATATAATTCAATTCTATATACTGAAAATGTGTCATTTAAAAAACTAATTTTCCATGTATAGAATCTAATTATTGGAGGGTTATCTTTAATTCTTCCACGGCAGGTGGGCAGGCAATGGGGAGGTAGACAGCATGAGGAGGTCAAGCAGCTTGCCTCCTGCCTGCCACCCCCCAGCCTCTGCTTCATGCCAGAAGGCTCTGTCCTCATTCTAGCCTGGGCACTGAGCACAGCCCCAGCCCAGTCCCCATAGCAGTAGCAGCTGTGTGGGTTGCACACTGCTACGCTGGGACCATGTTCAGTGTCCTAGGCTTCAGTGTGTACATAGCCTGCTGCTGTGGAGCAAGGGTAAGAAGTAGGAGGGGGAGAGTGGCAGGCAAGGGAGCAGAGGCTGCATGGGGGGCAGGGGGGACGTGATGGGGAGAAAGAGGCTGCAGGGGGAGATGGCATGGTGCTGGGCAGGGCTGGGGAGAGACAGGTAGCAGCTGCGGCTATGGCTGCAGCACCAGGTAGAGGCTGAAGGCCAAGCCACAGCAGCTGCCTGTTCCTTCCCATGCTCAATTCTAAGTCAAGCCCCCTGCACCCCTTTAAATAAGGGGGAAGTACTGGTCTTAAAATTGAGTAAATACAATACTTAATTTTTCCTTGTATAACATTACAATGTTGCTGTACATGCATTCCTATGATAATAAACATAAATTTGCTTTAAAATGATGCAAGAGTACCTGCAGAATTGGAATGATAGGATAAAGAGCCTCAATAAAATTGTTCCAGGTCATTGCTGTCATCATTAATTGCCCCTGTAACAGATAAATCAGAATGGCCTTGGCAGCAGAGTTCACCTGTTCCACAACAAAGGATTAAATAACAACAGAAGAAAGTAGTTAGGTCAACTTGTCAATCCTACGGCAGGCAATTTCCTACAGAATATTTCCAATTAGTCAACTTATGTATCTAGGGAAAAGAAGGGAAATATTCCTCCTAGAACAATTCCTCTGCAAATTGTTGATGGGCTACTACAGATGGTATTACCTTCTACTCTAATTCTTGACATGCAATTCTTTTACAACATGGGTATTCTGATTTATATGACAAAAGACATTCTATTTATAGAGAAAAAGTTCAGAGTGGTGTAAAAAGTAAAAATGCATTGTCAATCCTGCCATACTGAAATTTGTTACATCCCACAAATCACTGAAGTTTTGCTGAATCACTTTTTCATCACAACTCTTCAGTCCTGTTCATATTTTTTATAAATACTCATGAACCTTTCCATATGTTGCAAGCAGTGCTCAAGTAAGAGAAATAAGTCATTACATAATATCAGACACCTGCTAACCTCTTCTCTTTTTCTACGGTCTCTGGCTTTAGAAAACAAAATCTTTTTTTCTCTTCATACCCAACTAACTTTCAGGAACATTCCATTCTCAATCTCCAAGACATTTTTGGGAAGGAAAAAAAAAAAAATGTATAAAGTGGCTACATGGACACTAGGCTTTCTTCTGGAAACCTGTTAAAACTATTGTTACCAAAAATGGAAAATTATTTGGGTTTCTCAAAATAGCTAACAGATCAGATTGTCATATTCCTCAAGAGCTATATAGTTTCAAAGGGTTTATGAGCCTTAGGCTATGTTTGCTTTTATAGTGCCAACAAGAAGAAACACCAATTCTGGAAGCTCTGCCTTTAAAAAAGAAACACTCATTACAGACTGCTCATATATGGCATATGTTGCAAAAGTTTCTCACCGTTCCCTCCGCAAGAAAAAGCTACCCACAACGGATAGCCACTACTCATTAATCTATTTTTCACAGACTAAGAAATCTTAAATCCCCCCTGGGGATGCTGGGTTCTCCTGTTGATTCACATACACCAGGGACTGGTAACCTTTAAGAATGGCAGGTTACTGCTTGGGTGCCAACCCACTCCACAGCATCCCAGCCCTGCTTGCTCTGCACTAAGGGCTGTTCTTGTGACCCCACTACTGCAGCCTCCACTTACCATCACCACCAAATGCCACTGATTTCCATTATCAATGGCAACGGGGAGCCTCAAATTCAGCAGTAAGGGTAAGCTCAGTAGAAGGACAAGAGAACCGCCCTCAGGAGAGAGTAGGGAGGGCAGAGAAGTATCAGCACAGCGTAAAAGAACAATGTGTGTAAATGAACTGTTTTGCGCCTGTTTTGATCTGGGTCAAACTGCAACAGTCAAGCAAATGGGATGTCTGTGTACAGCCTTAATAGCACAAACATCAGCAGTCATTTGGCAAATTCCACAGATTTCAACATTAAAGGGATCACTTAATACGATTTAAGTATGCCTGCTAATTCATGAGGAAAACAGTCTGCTCTCAGCTTTTTCCACCTATTTAATGCTGGTTACTTCATAATGCAGAGGCAACCTTCAACTCTATTTTGCTAGCCAATTTCAAAGCTAACAGCTTAG
Source organism: Alligator mississippiensis (assembly GCF_030867095.1). NCBI lineage: Eukaryota > Metazoa > Chordata > Crocodylia > Alligatoridae > Alligator > Alligator mississippiensis. Next base: position 104,559,791 of record NC_081826.1, read on the forward strand.
CACTGACAGGCGCTGAGAATAACTAGAAAATTAACCCCCAATGTTAAACGTTAAATATTAAACATTTAATATTTAAATGTTAACACAAACTCTCTCCAATTCAACTAGCTAGTTCTATGAAATGAAACTTGGCTTGGCTCATCATGCCCTTTGTAACATAGAAGAGAACTGCCCTTAGCTTTTGGACTGCTGCAAAGCCTTGCAAAAATCATGCAAGGAAGAAGAAACTCCCTGTGTGCTGCCTCTAAGCGAATAGACTAAAACTGACTAGAAAAAATTTAACATTTAACTCTCAGAAAAATTAGACGTCAGCAAATTTTCTGCTACATGCTGCCTACAACATGCAGCTTAAACCCTTGAAACCCAACCTTTTTCCCCCTTGGGCTGGATGAACAGCACTCAATCCATCTGTGGGCTGGATGTGGCTGGTGCACCCAATCCAGTGCGCAGGGCAATGAGATGTGGCTCAATCTGGCTGCACGGAGGTGGGAAGGAGAAGGGGGCATGACCTGTCCCAGATTGAGCCACATGGAGGTAGATAGGGGGTGTGACCCACCCTGATCCCCATGCATGACGTGGGAGGAAGGGCCACCAAATGCCCCGACCTATAGCAGACTGGATGCCATGGCTCCACAAGCCCTGTGCCACACTGGGCCTGCGGGCTGCAGGTTGAGCACGCCTGGGTTAGACTGCAAAACCAACATTTCAGAAGAATATAATGTTTGAGCCTTATTTGACTGCATTTATTTTGTTTAGAGGAGGCTGGAAATGCCACCTGTTTAAAGGCAAATAAGGAAGAACATACACAAGTTCTCAAAATAAGGCCAATATTTTTTCCGTGTAGTTCAGCACAATTAAAATTACATTTGGAAGCATGACTCAATTGTCAACTGATTTTCATTTCATTAAGCAAAGAAACCTGGAATCAACTAAACTAAAACAACAAACAAAAATAAAATACTAAAGAAAACTCCATAAAATGTATACATTTAAGAATATTTTTTTACTTAAGACTTGTAAAGATATTAACCCTTGATTAATAATGTTTTCTAAAAATATAAAGAAAGCTGTTCTATGTTGCTTGCATGTAGAGTATTTAGAGAACTACTAAAATAAGGCAGAACCAACTAACATCTGTTGTAAAGTAGCCACAGATAGATTGATTTTAGTTGCTTAAATTCAGGTATCACACTAGCAAAAGTTCTAAACTAGGAATAGGGAGATAATATTAACATTTTTTTCTTCAAAAGCTTAAACATGAGTTTAACTATAATCCCACGTATGTTACTAGAACTACTCTCATGTTTAAATTTAGGTAAACTTGAACAATTGTATTGATATTTGACAAAACTTTTAATATAATTCATTTAGAAGGATTTATCCTAAGCACTGGAATGAAAATATAATAGTCCCAATTTATTAAAAATGATAATAAGAGATCTTGCACATATCATCCTGTTTAATGTGCATTCTAGCCAAAATATTTGGGAGATGCTTACTCTCTCATTTACAAACATGGATTTCTGAAAATAACATTCAGGAAGAAGATCAGGCCAGTTTCAGAGAAAATTATTCTTGCACAGACCATTGCTTAGAGTTGCATTACTTTTACAACCCTTTTGTAAGGGTTTTGTAACCCTTTTACAATAGGATTGGAAGAAGGGCAGTACTGGCAGCACTAAGGATCTATAAATCTAACGTAAAGTTCTCTTTACTGTGACCTAAAGGTTCATTCAAAAATAGAAAAAAAAATTCTAATTACTTTAAGGCAGCTTTTATCTCTTCCAAATTCTATGACAGGGTTGCTTACTATGAGCACTTCTGCTAAATCAGGAACTCTAAATTATTGGATAAAAATTATAAACTGTACACTTATCAGGAGGGACCAATGGAATTCGAGCCAGAAGTAAAAGGAGCAAGCAGGAAGCAGTGGGGTCAACAGGGTCCCTCTGCCAGTCAGTAGTGGGAGCACACGCAGGGGAAACTCCAAGATTAAAGGAACCTCTGCACAGCTCACTTCTGGTATGAATTCCAGTGGCCCCTACCTATCAGATGCCCCAAGAGCTGCATTTTAGAAGCCTCTCCTCTTCCAAATAAACTTTAAAATAAATAACATTTGTATTTGCCTCCAGACAAATGGCCCACGAGAGTTGCTAAAAGTGATCAACTCAATATGAGCCCTATATTTAAACAAGGTATAAATTAAGACATTAAAGATGTCAGTATACAGATTACTGAGGCATTGAGATGTCCTCAAAAACTTTAGCTTTTCTGAGATTAATAGAGCACCCATTTGGCTTAGAAACCTACCTAACTGAAATACAAAACTGCAAACAGGAGACCATTGCTAGGCTACAAATCACTCAAATGATACGCAGTCATTATGGGCAGTTGGTATTGGACCCCATATACAGACAAGACATGATTTTCTGGGAAGAACTAGACAGACGATTTAAGTTGCTCTTCATGGTTTTACTCATTCTTTGAAGAAATAACAAGAAAATGGATCTCTCTATTTGTGGAAAATTTTAAATACTAGGCTACTGAGGAAAAAAGTTGGCTCCTCTCTAAGAGCTTACACCCTTGTCCTATATACTCTCCAGGTGTATTTGCATTACTTGAAGAAAAAATAAGGTCCAAAATTAAATAAAATTCCTTGTTCTTTTTATTGTTTTATTCTGTTTATTCTACTATTATAATATTGTTTCATTGTATCTGTTTTTGCATCATCATATCTTATGTTCTGTTTTAATTTTGTTTAAATTGTGTAATCTTTAAATGTGTAATCTTATTACATGCTTTTCCCAATAACCATCAATTATATATAATTTTATAGACAATTTTACTGTGTTATTTTAACGAAAACTATAAAAAAACTACTACTACCTTGCACTGACAACATTTTTTTTTAGGCCCAAAACAAATTTCAAGATGTTCATGATTTTTTTTTTTTTTTTTTTTAAGTTTCCCTGTATTCCTAAAGGATGAGTCCATTAATGCATTCACTGAACTTTACTGACACTTCCATTACATCCCTTTTTATAAGGGCACAATATTATAATGTCAATGTGTAGCACCTGTAATACTAAGGTTATTTTGTAAAGTAATTTAGTAGTCGGTTTAAAAAAAACAGAGAAATCTGATTTGGCATCTTCCATACAAGTTGAACGCATCGAATTTGTACCTAATGATTTTATCCTTATTAGAGTTCATCACCTTTTCGTGCTACTCAGGTGAATCTTTAAACATTTTCAATCTTATCATGCACACAGTCTTTCTGCAGGTAAAAATTAAAGTGGCTGTGCAGTTTTAGGTCTTACTTTTCCAGGTGTACATACATTTAGCTGTTTTAATAGAACCGTTAAAGAAAAAGTGAGAGATGAAATAGGACTGAAACCACTACTGAGAATAGTGAAATAGATTATTTGTCTATATGCAAATGCCAACCCTTAATAAGATTTAAAAACTGTACCTCATTTTTAGACTCCTGAAGTCCAAACGTAGAAATTTCATATAAAACTTTTGGGTGAAGAAGAAAACGCACTCCATGGCAAACAGAAGAAACAGGTTTAGCGACATTATGGATACCTAAACACTCCTTCATCAAAAACAACAAATGATTAATTTCAAAATTTAATAATATCTCCATTTCTATACCTTGTTTTCTAGATAGTTTTTCATTTTGTGATTTTCTTGGAAAAACAATTGAGCTGCTTTGCCAAAAAGGCCACATTACTATTCAAAGTGTCAAAAGAACTATAGTTCTCTCATCAAAAGTGCGTCTCAGCACCGCATAATAAACATTCCAAGGCTATTGAATAAGTATTAGTGCTAGTGCAGCTTCATAAATTTATATGACAGTACAAACATTTTTCTATTCTTGACAGGGTGTCATCATCTTTACACCACAATTAGGTATTTTAGTTCTCACATCTGGTTATTAGGCATTCTCTGTGCCCTTAGGAGGCACACAATCCTAAAAGTTGTACACAAACAAAGGTGCCCCCCTTTTACTAATGCCATTTTCACAGAGAATGTTAAGCAGAAGCTATGCACTTAATCCTTTAGTGCCTCTTTAAAACAATTAAATAGTCTAAAATTAGGCATTTTTATAAAAAAGTTCAAATGAATCGGAAAAAACGGTATGTGCATGTATGTACATATGAGTGCATGTGTGCATTGCATATATGTATGCATGTATCACTAATTAAGGTATAAAAATGATTAAAGTATAAATCAACCAGAAGAAAAACTTTAATCCTCCTTTTTTTTTTTTTTTATTAGAAATGAGTTATGTACTTTGGAAGACCAGGAAATCTGAGAATTAGTAAAATTATGACATCACAAACAGAAGTAAAAGTGAAATGTGAATAACCAACAATATTCAAACTGCTTACAAATGCTGGTATTATATTTTAGATCATCTATTTAATGCCAATTTTTGTAAGGCATCACCAAATGTAGGATGATTCAAATTAGTAGTATATTATTTTTTCTGTAACAACATTTAGAATCTTAGTGAAGAACCACAGCATTCTAGGTGCTGCACAAACTGAGAACAGTGATGATTCCGGAAGCCTGGTAGTATTTACCACTAAATGAACAAATTCTAGCCAACTCCCAAGTAAAATAATGTTTGGTTTCAACTGCTGGCTTTGAAACTCGGCCTGTATTTTATTAAATGAATAAATAGCAGTAATAAAGATACCGAGGTTAAATTATTCATTCAGGCTATAAACAGATATCACGTTTGTCCCAAGACAATGTGTGTTGTGCTGGAACCCTACAGATATGCAAGGCTGCTGTTCCACTTCATGACCTGTCAAAGTATGTAGGATAAAAATGTGCTATCGCTTTTCCCCCCAGGATATCATGGTGCTGTCTGTAAGGTTATTACGGCCAGTATTAACAAGCTGTCCAGGATGTGTGCTCTTGCAGGCCACCTACTGTTAGAGGAGCAGCAATAAAACTTGGAAGAGGGACACAAATATGTAATGGACTCTGCTGATCCAGTTGTGATCCAGGTAAAATCCTGGAACAATCAGGACCATGTCAAATGCAACATTTATTTATAGCCTCAGGGCCATACACACCAGTAAATGGCTTGTGTAGAATTGCATAAGTGTAAAGGATTACAAATTAAAACATTTAAGAAAAAAACTTGCATGTCTTCTTTAAGTTAAAGTTAACTCTTCAGAAATAAATTAACAGATATAAAAAGGAAAGAGTATTCCCACAATCTTCCCCAAAGTGAATACAGAAGACCTTTAAAACACAGTGAGCAGATCAGGATAATAAAGTTGCCATTTTTAGACAGTATATTTCAGGACTGCACTGCATTTTACAACTGCACTGTAAGCTTACGCTTATATCCCTCCTACCAACTGATGTACAAAAACCTTAATAATGAACAGTAATAAGGTAAGAAGAAGAAAAAAGGAAACTGGAGTTTTAAAATTTTGTTCTCTTTTGGGGTAAAAACAACAAACTCAAGAAAAGGTTAACTTTTTTTTCCATTTCTTCTGAATCTGTATAAGTCAAAGTAGTGAAAAAGTTGTATAGATGCATTTTTGTCTTTCTTCTAAATCACGCTAATTAATTAAAAGCTAAAAACAAGATTGTGAACATTTTTGTCCTTTATTAAAATTGTCAGTAAGAATTTTTTTATTTTTTTTTTAAAGAAGTGAAAAATCTCTGAAAAGAGCTGGTAACTCAAATGGCATAGCATGAGATGGAAGTAAAACTGGCAAGAAACAAAAGGCTGAAAAAAATCTAACCTCAGTACCCAAGCCAAATGGAATATATAAACTCATTTGTGAAGCAAAAATAATTTACATTGAAAAAGGCTACATTTAAAGTTGTTTAACATAAATAATTTAAAAAAATAATAAACTAGGAGATGCCAAAGGTCCTTCAAAACAAGCTAAATGTATCACATCAATTTATCAATCCATTTGTATCTCAGATTCTAGAACATTTCCACCACTTAAAATTAAAATTTATGGAGCACAATTGTAATCAGTTGAACTTCATGATGTTACAAACAAAGCAGTAGACTTCAAATACCATCTAGTACTACAAAATAAACAGTGGACTAGAAAAAGAGTGAAATGTAAAATCATCAAAAAAAAAATACATATTTTCTTCAAAAGAAACATTACAAAACCAATTTCTTTCTAACCTTAACAGTTTCCAGACAGCACCGATAAGCTTCATTTTTTATATTCAGCAGAGGATGAGACAACAAACGGAGGAGCACCTTCTGGCTCTCAGTCCTCAGCCGTGGACTAGCCTGGGCAGACTTCCATCTGTAAGTGGAAACAGTTAAATGCCCAAGATAAATTAGCTACTATAGAGCTGTTGTACTATAACAATAAAGCTGTTTATATTACAGAATAAGTTATAGAGGAGTTATGTAAAATGTCTCACAATATCAAGTTTATCACCATTATTTTGCTCAATATTCTTCATAAAATATTTACAGTAGTAATCCTGAATAATAAATTATTTTAAATTCACTCATACAGTGAATCAGATCATTTTGTATTTTTCCCCCAGCACTGTAAAGTTGCAATGTATAGTACCATATTTACTCACATACCACACACCTTTCTACCAAAAATTAGCCTTCCCCAAAAAAGTGTGCATCTTATTCGGGGGCATGTGACATGCAAGAAGATACAGTATTGTTCACAGTTATGTACATGCGACATTAGTTTTACTTTCAAAATAGATAGGTGTCTTATCATATCAAATTGTATAACCAAAACTACTAGTACAGTACATTTATAGATTGATGTTTTTATAGTTCAAATAGGCATTTTTAAGAAATGTAAAGTTGACACATGAGCAAAACAAACTATTAGAAAGCATGTTTAAAATATCATAGTCTAATCTCACTGTTACAATGCAGACAGAGAAGAAAAGCATAACTTTTGATTGTTTAGAACTAACAGTGGTCATTAGTAGCAATTAAAGACTTAGTGGGCATAATTAATGGGAGGAAACAGAAGAGTAGACTTTACATGTCTGGACACAGAACGTTAAGAGAATAATTTCTCTTCATGCTATGAATTGTTTTATTCACTGCTTTTAAAGTTTGCTCACACTTTCAGAAAGCATTATTTTTCTAAGAAACTGCATGCATTAAAACTGAAAATTCCAAAGCATGAGAAAAAAAATCTAAAATCTGAATTTCCAATCAAAAAATGCAATATTCTTTTTTTCCAGAAACAGATTAAAATATTATTATCCACTCTAGATGTAACAAAATTAAAGTTATTTGATGTATTAGCTCCCACACTCAAATTTACAACTTTCTTTTTTCTTTTATGATATGACTGGATAAATTAATGATCAGAACAAGAGCAAAATTCAGATCACAAATAAATATCAAGCTTCCACACAATTTTACTCCTCCTCCTCCTGAAACAGTATAAGAAACACAATGTTTGTATAAAAGGAAAATATTTCCCTTCTATATTAAGAGTAATAGTAATTTATTTACATATTAGAGCAAATATGAATGAATTCCTGAAGCAATGGAAAGTGTTGATGGTAAGAAAGACTACCGAGGGCCTGATCTGCCAATTCTATTAACTCAAAAAGATTCTTCTCCCCCTAAAAAAAAAAGACAGAAAGAAAAAAGGAAAGTCAGTGCTAATGATATAAAAAATTAGTACAATATTTTTTATACATGCCGAGATGTGGACAATTCGGTGATATTTGGCTTAGCTCAGTTAAGGCTCAATTAACTTTCCTCTGTAAAAAAAAAAAGCACTGTATCCCCTAAAATCCCATGAATAACAAGCAAAAGTTACTATTAGATATATTTGAAACAAAAAAAGTTATGGGTCAAATATGTGTCTCACTTTTATGGACTGTTCCAATGAACAGCTGATTACTTTGCAGGAGACACTGAGCCTTGACAAATACCATTAAAATTTCAAAGAAAAGTGAGTGTGCCCAATGTGCCATGCCATTAGGACCACAAAGCATAAACTATATCCTTATACATCTCAAAAGTTCTTGTGCTCTTAATGTTTTTAAGCAATTATTCTAAATAAAAATGCCACATGAGGATAAAGATAGATAGATATCTTAATATTTAAAACTTCACAAACCTAGTTAATATTGCAAACTCATCTGTATTAAGCTAACTTTATGAATTATATCAGAATTATATCTACATTTTTGTACATGTGGTGACATTGAATTTCATACCTCCTTATGGGTATCCATCATAAAGTTACAAGTGCATTCAATTGAATAAGCTGCTTCTGCAGCTTGCTTATAAATGCTGTAGTTCTCAGAATTCATCTGCTCCAGATAGGCTGCAACAGATTCATGAGTGTTTGGATATTCCAAAGAAAAGGGCATGTCCAGGGACAGAACAAATAAAGCAGTCAGCAAGCTCTCTGGTAACACATTGTTGGCCTTGAAGGAAGTTAAGGGAGAATTGTAAAAAAGAAAAAAAAAATATATTGAAACATAGTACAAACACTGGCTACTGAATTCCACTTCTGAATTAAACTGGCATAATCCTCAGTGCTGCTATTTAGATATTTTTTTAAGTAAAATTAATAAAACAATATGCAAAATATGCAAAGTGACTTGCAAAGAATACAAACTAAACCAGATGCAAGTTGGTGGTGAATTTTTGGCCTTGGAGTTTGAGCTGCCACAGTGTGCAGAAATATACACACGATCCAGCCATGGGATGGTCAGTTACAACAATTCTAAGGTTGAACCACTAGATGGCAAACTATACACAGACCTCCAGTTATCTTTATAGGCCTTTGCCTGTCATGATTTTAACTTTATAAGTATTTCTACAAATCCTAAACAATGTAACACTGTGCCAGATACAACACATCACCAGATTCAAGAATGGCTTAGGTAGCATTAAGTGATTACTCAGCTAAAATTAATCATCTGAAATCTGATAACTATATCACTTAACTGCTGTTCACACAGAATTATAAAAAACCCCAAATCACACACACTTCTGCTACTGTACTGAGCAACAAAAGAATAGAAATGGAAACATAAGCAACTGAATTAGTATGGCTACATTTTTTCCCAAGAACTAGAAAGAAATCGTATAATAGTCAAATATATGCTACTTAATGGTAAATCATTCACAGAGTCACAGAAGTTTAGGGTTGGAAGAGACCTTGTGAGATCATCGGATCCAGCCTCTTGCTCTGGGCAGGAAAGACAGCTGGGGTCATATAACCCCATATGCACGGAAGAATCCTTCCAAGCGTTAGGCTGCAGAATTTCTGGGAAAAACACCCCAGAAAGTTAAGATGCAGAGCAAAGTGGTGAATTCCAATGTACAGCCATTAAAGAAAATTTTCCATGTTTTCTAAAACCTTCAGTTCCATAGACCGGGTGGAAGTAGGGTCTGGAATCAAGGAAGGAATGGGGCAACAGCACACTTTGGGATCAAGCAGGGGATGAGGAAGAAGCACGAGCTGGGAAATCAGGTGTGGGGTGGGGAAGCAGTGAGGGTCAGGGGATGGGCCTGCAGCACATTGAGGGGGATGGACAGCAGCATGTGATCCCCTGACCTGCACTGCTGCTTCAACACCCAACATGCTGCTGCCCCATTCCCTGACCAGCACTGCCGCCCGATCCCACGTGTGCTCTGCCACATCCCCTGACCCGAGCTGCTGACCGATCAGTAGCAAATGTGTAGGAGGACATGTCAGCAGCACAGGGCAGGGGATGTGGCAGCAGCACGTGTGGGGAAATCTAGCAGCTGCACAGGTCAGGAATAGGACAACAGTGCACATGGGAAACAGGTATCAGGTGGGGGGAGAGATGGCAGGGGTGGCAAAGGGCAGAGGGAGTAAGGGGACAGGCAGCAGGGATGCAGGCAGTGGGTGGTGGGCAGAGGTGGCAAAAGAGTAAGGTGCATGGGAGAGGCAGCCTGTCCCCCAGCCCCTGCAGCTGGGGATAAATTTATTATGACCCTCCCAGTAATTAGATTCTATAAAGGGAAAATTATAAATTTGTTATAATGCTCTTTTTATGGAATCTAATTGTTCTATAATTATGGGGGGATTGTCTTAAATTCAAAGTCATCTTGGATTTGGGTAAATATGGTATTAGATTGTTATCTAAAACTTAGAAACTGCAAGACTGTGTAACACAACATACTGATTGCTTTTGCCTCTAGACCAATACGGCTACAGCTTGGATACCTGACACATGGAAGATAAAAAAAACAGCTAAAATTTGATAAGTGAAATATTCATAATTTTACAAGGAAGGAGCAAGTTTTACCACCTGAAACTTGAGACCCTGCTCTTGCCTTTGTTCAAGGTAATTTGCATTATCACAGAGCCCAGAGATACCTCACCACATAAGAAATTCCTGTGCAGAAGAGCATTCCATCTTTTTACACTTGTGTGACATATGAAACACCATAACCAGAAGGAAATATGACTACATCCTGCTCATCACCAAACAACTTCTAGGTAAACAGACTATTCCAACTTTTCTCTGAACCTAATCTGCATAAAATGAATTGTTCCAAACAGGAGATTTTACCACACCTTCAACTCCCCTATGAAATATGAACTTTCATTTCTACCCAGGAGAACTTTTACAATCTTTTCTCCTATGCCTGAAGAAGGGTGTGTGTGCCTGAAAGCTTGCAAATAAAGAAAAATTATTTTGCAAACATCTAGTTGGCCTAATACAAGATATCACCTCTACCACAAGTTCTGATTCCTTTAACACAACATAATACTACTTTGCACGCAGTACCCTTCAATTAATAATTAAGATCACTGCAAAATGCATTGCCAAGGGCATTTCATATTCTAGCTGTCAACTAAAAGGTCTTCACTATTTTAATATGAACAATAAGTGAAACAAAAATAACTATTTGAACAGAGTATAGCTTGCTAATAACAAGTAGAGGGCAGCATAGCCTTGCAAACCACTAAGCTCTTTGACTGCTTTGAAAAAAATACAGCAGTGATAAACTTATGTTTCTGTTTAAGTATCCTATTAAAACTCTTATCCAATTAATCAATCTAAGCATTTAAGCCCTGTGTAAGTCAGGCACTTAATCAGGTCAATTCAAGTCTGTTTCCTGCATGACCCGATCTACTGAACTAATATAATTCCAAGGTACAGTACCTGGAAGTGACACATCTTTAATCACTGTACAGTGATGGCTTTAATCCTGATGCTAACAATACACTCTCATGAGAGAATACTTGCTATGTAATACCAATGTCCCTTCCTCGTGCACAATGGCCAGCAAATGCACTAGGAAGTTTTACTGCTTCAAGCCACCTGCTTCTGCCTGGTGGGATTCAGGACAGGTCCCCTACGGCTTATTTTAAACTCGAACAAATGTTGCTCATGCAAATATGACCTGCCCAAGGCTTGAATGGAACATTCTATACCTCCTTCTAGCTGATGATAAAGTTTTGATCTCATTCTCATAGGTAGGCTGGAAATATGATAGAGGATAAACAACACCGGATTTTGTCAAAAACAACATGGAAAAAAGTGTATTTAAAAACACCCATCTTTGCAGGAAAACAGTACTGGATCATGGCTTAAGACCCTTTGAAGCTTTAAAATCATAGCAGATGGTAGAGTGCTGTTTAATTCCATGACTCTACCACCTGCAAGATCCACCAGCCTGTTTATCTTGCCAATTAGCTACTAGCACCAAACACAAACTAGCTGAGAGAACTAGTTCTTCAAACTTTCCTACTATTACAAAAGGACAAGAATTACTATTACTATCATCCTCATCAATACCATCATTATCATTATTGCTGCTGCTGTTGTTATTATAAACAATGCTATAATTAATCTTCCTCTTCACCTTTTCTACGGGGAGAAGGGTTTGTAACAATCGGACCGTGAAAAGTGAAATACTTATAAAAGCCATTCTGTGGTGCACCATCATCATCTCAGGTTGCTCTGAACTGACATTGCTTTTGTGGTAGGATATGGTTTCTCCAAGTGAATTAAAAACTGTAAGCAGCTTATCTTTCTGCAAATGAAAACAAACATACAAGAATGTCAATGGAAAACATAATGAAAAAAATATCACAGCATTATAGCATCATTCAAACAAATAAAACTGAAATATTTAGGTAAATATTAAAAAGACAAATATAGTTCATTTTACATAAAATACTGTAGTAGTATTTTGATTTTCTTTTAAATAAAAATACTATTAAAAGTTCTGGAACTGTTCTCAACATTTCCTATGTTTATTTAGCTTAGATTTTGTTGCCCCCCCCCCCAAGCAAATATATTAAAAACAAAAAAAGGGAGCTGTTTTGAACTTCTGTCACTTGCCATATTTACA